>NC_141674.1:183653520-184253520 GCF_028749965.1 Puma concolor
ATACATATGATAATCTAGTAACATAAGGGGTACAAGTGCCAAGAACATGACTTTTTTTATTATCGATAAGTGACCTAAAATTTACTTAATTTAAGCATGCAATGGTCTTGCTAGCATGGGACTACATACCGTAGAAACATAGTAACACACATCTCTATTTGTATTACTTTATATTGCATTCGATTGCACATTTCAGAAACACAAACTTACACAAGAACATTTGGGGATGATGTTTTCCTGGCCACCCCATCTAAGTGCTCTGAAATGGCAACCAAAATACCTTCTCTAAGCACTCTGACAAACAAAATGAAAAGAATAGTTGTAACAGTATTGGATATGTCTAAAACAATGAGTTATCACTGTATACAACAATTACCAAACCATATAACCAAGCCTGGTAAATAGTGGTCAAAGTGGAATTCATTTACATTACTTACAGCTGCATAAATAAAATAAACCTTATTTGTCAATATGCACCAAGGCCTATGAAACCTTGTCTCTTTAAATTTTCGTTTTTAACATTTATTCATTTTTTGAGAGACAGAGACAGAGAGACAGAGACAGAGAGAGAGCATGAGTGGGGGAGGGGCAGAGAGAGAGAGGGAGACACAGAATCTGAAGCAGGCTCCAGGCTTCTAGCTGTCAGCACAGAGCCTGACGTGGGGTTCAAACCCACAAACTGTGAGATCATGACCTGAGCCGAAGTTGGATGGTTAACAAACTGAGCCACTCAGGCGTCCCGAAACCTCGTCTCTTTGACCTAGTGGTCCTACATATGAGAACTTATCATGAGAAAGAATTCATTCAAAGAAACCAACTATATCCATAAGGACATTCACTCTAATTTAATCCACAATAGGGAGAAATGAAAAACTCCAAATGACTTTACATCTATTGAAAAACTATTATGCATGCAGATATTAAAACTATATTTAAGAAGAGGAAGCAACACTAAGGCACATTATATACATTAAACACTTGGATTCCAATGAATTTTTTTCAACAATGTGTGAGAGAATCTGAAAAATTAATGAAAACTGTTGTTAATTAGAACATGATGCCATATTCCTTCTCAATCCTGCTCTCATGATCCCCAATTCAATCATGATTTTTATTCTTATGAGCAACTTGAATGCTAAGTCCATAGTAGAGTAAAAGATGAATTTAACTGCTCAATTAATCTGTATTTGTTTCCATGACTTGAAATTTTCTACTAATAAAAATAATTACAAATGATTGAGTTGATGTTTTAGGAGATGTGGAAAATATGAAGTTATTAATTATAAGAAGTATTTGTGATTTTCTAACATTTTGGTACATATTTTTTATATACATGGGACAAAAAGGCTCACCTCAGAAACGTATATATCAAGGAGAATAATGTAAAACTATAGAGAAATGCATGCAAGGCAACTAAATACAGACTCTGTAGACCAAGGTGTATTTAATTAATGATCAAAGAAATAACTTGTAGCTGCAAGAAACAGGATTTATTACTAAAACCCAAGAAACCCTATGAAATTAATTTCATAGATTTTATCTTTGAGCTATATATTACAATTTAATTGGTAATTCAGGACTCAATTTCTATCTAAAAACAGTGCATTTATTAACCAGACATTTTTACTGTAATCACTGCCCCCAATGTGGGGCTCAAACTCATAACCCTAACATCATGAGTTGCATGCTCTGCCTACTGAGTCAGCCAGGCGCCCCTATGATACATTAATATTCCATATCTTTACTAGAAATAATAATAAATATAGCTGAGTACCTTGTGGATGGACTTAATCATAACTCTCTCCAATTCAACCAACCACTTCTCCACTTGACCTCTGGCTTTGGCTGTTGAAATGGTCTCTGTGAGTTCCACCAACTCTTCTTCACTACTCTTCATGTGAGTAATATCAAGTGTTTCTGTAAATTCTACCTTTGCAATTCCTTCAAAACATTTCTTCAAGTGAGGTTGCACCCTGTCAGGGGAAAAAATGTTCAAGAGAATTAATCAGATTAAAGCAGTTCCTAAACATCCTTTGTGTACCAATCTTTACTCACAATTTATAAATGTGCATCACGTGTCAGGCCCCTGCTAGATGCTGCTGGAGATGAAAGGCTGAGGGAAAAAGACACAGTCTCTGTCTGTATGGATTATACAGTCCAGTAGGAGGTCATCATTAATTGAATAATCACAAAAAGATCTGTAAAACTACAATTGTAATAAGAGCTACAGAGAAGACACCCACGAGGCTTTGTTTCCAACCCAATAAACTGAAAGATGTTAAAAGCAACATAAGGAACAAACCAATCTTGACTAACAGATAATACACTAATTGGAAGAATCTTCAAATGCACAAAACTAGCTTTTTCAACTGGGATCTTCAGAGACTGCTCACAAATTATGAACTAGGTTTAGCACTTTAAGTACTTTACAGTTTACTAAATCAATAGCTTTGAACATATCCAACTGTAATCATTGTAACATAGATGGAAGTGACTAAACCCCTCATTCTGGGCACATTACTAATAACCAAATGAACTCATCTTTCAATAGGCAATAAAGAATCAGAATATAAAAATTCAGATAGAAATCTGAGCCTACAGGAGGAAGTCAAACTTTCACTCTTCATAGATGACATGATACTCTATATGGAAAACCCAAAATATTCTACCCAAAAGCTGCTAGAACTGATCCATGAATTCAGCAAAGTGGCAGGATACAAAATCAATGCACAGAACTTGGTTGCATTCCTATACACAAACAATGAAGCAAGAGAAAAAGAAATCGATCCCATTTACAATTGCACCAAAAACCATAAAATACCTGGGAATAAATTTAACCAAAGAAGTGAAAAATCTATACTCTGAAAACTATAGAAAGCTTATGAAAGAAATTGAAGAAAGCACAAAAAAATGGAAAAAGATTCCATGCTCCTGGATAGGAAGAACAAATATTGTTAAAATGTCAATACTACTCAAAGCAATCTACATATTCAATGCAATCCCTATCAAAATAACACCAGCATTCTTCACAGAGCTAGAACAAATAATCCTAAAATATGGAACCAGAAAACATCCTGACAGCCAAAGCAATCTTGAAAAAGAAAACCAAAGCAGGAGGCATCACAATCCTGGACTTCAAGCTGTACTACAAAGCTGTAATCATCAAGACAGTATGGTACTGGCACAAGAACAGACACTCAGATCAATGGAACAGAATAGAGAACCCAGAAATGGACCCACAAACATATGGCCAACTAATCTTTGACAAAGCAGGAAAGAATATCCAATGGAATAAAGACAGTCTCTTCAGCAAGTGGTGCTGGGAAAACCGGACAGCACAGGCAGAAAAATGATCCTGGACCACTTTCTTACACCATACACAAAAATAAACTCAAAATGGATGAAAGACCTCAATGTAAGACAGGAAGCCATCAAAATCCTCGAGGAGAGGGGCGCCTGGGTGGTGCAGTCGGTTAAGCGTCCGACTTCAGCCAGGTCACGATCTCACGGTCCGGGAGTTCGAGCCCCGCGTCAGGCTCTGGGCTGATGGCTCAGAGCCTGGAGCCAGTTTCCGAATCTGTGTCTCCCTCTCTCTCTGCCCCTCCCCCGTTCATGCTCTGTCTCTCTCTGTCCCAAAAATAAATAAACGTTGAAAAAAAAATTAAAAAAAAAAAATCCTCGAGGAGAAAGCAGGCAAAAACCTCTTTGACCTTGGCCGCAGCAATTTCTTATTCAACACGTCTCCGGAGGCCAGGGAAACAAAAGCAAAAATGAACTATTGGGACCTCATCAAAATAAAAAGCTCTGCAAAGCAAAGGAAACAATCAGCAAGACTAAAAGGCAACCGATGGAATGGGAGAAGATATTTATTTACAGACGACATATGAGATAAAGGGTTAGTATCCAAAATCTATAAAGAACTTATCAAACTCAACACCCAAAAAACAAATAATCCAGTAAAGAAATGGGCAAAAGACGTGAATAAACACTTCTTCAAAGAAGACATCCAGATGGCCAACCGACACATGAAAAACTGCTCAACATCACACATCATCAGGGAAATACAAATCAAAACCATAATGAGATACCACCTCACACCTGTCAGAATGGCTAAGATTAACAACTCAGGCAACAACAGATGTTGGCGAGGATGCAGAGAAAGAGGATCTCTTTTGCACTGCCAGTAACAATGCAAACTGGTGCAGCCACTCTGGAAAACAATATGGAGTTTCCTCAAAAAATTAAAAATAGAACTACCCTGTGGTACCTGGGTGGCTCAGTCAGTTAAGCAACCGACTTCAGCTCAGGTCATGATCTCACAGTTTGTGAGTTCGAGCCCCATGTCAGGCTCTGCGCTGACAGCTCAGAGCCTGGAGTCCATTTCGGATTCCATGTCTCACTCTCTCTCTGCCCCTCCCCCACTCACACTCTGTCTCTTTCCTTCAAAAATAAATAAATGTTAAAAAAAAAAAAGAAAGAGGGGCGCCTGGGTGGCGCAGTCGGTTAAGCGTCTGACTTCAGCCAGGTCACGATCTCGCGGTCCGTGAGTTCAAGCTCCGCGTCAGGCTCTGGGCTGATGGCTCGGAGCCTGGAGCCTGTTTCCGATTCTGTGTCTCCCTCTCTCTCCGCACCTCCCTCGTTCATGCTCTGTCTCTCTCTGTCCCAAAAATAAATAAAAACGTTAAAAAAAAAAAATTAAAAAAAAAAAAAGAAAGAAAGAAAGAAAAATAGAACTACCCTATGACCCAGAAATTGCACTACTAGGTATTTATCCAAGGGATACAGGTATGCCGTTTCAAAGGGGCACATGCACCCCCATGTTTATAGCAGCACTATCGACAATAGCCAAAGTATGGAAAGAGCCCCAATGTCCATCGATGGATGAATGGATAAAGATGTGGTATGTATGTATGTACGTATGTATGTATGTATGTATGTGTACATATACATACATACAATGGAGTATTACTCGGCAATAAAAAGAATGAAATCTTGCCCTTTGCAACTACATGGATGGAACTAGAGGGTATTCTGCTAAGTGAAAATAGTCAGACAAAGACAAATATCATATGACTTCACTTATATGAGGAATTTAAGATACAAAACAGATGAACATAAAGGAAGGGAAACAAAAATAATATAAAAACAGGGAGTGGGACAAAACATAAGAGACTCTTAAATACGGAGAACAAACAGAGGGTTACTGGAGGGGTTGTGGGAGGGGGGATGGGCTAAATGGGTAAGGGGCATTAAGGAATCTACTCCTGAACTCTTTGTTGTACTATATGCTAACTAACTTGGATAAAAATTTAAAAATAAATAAATGAAAGTTAAAAAATATATATATAAAATAGCAAAAAAAAAAAAAAAGAAGAAGAAGAAAGGAAATTTGAGCCTAAATTTATCTTTTTGTCTGGATTCCTTGTCTCCTACTTTGAAGGCACAAGACACAAAACTAACAAATTTAATAACTTTCCATTCACTGCTGTACACCAGACATACACACTTTTCTAAGAAACTGGGCATCCGCATCGGGGAAGAAAAAGAAGTCCAAATTCTCTGCCATCATGGAGCTTATGTTCTGCTAGAGGAAATCAGACAGTAAACAAGTAAGTACATGGTGGAGTGTTCCAGATGCTACAAAAGAGGCCGAAGGAAATAAAAGCGGAGACGATAATCCACTGGCTAGGCAGTGCTGGAAGGGTTGCCATTTTAAATACAGTGGTCAGGGAAAGTCTTCCTGAGGTGCAGACCTTTGAGCATATTTCCACAAAAGTCTAGAAGAGGTAAAAGAAGTCAGAGATATTCAGGTAAGGAGCAACTTCCGCAAAGATGGTGGTACACGGATGTAGGGGGCTGCCCCTTTTATAGTGGACTTAGAAGAACAGATAATGGGACACCACCAGTGGGGGTCACTGCAAGCCACTGAGAGCGAGGTGTTCTGAAAAATATGTAGGAGAAAATGGATAAATTAGAAATCCTCCCCAAGATTTATCACGTTTGGAAAAATCACCTTCAATGACATTACTTATGTCATTTTAAATAATTACATTGGTTATTGATAATACTGGGAATATTCTGGAACATGATTATATGTGTTTTTATTCTGCCTTATTTTAAAAAGTAAATTTAAGCAGATAAATTTAGCTATGTGCTACGTGTGTAAGTTACTTACCTAGTGGGATCTTTAGTCTCAGACAGTATCTCAAGAAGTTCATCATTAGACAAGAAAAAGAATCTGGGGAAGAAGAGACGTTTCTTTTCCAAATATTCATTAAGTCCTTTAAGAATGAGTTCCAAAAGTTCGTTTGATTTTTTCAGCCGTTCCAGCATTCTCTCAATAGTTACAACGTGTAGAACATGTTTATCCTAAAAATAAACACCCAATTCAAAAATATTAGATACTAGCTTTATTTGTATTCTTATTGTATTTGAGATTGCCTGTTTTTAATCAAACAAAGGTCAACCAACATTTAAAATGAATATTTTTTAAAAGTAGCCTCACAGACTCTAGGTCTAACTAGCCTCTTTAATTAGTAAGAGTCATGTTGACTTGATCCTTAGTGATGTTGCTCACAGTGTCTCATTCTACACTGGAAAGCGTGAGAGACAGAAAATGAGTGTGAGGGGGGAGGGAAGGAAGAGAGGGATGCGGGGGGTGAACGCTCATGCACTGGGATGGGGCAAGAACAGGGAACTCACAGGAAGGATGGGGGAAACAAAATAGTATGAGATGTGTTTGTCTTTCATTCATTGAGAAAAGTATTCTAAAATGATAAATCAGCATTACTTCATATATTATTGTTATCGATAATAAACACAATCTCTGTTTTATAACTGTAGATAAAAATATAAGTGTTTGAGGGTGAAGAAAGGAGTTTTCAATAAAAATCTTACACTGCAAAAACTGTATTTGGAACTACAGAGGAACACTGCTTGCTAAAGGACTTAAGTTTCAGGTATATTCTTCCTGATCACTCTAGAAGCTAAAACTGTGCTACCTCTAAGGCATGGACCTTTGAATATTTTATCACGGAAAAGTGCAACTGTGAGCTGTTTGGTTTGAAGCAATTTAAACACAGTCAAGTATTTAAAAGAGCTTTCTTTTATGCTGTGGGATGCAAGGTAAGAATTGTAACTGAAAGCTGATCTTAAGAACTGATATTTTTAAAAAGTAAATAGTTTATTGATTTATAAAAATAGCCATACAAACAACCACTGGGTTTATGAAAATCTTTAGAAACACATTATTAAAATATGCTCTAGATACAGTTGAAATAAAATTATTTTTCCTTCTTTTTCCTTAACACCTGACTGAGGTCATCCAGGTCTAGTGTTGGCCTTTTAATTCCAAACTCCATGTTCACCACTGACATCAATGACAGAATAGTAAAAGTGCTTTACTAAATAAGCATCAATGTGTTAGAAAGAGGTGCTAGGGGCACCTGCGTGGCTCAGTTGGTTAAGCGTCCGACTTTGGCTCAGGTCATGATCTCATAGTTGTGAGTTCGAGCCCTGCATCGGGCTCTGTGCTGACAGCTCAGAACCTAGAGCTTCCTCTGCCCCTCCCCTGCTTGAACTCTATCTCTCTGTCTCTCTCTCAAAAATAAACATTTAAAAAAACTTTTTTAAAGAAAGAGTACTAAAACACATTAGAGATTTTAATCACCAGACCAAATAATAAACCTGTGAGAACACACTAGTACATTTATTAATACAAGGAACAGGACATTTTAGAATGTATAGATATTAAGAAAATGTTAAAAGATTAAACATGGAATTTCAAGAACTAATTTAGCTTATTTGTAGTACTCAGCCTTGACTAAGAGATCAACCAAAAATATCAGCTGTAAATTGTTCTATACAGAAATTTTCTTCTTCTGCAGGACCCTCTAAAATGTTTTTGTTAATATACTTTGTAAGTAGTCGAAAAGGAAAGATACACTTTTCTGCTTTTTTTTTAAATTTCTTTTTAATGTTCGTTTATTTTTGAGAAAGGGAGAAAGACAGAGCATGAGAGGGGCAGAGAGAAAAGGAGACACAGAATCCAAAGCAGGCTCCAGGCTCGGACCTGTCAGCAGAACCTGACATGGGGCTCACGGGGCTCAAACTCATTAACCATGAGATCATGACCTGAGCCGAAGTCGGACACTTAGCCAAATGAGCCACCCAGGCACTCCTGCTTTGTTTTGAATTTTAACAACATAACTTAGAAACAGCAGTTTACTCAAAGAATAATTATCATTAATATCTGTTTTCTCAGTGAAACAGGTTCACATGAAATATGTAACATATTGGTGTATTATCTTTAATTTTTTTTAAGTTTATTTATTTTAAGAGAGAGAGAAAGAGAGAAAATGAGTGGAGGAGGGACAAAGAGAGAAGGGGAAAAAGGATCCAAGGGGGGCTTCTGTGGTGACGGCAGAAAGCCCAATATGGGGCTCGAACCCACAATCTGCGGATCATGACCTGAGCTGAAGTCAGATACTTAACCAACTAGGCCACCCAGGTGCCCCTATATTAACTTATCTTTAAAGAGACAATATTTAAAAGACATTTTATTTCTTAACAGTTTTATGTTTAAATACTTTTAAAACACATGTAAAAAGAAGCATGACAAAAACTCAGATCATCATTTAAATGTGCAATTCATCCAATTAAGGATAGAGGAGCACACTTGAATTCCTAAATCCAAAATCCAAAATGGTGTTCTCAGAGTGCCACCTTCTGGTCAATATGCCTTTCCTTGTTGGAAAAAAAAAAAGAAACTGAATACTTGCTAATAAATATGGAAAAACCCCTTTCATATATTAATATTTGTTTTATTTTCAAAGAATTTATTACAATATTGCTATTTTGGGTCTGAGGTTTAAAAACTAAAGAAAAATTCAGCTATCTATTTTTTCTTTAATTTTTTAATGTTTATTTATTTTGGAGAGATGGGGGGGCGTCGGGGAGGAGTGTTGCAGAGAAACAGATAGAAGGAGACAAGGAATTCGAAAAAGGCTCTAGGCTCTGAGCCATCAGCACAGAGCCCCACTCGGGGCTTAAACCCACACACTGTGAGATCATGACCTGAGCCGAAGTTCGACACCCAAACGACCGAGCCACCCAGGCGCCCCGAAAAATTCAGTTATTTAAAACAACAGTTCATACTTCTTTCCCTAAATATTATAATTACAAAAGAAATACTTCTGGAAACACCTAACATTCAAGTAAAAAAATTTTTATTGAATTCCTCAGGTCAAACCTAGTTAGCCAAATTAGCTCAACGACTGAACCAAACATTCTAGCTCTCAATGAACAAAGGCAATAATCTCTGTACCTTTGTGCATGGACTTAAGGAAAAAATGTATAAAACTAATCATCTCGTGACTGGAAAGTAAAGTACCTTCACTTTCTTCCTGTGAGAAAGTGAACTTAATAAAGACTGCATCAGATAAAGCAAAGCACAGACCTGGTCCTAAACCCCCATCCTCCTTATTACCTGTCTGACCTTGAGTCATTTACTTAACCCAAGTCTCTATTTTACCTTTAACATGGGAATAAGAGCCCTCTCTCAAAATTGTTGTGAGGACCAAGTTAGATAAAATATTTGAAGCACCTAAAATGGTCTAAGTATGGGAAGCACGTATACTTGAAACTACCCTTTCCATTTTCTCTTCCATAGCTGTCTATTGAAGAGACTGAGACAGACAGACAGACATTACTGGGGGGTAGGGTGAGGTGGATGGAAGGCATGAGGCAGTTACTCCACTCCATCAGTTTTATGGAGTTAAAATGAACAGTTTATAATCTTCCATCCTTCAGGTAAGCTATTTATCATTGTAAAATAAAACTGGCTGTTAAGTTCCTTTAAGGATTGCCATAAAATCTTAGTCCACAGTAGGCATTCCATCAGCATTTGTTGAGTGCATGAGTGAATGCAGGATGAGGTTCGTCTGTAGACCTACAGAGGAACTCAAGTAAGTACAACCCTCCATGTTGCACCAGGATGGAGCTTATCAGCTGTGTTCTCAGGACATAACAGCAGGATGTTCTAATAGGAAGCTACTAGAAATTTGAAACTTAATGTGAGCCCCTTGACACTTTATTTACTTCATGTCTCCTGGAGGGGAAGAAAAGGAATTGTTAACCATCGTATTTTTGGGGGGGTCGGGGTGGGTTAAAGAAACAATTTTCCAAATTTGATGTGTCTTCTTTTTTTTTTTTTTTTTTTTAATTTTTTTTTTTTTAATTTTTTTTTTTTTTGCAACGTTTATTTATTTTTGGGACAGAGAGAGACAGAGCATGAACGGGTGAGGGGCACAGAGAGAGGGAGACACAGAATCGGAAACAGGCTCCAGGCTCTGAGCCATCAGCCCAGAGCCCGACGCGGGGCTCGAACTCACGGACCGCGAGATCGTGACCTGGCTGAAGTCGGAGGCTTAACCGACTGCGCCACCCAGGCGCCCCTGATGTGTCTTCTTATGCATCATAAGTATCACTACTCTCAGCAGCTCAAATGACAACCTACTGGTTGATTTACATTTTAAAACCTGTGATATCAGGGGCCTGAAACTTGAATTTGGGTATAGAGAGAAAGCATTCTAATTACTGCCAGCAGGAAGCTTCACAGAAAGTACCATTCCATATGCTTAATGGAATTAAGCTCAAGCCAGTTCAGTAAATGTCCAAAAGCATAAGCTTCCTAATCAGAAATCCCTGGACAACGGAAAACTTGTAAGATACTCATTAAGGCTTTTAGCACTAAGAGATAAAACGTGGATTCATGGAGTAGGCCTGAGGATACACTGCCTTGCATATTTTTCAGGTTTCTGCCAAGGCTTCTGGCAAGGGAGGCTCAGCAGTAGGACGGTCAGGGACCCAGAGTCTATCAAATAAACTCAAATGTCCTCATCTCCGGTTCTCACCATCCTATTCTTTCCCAATAAGTAATCTACCTTTCACATAACAGATCTGGCAAGGCTAGCAATTAAATTACATTGCAGTTTGGCAACCCACTGAATCAGACTCTATCACTCATTTTTGGCTACATCCAACTTGTAGCTACGAGAAATAAGAGGCTTTTTGATTGCAGTCACAGGGGCTCCTTAGTCCTCTGACCATGTCTTGAGCTAGTTTTCAACTCTGAACTAAGCCATTTCATTCCTTTATTTCTCTAGTGCCTTTGAAAGAATTCAGCCCATCTCATACCCTTTTATCCCAGATCCTACCATATTATCTTATTCCAGCAGCCACTGGGTCCACCAAAAGATTGCCTGTAAAATAAGACTCTTCATTCCAGGAGACCAAGGGCATAATTTAAGTGATTTGTATACTGTATGCCAGGTACCATGAATGTTCCATTTTCAAATGGAAACTAGATTTTCATTATTCTCAAACCCAACTGGGTCATATAAACAATCCTAGTTCCATCTTTGAGGTGTTTATACATTTCAGAGTTCAGTGCAAAATCCTTCTAGGTATATTAGGCGAAAAAGACATTTAACGTAGGGAATTCAGTGACTGAAACAGCATCAGAAGGTCTGGGGTAGCACACCCTAAGTTGAGCTTTCAGGAGAGACTTCTAAGACACTGTGGAACTGAACTTCCAGGAGCATGTCTACTTCTGCCCCAATCAGAACAAAAGGATACACCACTATAACTGTGCATTCAAGAACACACTATAGTGGCTGCGATTCTAGGGCTCAGAGAGCCACCATCATCACTGCCCCTGGACACCTATAAAACTGATGACCAGACATTAAGTCCTGCTGGAAAAGAAAAAAAAAGTCACATGTTCATGATCTTGCCTGACAGCAGAAACCGCTAAGACAGCGAGAAGGTGGCTACTGTTTCACTTATGCTTTCCAAACCTCAAATGAGTGTTTATAGTTGTCTAAATCCAATTCACTGCCAAAAAACTAGATGCTATGGAGTCTGAGAGATGGGGTTTTTAGCTTTCCAGCTCACTAGAAAGAAGTGAGATGTATGGTGCCGAGTGGTCATATTTATGAAAGAAAGAAAGAAAGAAAGAAAGAAAGAAAGAAAGAAAGAAAGAAAGGAAGGAAGGAAGGAAGGAAGGAAGGAAGGAAGGAAGGAAGGAAGGAAGGAAGGAAGAAAGAAAGACTCCTAAGTTTCTCATCTAAGCAACCAGCGGAATGGTATTTATGTCTACTGAGAAGGAGTTAGACTACAAAAGGAAAGTTTTGTGGAGAAGTTCAGGAGTGCATTCCTCTGCCTGTAAGGAATATACACAAAACTCATAAGGGTCAAAAGTCAAGTTTGGGAGCGAGTGCGGTATACATGAAGAATGATTATCTACTTCTTTCACCTCCAGATGGCATGAAATTAACTGGTTTTCATCCCTGAATGTTAGGAAGGGGGCCAAGAGATTCCCTAGAAATGTTTGCAAGTGTCTACAAAGAGAGGAAGCTAACATCTTCACCAACTGGAACTCTGCCCCATCACTGGGTGCACTGACCTCCTCTAGTGCTACCAGAGCAGGGAAAGAACACTGGGAGAAAACAGTTGGTGGGATGACCAGGTGAAGAAGGGGCAAAGAGTATGTGCTCAAGGTTAATAAGAGGTACAGAAGATAGATACCCCCTTCCTGCAAGCCCTAGATGAAATCAAGACTTATGAAATACTGCTGTAGCAGAGATTAGAAACACACACAAGAGAGAAATGTGGTAATAGCCACCATGGAAGGTCAGGCTGAAGGTTGAAGGTGCCAGATCTCACGAAGGATGAACAAACCTGGAAGAGATGCTCAACACAGAATCTCTTAGCAGCCAGGGCTCATCCAGGGGGCTTCACCTGTCCACACTGAGTCAATCTGTGGACTTCAACTGTCCACAACTGATGAAAAAGCTAGACCAGTTGTGATGACCAACAGTAAAGATATAGTGCCTGGACACCACTCACAGGAGGTTGTCCATCTTATGACCACAGATGAAAAGGACAGCCAATTTGGCTGGATCAGTTATATCAGTAAATCCTCTCTCACTCTTGCCCTCTCTCTTTCTCTCCCTCTTCCTATCTTTCTCCCCCTTCCTCCCTCTCCCTTATTCTCTTTGACCCAGCACCAGGCAACAAGCCCAGGAAGGAGAGACATAGCATAGGAGAGCAGTCCCCACATCTCCCCAACACTGCAACCTCAGGTTTACCTACCCTGTGCAGAGAAGAAGAGCTTTGGATAGAACATGAGATTGAGGTTTTGAAACAGGTGTAGCTAAGTCTTCATAGGCAAAAGTATATTAATGGTGACTGAAAAATTTCTGGAATTAGATCAAAAGGTTAATAAATCTCACTCCTCTTGAGAAAGGATCTTTGGTAGCAGGTATCAAAACATGTAACTATCCTTTACATTCTAGATTTAACCTCGGAGACTTTTCTCTTGCCTGGTTCTAAAAGAACCTTTATTAGGAATTCCTCAGATGGAAAGTGATGGCTTTTTGTATCCAACATTTAATCTAATGACATCTCTACTACACAAGTCAACTCACTCGACTTCCTGAGCGAATATAGATTGATGTTTATTTTCAAAGCTTCGGAGAGTATGGACAAAAGCTGTCCTGAATACTAGCATATTGAGAAAAAGAAAATGGAAAGCCAGTTCAGGAAGACAATCAGGTCTTACAGCAAAAGTAAAGGAAGTGTCACCCAAAAGAAACTGCTTATTTGGGAATAAGAGTAAGTTATGTTTTGTCTGCTTTCCTTAAAAAAAGAAAAAACATATGGTGTTTTATCAGTTTTAGGTGTACTTGTTTGTTTTTAATTCAGCAGTGTGATAGAATTGAAAATCTGCCTCCTTAATTTACGAGTCCCAGTATAGCTGCCCTTTTCTAGGCATTGTAATATTTATAAAATTTCCTCAGCAATATGAGGTTTTGAAGGGTATTTTGATCAGATACAAAAAAATAATGCATTTTTTATTTTAAAAATTATCTTAACTAGGAGAATACAAACATCTACCTTTTGCTTTTGCGGCAGCCAAAAAAAATCTACTTCATCCTTTTCCAAATGAAAACGTGTACATTTTACAAGGGGTTTGCCCTATTGTAAGGAAACAATATATGAAAGGCTAAATTTTTTAAATACGTTAGAGATGATTAAATGTATTACAGTGTGACTCACTATAGGTCCTTTAAATATAGACTTCCAGTGTGATTAATTTTACAAAAGTTTAGGTTATACAGAGATTTGTTTCAAGTATTATTACATAAAATGAAATAAACTTATTCAATCCATGTCTATCTTTCTGAATATTTTCCTAGCAGATGTATAGTTGATGTTGATATAGTATTGTTAGTATTTAGGATTATAGTCACAGTTTTCAAAGTTTAAGTAATAAAATTATGTGTATTTATATTTTAGGGTAGGAAAATTTTAAGATAATACTCATTCTACCTTATAATATTGTATTTGATCAAAAACACCAGTGGATAAATTTACATTCATTTAACGACTATAATTTAATAACTAATATTTCTTCTATTTTAATGTTAACTTCCTGGTAACATACACACTGTGCTTTGTGGGCAGTAAATGTCTTTTGAATTGAACAAAAAAAAAATCGTATCTTTTTCACTGTTACTCGTATTTACCAAATTCCATCCTTAACTAAAATTGTAAGTTCTCCTCCACAGTATTTGTGTTTTGACTGATTGATTGCATTTTCTTTGTATTTATTGGTATCTTTAAATTTATCTTTGCAACTCATCTTTTTTTAGATGCCTGAAGAGAAACAATGATTGAGTGGCACGCTAGCATGTTTCCACCACAGTGTATCTCAGTGGTGGTGCAGCCCATAACAAAGGGACATAGAATAGAGGGGGACATCGAGCTCTGTGTACAGTGTCTTCCTAGCAGAGCATCCCGTAGGCACCACTAATAGAACCATAGGTCATCAAATAATTCAAATTACTTCGGACCTCAAGGATATCAGAAGATATCTAGTTAGTTTTGATATTTCTTGCTCCTGGGATTCTAAAATAATATCTGAAAAGTGAACATATGTGGGGGAAGAGAAAATGACTTATTCGGGTTGTTTTGAAAAAAATCACGTCACTTCAACCGAATAATTACATTCTCAGAGATTTTTACCTACTTGTATGACACTTTTCATTGTATCTCTCCATGTTTTATCCACAGCTGTAAATCGTCTTCCTTCCTCGGGCATTTGAGACATGATGTCTGGAGAACTGAAAATAGGCTCCAAATATAGCCATGTGGCTTGGACTTTGAGCCATTCATCCAGAATTTCTTGAAGCAGCAGGAGCTTGCCCTCCCATTCTCTGAGAAGCAAAACACAGTGGTTCAACAGCAAATCGAGCAATGTTTCATATGACAAAACTCACAACGATGCCTAGATTGTCAATCTTGTATGCTGTGCTCTTATTTCCATTTTCATTCATCTACCTACCGTCATTCAATGATAAATCACCAAATTGGTTGTACAAAATACGTCTTAGAATAATAGCATCAATGTTTATGTTGATACTAAAACACACATTCAGATATAACTACCTACAGATGGGCTGGTTTCTGTATATGTCATAGCAATAAACCTTTCTGCAATTCAATTCCATGGCTAGGGGGTACAAATTGAAAAATTAGATTTTGGGGACAGTAATGATGTTCTCAGTGAAGGGCACTCTGAACTTCTTAGGAAAGGTAGTTACATCCATGACTCATTTCCTTTAACATTCTTTTTAAAAAACAAAATTGAGCCCCAAAAAACCTTTATTTCCAGAATACAGTATTTCAATTCATAAGATGTAACTGGCCTTTAAAGAAAAATCTACATAACCTAAAATATAATAGTGTGTCATTCATGAGTAGGAAGCATTTTTAACCTGCATTCATTTCTAAATATGGAGAACAAAAATAATGACAAGATTTCCTCAAGAATAAATATCATAATGATACCATAAACTAATAATTTCATTAAGTACATTCTAAGGTCTCTGTATGGATTCGCTCCCGCTTCATAATCCTATAGGGTCCAGTATAATATCTGTTTACCAATGGGGAGACTAAGGTACATAGAGGTAAGTACCAGGTTTAAGTTCAGTAATAAATAATAGACCCAGATCTGAACCCAGAGAACTGCAACCACAATGCTACAAGAGATAACATAGCCATCAAGAAGAATGATTGGTTAATGGCAACAGAACTTAGAGATGGGATAGCTTTATGTGTATATTAATACATTACTCATCATTTATAATTAGTGATCTGTAATTTTAGATTGTTAGAACAAAGATATATAAATAGAAGTTTCTAAAAGTCACTGGGCATTATCAAATGCTTTTCTAAAGTACTTCCTTGCAACATTTATCAATGAATTTGTTTAACCTCCTTTTATAAGAAGAAATGAATGCCTCTACCTTCTGTTGTTCTTTCCTTTTTCCCCATCGAATCCGTGATGGATACAGAAAATTTCCTATGAGCTAATGATCTCATGTAGAGTCCTTAAAAATAGAATCTGAATACGCCACTTTTAGAGTAGTTTTTTTAAATTTTTTTAACGTATCCTTATTATTTTTGAGAGAGAGACAGAGTGCAAGTGGGGGAGGAACAGAGAGAGAGGGAGACAGAATCTGAAGCAGGCTCCAGGCTCTTAGCTGTCAGCACAAAGCCCGATGCAGGGCTTGAACTCATGAACTGTGAGCTCATGACCTGAGCATAAGTCAGATGCTTAACCGACTGAGCCACCCAGACGCCCCACTTTTAGAGTAGTTTTAAAAATTATTCTTGACGAACATTTGGGAGCAAGCAAGGTAGGAGGCAGAGCAACCAGAGTGACTGGGCCAAAGTCAGGGCATACTCGAGTTTGGGATAATTCATTAATAACCAGAGGCAGATACTACCAAGCAGTTAGCTTTCCCTTGTCGTACAAATTCACACTGAAGATGGTAGTCTGATTTGGATTTACTTTTATTTTTTAAGTTTATTTCTTTATTTTGAGAGAGAGAGAGAGAGAGCATGTACACCTGAGCAGGGGAAGGCAGAGAGAGAGGGGGAAAGAAAATCCCCCAGAGCCTGACATGGGGCTCGAACTCATGAACCATGAGATCATGACCTGAACCAAAATCAAGAGTTGGATGCTCAACCAACTGAGCCACCCAGGTGCCCCAGGATTTACTCTCATTTTTAAGGTAAAATATAAACTGCTTAATACAAAGCACAAAAATTTTAAAAATGGACAGGACAAGGATTTAATATAATCATCCATGTCAGATGCCTGAAACTCCAGACTATAGTCATAATATTCATACTTCTGCACTTACCCAGCCATCCATCTTGTACAGGAGTGAAAATTACCATCAACTTTCAAGGATCATCTACCCTAACCTAATTAGTATATTTGGAAAATGACGTTATCTTCAATTTCATAGTTTATGTGTTCTACAAACTATGTACATAGATGTGAAATGCTTTTTGAGTCAAACATACAGGATCAGATTGTAGGCAATAAAAATGAATATCTGGAGGCTGATTGTCCACTACCTTTGTTATGACTATAGACCATAGTGAAGGAATAAGTACTATTCCAAAAGCAAAGAAGGTTATCAAACCTTACAAACTACTATTTAAAATATTAAGTATGAACTGCAGAATCGGTTTGCAAAAAGAACTGTATATTACCTACAAGTTACAATTTTGATAACAGCATTGACGCGTCATATAAATATTACGTTACCTTATTTGTTTTTCGTAAGGCTTAATGAAAGGAGATCCTCGCATAGTTTGTGTTTTAATAATGTGGTCATCCAACAACATCTGAATTTCATCAACTGATGACAAAATAAATGTCCCACTTTCTCTATAAGGAAGAATGACAAATTCCATTGCATCCCACTCATTAGTCATCTTGTCCATGGCCTTTTCGAGAGAATATTCTTTGCTAGCTGCTTCACTAATACCTTCAAATCTATCTAAATATGGTTCCAAATTCATGTCTAAAAAAGAGAAGACGGTGGAGTCATCTGCTGGCTGCAGTGGGTAACCAACAACATTGGACATGGCCTCCCAGTGCCTGGGGCGCAAACCAGGATTACAGATCACTTGAATGAGAGGAATGTGCTGCTTGAAATCTTCCACCTTTGCTTTTACTTTTTTTGTCATTGCCAATGCATTTGGAGAATCATGGAAGGTTTTTTCCAGTTTATATAGTCCTCTCCAGTAATTTCCAACATCTATTTCTACTTGGTCTGGATTCACCTTATGATATGGTCCTTCAGTCCATCCTCGGTATTTGTTGCTAAATTCGACAGCAGTTTCATAAAGACGAAGATAAGGGTTCAAACCATCTTGGATTTTTTTGCGTTGAGGATATATTGATGGTAGCCAACCAAATGCCTCTTCTTCAGCATTAAATTGCTCAATCTAGAATGACAGATATTAGATTTATTATTCTGGAAGTGAATGATAATCAGTATTAATTTTTTAAATATTTTTTATCAAATGTGACCCCAAAACCCTCACTAAATCCCAAAGTTAAACTTAAATCTGGCCATAATCCAGAAATACTGAGCAGTAATCTCTGTTTTCTATTTCTTTTTTACTACATTTTCCAGAGAACTCTATCTGGTTAGGTTAGTTAAAATAGTAACAACATATATAAAGAAATCTTTGCCCATCCAGATATATTGAGGATAGAGCATCATTTATTAACGAACAAGAACTTAAGTGTTTTCAATACGTATAGGATTGTATCAGGTACTGTGGAAAACAGAGGAAAAAAAGTACTATATTGCAAAATACCAACTCCCAGCAGTCAGTTGCAACTGTTCAACAATAAAATATGGCAGTAGAAAAGAGGTCTTGGATTAGTAGCTCTTTAATATAAATGAAAAATATATGCTGAAAATGCTACAACGCTACAACTTAGAGGCAAGGGATCATGGTGAATAGATGCTTACATAAAGAAGACGAGTCAAGTCTTGAAGATGTGTAGGATAAGAAGAGGCCAAGAAAGCATTAATTTCCTTTTTGTTTAGCAGTGAAGTATGTGAGGATATGGGTGGTTTAGAGGAGAAATGTATAGAATCGAAAAGTGTGAGTTAGGTATATAAATTACACAGGTTACCCAAAATTCCAGTGGCTATAGAATTTTAAAACTACAGTTTCTCTTTCCTCAACGTGTGTTTACATATTTGTGACTATTATAGACTATTTAATTCCCTGAACTGATACTAAAATCTTTCAATGTAAGAAAAATGGGAAAGCATCATAATATGGTCTGTTTTCATATTCCCCCTTTTTATAAAAAATGCAATTAAAAATCTCAAACATCTTATTTGGCAAAGGGTATGACTTTTCCCCCTCCAGCTTCTTCTGATGAGAAAGCTGACTTCTGACACAGCAATATTGGGAACAATGTGGCTTGATGGGAGAAGATAATGGGCCTAATTTAAAAACGTGGCCACCAAATCTACACTGGCTTCTGTGAAGATAGGCAAACTTAAGTAGTAACCAGGTGCTAGCACATAATATAAATGATTAAATGACACAAAATTAAAAATAAGCAGATGGAGATAGAACTATCTCTCAAAAAAAAGATGCAGGCCACTGGAATGTTATAACTATCAAAAGAAAAAAACAAAGCTGCTTCTCCTTGAAGCTTGTCTGTAAGATCTATTTTTGTCATTTGTTTTTTAAAATTTTAATTCCAGTAGAGTTAACCTATCGTATCATATTAGTTTTAGGGGTACAGTGTAGTGATATTTGTGCCATTTCTATTATTCTGTAAAGGTAGTTACACTTATACTTGAACCTATTTTTTTTTTTTTTAATTTTTTTTTTTCAACATTTATTTATTTTTTGGGACAGAGAGAGACAGAGCATGAACGGGGGAGGGGCAGAGAGAGAGGGAGACACAGAATCGGAAACAGGCTCCAGGCTCTGAGCCATCAGCCCAGAGCCTGACGCGGGGCTCGAACTCACGGACCGCGAGATCGTGACCTGGCTGAAGTCGGACGCTTAACCGACTGCGCCACCCAGGCGCCCCTTGAACCTATTTTTAAAAGGTGAATACACGGTACAGACTCAATGCTCTTTCTTTTCAACTAATTCATCTTCTTAAAAATTTTAAATTTATACCTTGTCTGCTGCTAAATCCAACTTTCCATTCAGTGTTTGAGCCTTTCTCAGGTATCGCTGTACATCCTGAAGGTCTCCGAAGGAGTAAAATTCTTCTGACTGTTTCGCATAACTCTCCAATTCCTCCACAAACCGTTCACACCGTAACTAGTACAAATAATATTTGTTGTTACAACTTTTTAAAGGCAAAACCCCTAGGCATCCCAAGAAAATTTAAATATTTATAAGGATTATCAGAATTATTATCACTGGCAAAATGTAAAGAAAGGAATGATCTGGAAGAGGGCAGGGATCTAAAACATGCAGAATTTTTAATAGTCAAGATTTAAAAATAATGGGGACGCCTGGGTGGCTCAGTCGGTTAAGCGTCCGACTTCAGCTCAGGTCACGATCTCGCGGTCCATTAGTTCGAGCCCCGCCTCGGGCTCTGGGCTGATGGCTCAGAGCCTGGAGCCTGCTTCCGATTCTGTGTCTCCCTCTCTCTCTGCCCCTCCCCCATTCATGTTCTGTCTCTGTCTCAAAAATAAATAAACGCTAAAAAAAATTTTAAAAAAAGATTTAACAATAATGGATTGAGTTCCTATAATTGACAAATTAGACAAAGTTAAACTTATACTATCAATGTAAGAAATTCTAACCAACAAAATAAGAATGTGTTAAACAATGGTATTATGCTTTAGTATGCTAAAGAATGTATGCTAACAAACGATTTAGAAGAATTTTTTTAATTTATAATCATCAAGTATGGGGTTAAGAGAAAGTTCCACTTTTTTAAGGGCTATAAAGAGATCCCTGGCATTTTTATAAACAATGGAAAAAGACAGACTTTCTTTAATTGTGTTCTGAATTCAGTAGTTTTTCAACTTTCAATCCTAAAACAAAATATTCCAAGGTTATTTTCCTTGTCCTATGGGCTTTTTTCACAGGAAATGTGCAAGGACAAGGTAAGTAAATCCAGATTTTAAAAACTAAAAACTATAGCCTTCCAATATAAAACAGGTTTGTTTTGTGTAATGAGAAAAGCTCATTACAAAATTGTCACTGGTAAGGCACTCCAAATTAAATGGCTCTTAAAAAAAATGCCTCTTAATAAAATATTCAAAGTCAAATCTGGGTTATTCAAAAATAGATTTTATATTTTATGGATTATCTAGGCTTATTTCTGTCTTCTTTAGTTCATGTCAATTTTACTGCGCTGGCTCAGTTGGGGAAAGAAAATGAGAGGATGAAATTCATCAATATTATGTGTAGTTTCCAGAATAGTAAACTTTGGGGCGCCTGGGTGGCTCAGTCAGTTGAGCATCCGATTTCAGCTCAGGTCATGATCTCACGGTTCGTGAGTTCGAGCCCCGCATCGGGCTCTGTGCTGACCGCTCAGAGCCTGGAGCCTGTTTCAGATTCTGTGTCTCCCTCTCCGTCTGCCCCTCGCCCACTCACGCTCTGTCTCCCTCGGTCTCAAAAATAAATGAACATTAAAAAAAAAAAAATTAGAATGGTAAACTTTACAACAAAGTGTAGATAATTCTGGGCCACCTAGCAATTTCCAAAAAATCTATTATAGTGTAACTTCTTTGTCTAATACTATCATGATGTTTTCTACAGGTTTAGAAAATTCTGAAATGACCTAAATGGACAACAGAAATATAGACTACAGGTTGTTTTTGTTGTTTTTAAGTTTTGTTTTTTTGTTTTGTTTTTGAGAGAAAGCGTGCGCGTGCGCAAGTGGAAGAAGAGCAGAGAGAAAGAGACAGAATCCCCGGCAGCCTCCACACTCAGCACAGAGCCCGCTCGCAGGGCTCAATCTCAGGAACAACAAGATCATGACCTGAGCCAAAATCAAGAGTCGAGTGCTCAACTAACTGAGCCACCCAGGTGCCCCTAGACTACAGGTTAAAATAAAGGTTTTTGTTTAAGCCTATTAATTATTCTCTAAACAACGATCCCCTGAATTAACTGTATTTTCTGTAATGTGATAGGAAGAGGCTAGACTTTCTATCAAAGGACATCTCTCCTGGCTGACCAGGCACAAGTCTCTTCACTTTGGGAACCTCCGTTTCTTCATCTGTGAAATGAAACTGAAAATACTAAACCGTTTATTGATACAATAGCTATGGAGTGCTCACACTGTTGTAGTGTGCAGGCACTGCACCGGCCCATGGGTATAAGTGGAGGAAAGGAACAAATCAAACAGCCCTGCTGTCAAAGAGCTGACCATCTACTGGGGAGATGCACCTGGCGATAATAACATAAACAATCAGGTACTTGGTCCAGTGGAGATGTGTTAAAAGTGTAATGGAAGCAGAGAGGCAGAATTGAGGTCTGATTGAGCAGAATTCTGAGAAAGTCAATCAGGTACACAGATAGACAAGAACGTGTGTGGGCCAGCTGTGTGCTCACAAGCCAATGGAGAGAATGTGCAAGAGAGGAGAGGTGTAGGAAGGCAGGGACCTAAAAGCTGCTCAGGGTTGCTGAGAAGTCAAGAACAAGGAGTGGAGGAGGTAGAAAATGAAGCTGGACAAGTAGACGAGGGGACATCCCAAATCATCCTCTATGAAAGACACACAAAATGGTAAGAGCCACTGAATGTCAGAGCAAAGACTCTGGGCATAATTATTAGGTGAGTTTGAGTGACTATGAAGCTCTTCACCAAAAGAGCTTTGATGTTACACAGTAAAAATAACTCAAAAGAGTGCTATAAGCTGTATAAGATAAACACTATTTTTATTAATGGTCATTTGTGAGCAATATATTAGAAGTTTTTGCCCTTGAAAATCAAGAAAGGATACCATATCCATGCAGTATGTATACCATCTTCTACTAAAATTGATGATATGAGAAAGCTTACTTATGTGACCCCGTGAAACAGAGTTGACAATGCTATGTAAGAGGTTAAAACTTAAACATTTCCAGAAAATGAAAATAATTTAAAATATCTATGATGCCAACCTTAAGACCTTCTTGATATTGTTCTGTTTTTTCTTTAATGATTTTCCTGTGCTCATCAAAAATTTCGTCCATTCTTCCATACCATTGGAAAACATTATTATTTAGCCTGATGTCTGCTGGAGAGAAGTTGGTGCACTCGATGAGGAAGGCAAGGCAGTTTTTAGAATCCACCAGTCTCTGTTCCAATTCAACCATGTCAGTCGTCTCTACTTTCTGAATATAAGCCTGCAGGAAAATAAAAATTACAAATGGCATTTTAATGAACAGCTCAAGTCGAAAAAGAGGCTGTGGAGATGCTTTGCATTAATACGTACAGACTTCTTAGCAGTGTAGACTTTTGGTTCAAGACAGGAGACTGCAGCACAGTTTACTTCTCATTGGTTCCAAGCACCTCCTCACAACAGCAGTGGGGAAAAAAATACAAATACTGGGCAACACATAAAAAAGAAAACCATGGGGCACCTGGGTGGCTCAGTCGGTTGAGTGACTGACTTCGGCTCGGGTCATGATCTCATGGTCCGTGAGTTTGAGCCCCGCATCGAGCTCTGTGCTGACAGCTCAGAGCCTGGAGCCTGCTTGGGATTCTGTATCTCCCTTTCTCTCTGCCCCTCTCCTGCTTGTGCTCTATCTGTCTGTCTGTCTCTCTCTCTCAAAGAATAAACATTATAAAAAAAAAAAAAAAAAGAAAGAAAAGAAAACCAGAGGGGCACCCAGGTGGCTCAGTGAGCTAAGTGTCCGACTTTGGCTCAGATCATGATCTCTCAGTTTGTGAGTTCCAGTCCCGCATCGGGCTCTGTGCTGATAGCCCAGAGCCAGGAGTCTGCTTCAGATTCTGTGTCTTCCCCCTCTCTCTACCCCTCCACTTTTCTGTCCCTCTCCTTCCCTCCCTCCCTCTCTCTCTCTCTCAAAAACAAATAAATATTAAAAAAAAGAAAGAAAGAAAGAAAAGCAGAGAATGTTATGGTTTTCTGGGAGAGATGAAGCAGATAATATCCTCTCTTCTTTCAGAATAGCATTTTGGGGCACCTACTACAGTGCCTGACATCGTGCCAGGTGCTGGAAATTCTGCACCTGAAGGGGTCAACAGACTGGGGCTCTGCCCTCAGAGACTTTCTGGACTAGCTGGGGAGACAACTGTTAGTCAAATCCCCACCACCGCAACAAATGTAAAAGTGCAAATTTGCAGCAGACACCAGCCCTACAACACTTTCCTTAATGACAAAAACGAAAATACAGCTACGGGCAGATTTCATAAGAAATGGGCTACACCTGTATGAGGAAAACTACAATACTTTATTGAAGGATAGGTTTACAGTTCTAAATAAATGTAGAAACATTATGTTAAGATGTAATATTCTCAAGATGTAAATTCTCCTCCACTGAGGAGGATTTCAATCAAAATTTGAATTTCAATGGAAAGTGCAATGGCATTTCAATTACATGAAGAGCTCCAAAATTTCACTTCCCCCAGTGGTGAAAACTCTGCCCTGTGGTGTCTTCTCAGGCTGACTGTGGCCATGTGACCTGCTTTGGCCAATGAAATGTTAGCTAATGTGGTACCCAGAGCAACTTGAAAAGCACGTACACCTGGACTTGCTTTTGTGTCTCCACCATGCCTTGAGAACACGCCCAGTGAGCCTGCCGGAGTGTAAGAAACAAGTGGAGCAGAGTCAAATTGCCAAAGAGAGTTACACCAGTCAACCCAACTGAGAACTAGCTGATGCAGTTGAGTGAGTGACCCAATCGTTACCAGAACTGGCTTGTGAGTACCCAGCCTGAATCACCAAACTTCAGACTCATGAGCTAAGAATAACAAAACAAAACAATGCATGATTTTAAGCCTCTTAACTTTTGGAGTGACTTGTTATTGTATTATCATGTTGACAATAACAGCTGGGGAAAAAACAATTAACTTCTACACATACGGCTATAAAAAGTTTATAAATAATACCTTCATTTCCATTAGTTCTGCTGTATTTGGAGGAGTGCTAAGAGCTTTTTCAGCTATCTTCGCAAATTCATCACATAATCTGAAACACCAAACAAAATTAATCTTATGTAATTCAATTTCATTCCTAAATACATCCCTATATACTATTTAAATGTGCCATTGCAGGGGCGCCTGGGTGGCGCAGTCGGTTAAGCGTCCGACTTCAGCCAGGTCACGATCTCGCGGTCCGGGAGTTCGAGCCCGTGTCAGGCTCTGGGCTGATGGCTCAGAGCCTGGAGCCTGTTTCCGATTCTGTGTCTCCCTCTCTCTCTGCCCCTCCCCCGTTCATGCTCTGTCTCTCTCTGTCCCAAAAATAAAATTAAAAAACGTTAAAAAATAAATAAATAAATAAATGTGCCAGTGCAAATACTACTCAGTCATCAAAAAAAGAAAAAAAAAGAAATCTTCCCATTTGCAACAATGTGGGTGGAGCTAGAGTGTATTATGCTAAGTGAAATAAGTCAGTTAGAGAAAGACAAATACCATATGATGTCACTCATATGCAGAATTTAAGAAAGATAGATGAACATATGGAAATGAGAAAAAGAAGGGGAAAAAAAAAGGAAACAAGCCCTAACAGACTCTTAATGATAGAGAACAAACTGAGGGTTGATGGAAGAAGGTGGTTGGGGGGTGGGCTAGATGGGTGATGGGTATTAAGGAGGGCACTTGTCGTGATGAGCATTGAGTGCTGTTTGTAGGCAATGAATCACTGAATTCCACTCCAGAAACCAATATTGCACTGTATGTTAACTAAATTTTTTTTTAATGTGCCATTACATGAAAAATAAAGATGCTCTTATCTGTATGAGATCTAAAAAATTAAAAGCAAATTTGTGTCCATACTCATTCAATACACGTTTAACGATCATCTATTGCATACCCAACTATAATATTAAGTGACAGAGATAGAGAAGTAGAGAAGATATAATAATGATTCTCAAGCAGTTCATAATACTATATAAAAGACAGGACCATAAACAATCACTTCTAATCTAGAATTTTAGGAGCCTTACCAGAGATTCAGTTGAGATAACACCAAAAAGGTGTTACTAAATAAGAGAGTGATTCACTCTACTTGCAGGGAATGGTTAAAATGGGTCTATATGTTCAGAAACTTCTGGTCATATGCAAATATCTCCTACTCATTTTGGTTGTGGCCAATATAATGAACTTACTGTGAAGTTAAAAAAAAAAAAAAAAGTAATGGAAGCTAAAAAAGTCCAGGTAAAATGTGTAGAAATTTCTTCAAGAAGATTGGCTGTGAGATGAAAGAGAGAGAAATAACATGGTGATGAGGTTGGGTTGAAGTCGGGGGGAGGAGGTGGAAGACGAAAGAGGATTTTGAACACGATTTTAAGTTTGAAAGGCAGAAGCCACAGCAAAGGAGAGATTTAAGTGAGATACAGAGGAGACGGATGACTGGCCGAACCAGCTCCAGTAGGATGGAGGGCAATGAGGTTGAGCCCATAGGCAAAGAGAAGAAGTTTGAGTGGTGTGATAGACTCTCACCCTCTGAAAAATGCAGAGAGACAAGGATGAGGGGTTCATACAGAGGTGAGTTGAGACATGTAGAGGCAAGAAGTTGAGGCATTCGTATCTAATGGCTCCACTAATATTCCGGGTACATCCTCTGTAAATCCGATGAGTGTGGTGAGAGGTAGTATTAGGAGAAAAAGGGAAAAAGTAGAACTGGTACGAGCTCAGAGGGCAGTTTGGAGGCAGGGAAAATAGCTATGAAATTAAAATAAATATTTCACTCAGCATGAAAAGCTACAAGTAAAAGACGTTTTCACTATTCTTCCACAACTTTTAGAAGAAAAGGTGCTTTTACAGCTGAATATAGGATTCTAGTTCCTGGAGAATCTCTACACAAGTCCTCTTTCCTCAGAGTGTCTGTGAAAGGAACACAAATCAGTCCTAGTTGTTAAAATATACCATGCCATTTTCATACCTCACACCCTTCTGCGTGTTACCTTTTTCTACCTGGAATTCTTTGACTTACATTGTTCACCTGGCAGACTCCTACTACTCATCCTTCAAAATGAATTCACATAGTCTCTTCCTCTTTGTAACTAGCTTTCCCTTGATTTTCCTCTCTTCCCCAACCTCCACGGTGAAAGAATTTCATCATTTCCTTCTCTGTTCTACTTCCGTAGCTCACTACAATATTTACCGAGTCCTATTGTAATTTATCAGTTTGTTGTATGTCTATTTCCTCTACAACATTGTAACTTCCTTCAGCAGATTTGTTCATATTCAGAGTATAAGTACGTACTGTTGTGCCTAATACAAGCTTCCTTCAGGCTTTTACACAACCTGAATATTCTTTTCAAGGATCTAATTTTTCCTCTAATCCTGTAACTGTTACAAAATTTCTGAGTATTTGGTGGGGATGGGGAGGATTTTCCACGTAACTGATACCAGAAAAGAGGTTCCAAGAGCAACACTAAAACCTGTTGTTGAAAGACTAGTTCTACTTCTTGCCTTAAATCAACAGGTATTCTGCTTCATATCTTAGCATTCTGTGAGTTTATTTAACATGAGCCAGTTTTCCTAAAAATCTCCAGGTTAGTCAACAAGTTTTAGTTAAGACAACAAGTTATCATAGCTTTGGAGAGTAATTACAGTAAGATGAAGTTCCAAATTTGACGATCCATCAGGACCCATGACAACTACTGGGTAAATCCACTTTGAAAATCCATTTTGTATACTGATTATACAAACTTATTGTTCCCCTTAGTGAAGTCAGATAACACCCATCTTACATGTACAAACAAAATGTACATTTTAATACCCCCTTAACTGAGACAATCGGGAAGGCGCATTTGTGGTGAAAAATAATAATAGTCACAAAATAACAAAACCAAGTAGAAATAAGTTTGGCATTATCTTTTTGGAGGGTCACTGATGACACTGTTCTAATCCCTAATTTTATTTGAATGACAATTGGTTCTATCTAACATCCCCCTGAAAAAACTAATCAATATCACATAAATACCTTGTATTTACTTCCTGATGATTTCTGAACATTTTAGCTATAAGTCTTCCACAAATCATGTCTGCTCGCTTCACCAAAGCTCTGATTAATTCCTCACAGTGCATTTCAAACATTCCTAAACGGATAGTCTACAATGATAAGTATTAAAAGCTTAATAAACATAAAAAGAAATAAAAAAGTCCCACACTTTTGCCTCTCTCACAATATTGGTTTTGTGTGTGCATGATCTAACAAGATTGAGTTTTTGTGGTTTTTTTTTTTTTTTTTTTTAATATGATGCAGGCAGGATTTTCTAAACGCTCATTTGTATTTTACAACTATCTTCTGGGTAAATCTCCTTCAAGAGTTTGTTATCTTGGAAGCCAATTCTATTTCAGGACAACAAATGGATATAAGAACTTTGGAGAATTGAATTATTGCAAAATAGATAGTAAGGGATTTAAATGCTATAGATAGTAAGGGATTTAAATGCTATATTTGCTCTATACAAAACAGGAATGCGTGCTTAGGGTGGAAAATGTGGAAACTATAAAAAAGGACAAAGGAAAATTTTAAATTACCAGTCTCTTACTAAACAGAAGCAATCACATTTTGGTATAATTACCATATTTTCCAAAGGATTTATAAACATTACAGCAAAAAAAAAAAAAAGTAACTTCTTGGAATTTTTGAGGGCTCAAATCATGTAAGTACTTAAAAGTCAGGCTTGAAATACTAGACTTCCAGCCCTATAAGCACAAGAGCCCTGTGCAGGGCTCGGCCATGTTTGGCACACGGAAAGGCAGTATTTTCCCTTTTGAGAGTAACGGTCTGATTCTTTCACTGCATGGTCTACAAACACATCCTAATGAAATTGGGAAAAGATCGTTAGTTACAAAGAACAGCTGTTCAAGAATGGATCATTCACCTTTCTAGATGTGTACTGTATTTCCTCTATTAGTTTTTGGTACTTGCGAATTTCTTGTATTATTTTCTCATAATTAGGATTTTCTTCAAGGAAAACATCAACATCTTGCTCGGCTTTTCTGGTGATCAGAAAGTTGTACTTGTCGTAGAATCTGAGGTGCTCCAGAGGTGCCACGCTCTCTCTCATTATCACCTCCCTCACCTTTTCTTTGTGGGCCTCAATAATTTCATTCAGAATTATCGGCTTCAAGGTTTTCGGTTTAGACATACTTTCCTAAACAAAGGGAAAAATAACGTTCGTTTAGAAAAATAAATTTAGGTAGCCATAGTATTTATCTTTGCAAAAATGCCAACCGTACCGTATTGTCTTTTATTTTTTCCTCACAAGGTCTTTTTGATTTTCTAATCTCTGTAGAAAGATATTCAGTCTAATCACAGAAGATATTAAATATCTAAGTTTCATTTAATTTTTTGTTTTCCTTCAAGGCTACCCGGTTGTGTTTTGTTTTTCCAAATGGATGAAAGAACTGTCACTTGAAAATATACGCAGAATAAGAGCATACAAAAACACCCAAATCCACATTTTATTTGTGCAGTTGTAAATGCTAGCTTTCCGAAGGTAGTGCTTGCATTGTACTTTATTTTTAAAAAATAAGCCAGCTCAATGTCATATCATCATATTCTTTGATGACAGTACTTTTTCACCTTGAGGGGTAATCTGTCTAGAACAAAGAAAGATTGTTTACTCATTCATTGACCTTTGATCTTTGATTCTGTGAACAGCACCTAGAGCAGACTAATCCCTAGTTGCACAATGTGCATTCTGCTATTAACATAGGAATAATGGATCAGATAACAATTTTTAATAAGCAAATCTCAAAGGCTCGTCTCCTCTTTTCAAATAGGAGGGCAAGTAAATGTGCCTGCATGGTTTATTATCTTGAATCAAGTTACATTTAAAAATATATATGCTCTACCTCTCATTCAGAAGAAGATATTTTTAACTGTAACCAACAAAAACTATGATCTTTAGTGGATATTCTACAGCATTCACTTGATAACATCAAAGGATTCCTTAGAAAACCGGGTAATTTATTCGGGTATCTGGAGTGCATTTGCCCACTATGCCCCCTAGTGGGATTTTAGGAAATTCTACTGCTTAGAACTAGATGCTTCTTGAGAACTTTAGTGAAAAAATTGTATTTAAAAATTTTTCAAACTATTTATTTTAGTGGGGGGGGGGGAGCAGAGAGAGAGGGAGAGACAGAATCCCAAGGAGGCTCCGTGCTGTCAGCGAGGAGCCTGACGCAGGGCTTGATCTCACAAACCATGAGATCATGACCCAAGCCAAAACCAAGAGTCAGATGCTTAACTGACTGAGCCACCCAGGTGCCCCCAAAAAAGTGTATTTTATTTTCACTTTCAGTTTCTATCAAAGATTGTGATAAGAACAGTTCTTACGAAAGTTCTTCCATGAATGCCACTTCTGTAGTTGTTTTCAAAGGTCATTGAAACCAAGTTCAATGATCTTACTTGAAGTACCACCTATATTGCTTGTTTCCAAACCTAACTGATCACTAGAAAAATATCCCTAGATGATTCTGGCAAACTATTTCTAAGAACCAACTATCATGTTGAATCCACGTCTCTAGGGCAAGAGGTGGTGATGATGGATTTGTATTTTTATTTTTTATTATTTATTTATTTATTATTTTTTTTTAACATTTATTTATTTTTGGGACAGAAAGAGACAGAGCATGAACGGGGGAGGGGCAGAGAGAGAGGGAGACACAGAATCGGAAACAAGCTCCAGGCTCTGAGCCATCAGCCCAGAGCCCGACGCGGGGCTCGAACTCACGGACCGCGAGATCGTGACCTGGCTGAAGTCGGATGCTTAACCGACTGCGCCACCCAGGAGCCCCTGGATTTGTATTTTTAAAGTGTCACCAGGTGATGGTGACACGTAGGATTTCAGACATTACCTCATGTACAATGTCCCATTTAAGACCTCCCTCTCAAAATCTGATACCAGGAAAAATACCTGAGCAGTCTAAATTAACGGTTTAATCCTAGTTAAAACGTGTCCAATTTTCCTCTTCACTTTAGAAACCAGGAAACTTAGAGCTTTATTTTATTTTAAAGTTTGTTTACTTATTTTCAGAGAGAGAGACAGAGAGAGAATCCCAAGCAGGCTCTGCACTGTCAGTACAAAGCCCCTCTCAGGGATCCAACTCATGAACCATGAGATCATGACCTGAGCCCAAACCAAGAGTGGGCTGCTTAACCGACTATAGCACCTAGGTGCCCCTGGAGCCATATTTTATAACCATTAAATCATAGCAACTGTATTCATTCAAATAATGGTAATCCTTTACTCCACTTTGAGCCCATCTAGTACAGTAAAACCTTGGATTGCGAGTGACTTGTTCGGTGAGCGTTCTGCAAGATGAGTGAACATTTCTAATAGATTTTAACTTGGTAAATGAGCAATGTCTTGCAATACAAGTAGTACATGATCCTGAATGTCACATGATCACAAATGAGTCAATGGTTCTTGAAATTCACTTTGATATACAAGTGCTTTGGATTACAAGCATGTTTCTGGAATGAATTATGCTCGCAAATCAAGGTTTTACTGTTATTCTTATTAACTTGTTATATTTGTTTCATAAGCTCCCTCAAAAGACATTCTTGAAAAAAAGGCAGTGTATGACCAGAGAAGGAGGCAGTAGACTGAAATTAAACAAAAGACAAAGTAAACTATGTTTCTCGAGAGACTTCTATTTTTGGCAATATAAGGAATAAATAACCTTAAAATAACTGTCTAGTTCAAAACATAGAAGTATATTGGAAAAATTGCCAAATTTAGCTTTTATAATACATAGCTAAGGAAGCTAAGGAAGCAATAATAGGGCAAGTCTAGGGGCCAAACGGCAGAGAACATGTGAATTGAGAGGCAATTGTGTGCAGAAGTGAGCAACTGCCCTGGGGATTGCTGATAGCTGGTGGCCTAAGCTTTGCTTTCATGCAAAGTGGGCTTATGTGCAGGGGAGGAGAATGGAGTGAGAAAACGGCTGTCAGGAAACAAAGCCTCAAGACTGAGCGAGAAGGGAATTCATAACTGATACACCAGTGGGAAGCCAAGAACACTGAAATGTGACACAAAATTTCAGAATGCTGAAAGGTGACGGAACCTTTCAATGAGGGGGCAAAATTAAGGAAAATATCCTGGTTAGACCTTGTTTTTCAGTGGAGAAGAAAAGGATGGCCATCTTAAGAATTTATGACCAGCCTGTTCTCAGATTTGGGTAAGCATTCACACGGCCAGTGTTTTCCATGAAATTCTCAGCAAGAATTTTGTTAAAAATCATCCTTGGTAAGGGGCGCCTGGGTGGCTCAGTCAGTTGGGTGACTGACTTCGGCTCAGGTCTTGGTCTCACAGCTCGTGAGTTCGAGCCTTGCATGGGGTTCTGTGCTGACAGCTCAGAGCCTGGAGTCTGCTTTGGATTCTGTGTCTCCCTCTCTTTGTCCATCCGCTGCCTGCACACTGTCTCTCTCTCAAAAATAAACATTAAAAAAAAAAAAACCAAACAAATGTCCTTGGTCTGCAGAGGCCTCCAGAGTAAAATATGCAAATTCTAAAGGAACCACTTTAAACTAAGTCCTCAAGGATTTCCCTGCATGAAGTTCTTACATTTGTAAGCCCATAATAAGGTAGAAAGAGAGGAATGTGAACAGGGAAGGGCAGTGGGGAGCAGGGAGAGCTAAAATGTATCACTAATATTCCATTTCTCTAGTTAGATTGTAAGTAGATAGGGGTTGACTTTACTACCACTTAAAACTACACAATAGTCTCTTGGACTCCTGTATACATGAAATATTTGTAAACTATTTTAAAACTAAAACAAGAAAGCTACTGGTTGGAGTTACAAAGCTTGAAAACCTTTCAAATTAAGGAATTAGACACGCTCATTTCATATACTAGATTGCAGTAACTACTTTTGAAATGTCATAGTTCAGCATAGCTTTGTTAAATAAATGGCCAAAGAGAGGAGGGAAGTAGAATCTATGATTTGGAAGTACAGAGACATTACTACTTATGGGAAAAGATATATGAGGAGAGTCTCATCAACTGGGGGACAGTTTTACAGAGCTAGCAAAGTGTAATGGAGGTCTATGGCATGGCCTGTGTGCTACAGCCAATACTCACTGACTGCTTTAAACCTGGTCACAACTTAAAACTTTCCCTTAAGAAAATTCTCAGTCTAGTGGAAGACTAGACTAAGAAACTAGGAATACTGTAAGAGCAGCTAATGGGAAAATAGTATTTTTTTTAATTAAAATTTTCTGATAAGTCAATGTTACTATAACGGCCATTTATATTATGCAAAGCAGACGATATGTGTCCACAGCTTTTAGAGGTTGAAGTGAATATCATCATGAAAATTCAAACAATCATAATATCCTTGTTACTTACCCATTTGGAATACAATTTGGTCTCAACTCTTGGCACAAAACTGACAGCCTTAATCATGATATCATACACATTTAGAAGGATGTCTATATAGTCATTGAACTCAGGTTCAAACTTAATGGTGTCATTTTCAAGAATCAGCCTCATGATGAAACCTGGATGTTCAAAAGCTCTAACAGAATCCTGCAAAAAATATTCATAAGTGTATGTGAATATTTATATGAATTGGGAGAGACTCAAGAGTGCACTGGTCCCAATTAGAACACATGGGAACTCACCCTTCCTCTTATGCCCTAGACAATTAAGCCAATGAGGAGCTCTACTAAAAAGGTCAAGAGCAATTTCCAGCTAGACTTGTTATCTAGTATTCACTGGGCCTACAGATCAATTATAGTGTCAAGGTTCCAGAAAAAGGAGGATATGCATAGCAGTGGGGCTCTAGAATCACATAAGAAAGAGTCCAAGAGAACATTTAAATTCTTAGGCCCACCCAGCTCACATTCTAACAGGACCTTCTTCCAGAAAGAAAAGAGTTCCTTGCAGAAATCTCCAGCCATCATGACCCAAATTTCCCAATAATGAGAATTTTCACTTCCCTTCACTAATCCGCAGCAATGTGATGAGAATCCTATATCCTGAATATTCAGGTTGACGCTAACTTTTTTTACAACAGGTAAGTGGTCTAAAGATTTACTTCCTCATCTTCTACTGGTAGATTTTTTTTTTTTTATCTTTTCCCTTTTGAAAATAAATTAGTAGATGAATACTGGTGTAACTACACCATACTTACTGGTGGTCGTGCAATTAGGTCTGTGAAATCCTGCATGGAGACCAAAGTGAGTTCCTGCAGCTGTAAAGTCATAAGTGTAGCAGCGCAGTTGAAAAAAGATTCCAATTTGGCATTGCTGTCACCAGTTGGCAATTGCTTTTTTTTATTACCTTGGTAATAAATATTCTGCACTTCTGGAAACCACCTTGAAAGCACAAAAGACTTTTAGAAGTTAATACTTTCAGTGAATTACTCCTTTTCCATTAAGCATTAACAGTAACTTCTGGACATCCAAAGGTCTTCACAGAGAGCTGTATTGCTCACTGACATTATCCACCCTCTGAAATGTAAGCAGTAGCATATTTCACTTTTGCTAGGAAAAGAAATGTTCAGCATAGCCGATAGAAAATGACTCAACAATGTGATGCTGTAAGAAAAAACTGTAAGTCTAACTCCTGAAACTATGATTCCTATACTACTGAAATAAAAACTATTGGATATTACAAAATACTACTTACCAGTCCCTAAAATGTTCCTCAGGGAACGAATTTGTTAAACGTAAATGTAAATATCTGATTAGACCAAGAGAGTTATTTGGTTCAACCAAATAGGTTGAATTTTATCCTATGCTTTTTCACAATGACTTGAAAACAAGACAAACCAATAAAATCAAGTGTCTATGTTCTTATTCCCCTCAACGTGAAATCCTGAAAGAATGACTGATTTAAAACAAAGTTTCAAATGTGTATGTATCTTTGTAATAAAAGGCTAACAGTCAATTTATAAACAGAAAAATTCAAGTTTTCAATTTATAAAACCACTAACACTACAAAATTAAGGAATGTTGATATTTCTTTCATAAGAGATAATCGATTTTTTAAAAGTAGAGTGCACATATTTTCAGGAGTTGCCTGAATGCTCCAAGAGAGATCTAAATATTAAATATATGTATTCATTCCTTTAACAAATACGTGTTTAGCGTCTATTGTGCATTAGGAACAGTGTCACAAGAGATATAAAAAGATATGACATCATCCTTTCTCTTATAATAATGAAGGCAATGTGTCATAGCAGAAAGACAGTCTTGAAGTCAAAGGATTAAAATATAATTTTCCATGTAAGTAACAGAGAAGGGTTTTATAATGAAGATGGCATTTCACTGAAGGATGGAAATGAAATGAGGAAGATTGTGAGAAAACGACCTGAAGTAGAAGTAGGATAATAAGAAAAAAATAGGTGGATAAGTGGGGCTAATATATGTGAATAATTTCATTGTCTGTAATAGAGATAATATAAAGATTTCTTCCTAGAATAGGAAGAAATAAGTGGGAGAAAGTCTGTAAGGACTTTTGCACAACTTGAGAACTAAACATAAGAAGTTGGCACAGCCTCATGCTCCAAAATAAAGCCATGGTAGATAATTCTCCGGTAAGTTGTCATTGTTTAAGCAATAAATAAAGAGGACAAGAGGCAAATACCAAGTAGTGAAGGGCAAAGCTAGATTAAGAAAGGAGACTGAGAGACTTCCAGTAGTTCAGACAAGAGATGGAATAAGTTTGGGGCTATATCACTGGATAAAGCGTTTGTCTTTTTTTTTTTTTTTAAAGAAAATCTAAAAATTTTTCAGCCATTGTCCCAAAGGCTCCCTATTATGTATAAAACATTTGGTACAAAATTGTTACTCAGTCTTCAAAGTACTTACAGGCTAATGGAGGAAAAGACAAACACATAAATACGTATTATAACAGGAAGGAATTCTAACAGAATAAAGTGTCAGAGGTATTCAGAAGGGAGAGATAATTTTCAAGAGGGAACAATAGAGATTTCACAGAAGAAATGTCATTTGGACTGCATATTGAAGGACAGAAGAGAACCTTCTCCAGTAATAAGAAGTACCATAAATAGTGTGAATCACAATATTTTGGTGATGGCATTCAAGAAGCTTTTGTTCTGTTTAATTTCCTTAACCTCTGATTCAATTTGATATAATTACATGTGTAAAGACAGCAATGCTAAGAAGGAGGCAACTAAACAACTTTCAAATTTTCCTAGAATCCTCATCCTACATATAAAAAAAAAATAATAACTATTTTAAAAATCAATAATTGGGGGTGCCCGGGTGGCTCAGTCAGTTAAGCATCTGACTTTGGCTCAGGTCATGATCTCATGATCTGTGGGTTTGAGCTCCGCATCGGGCTCTGTGCTGACAGCTCCGAGCCTGGAGCCTGCTTCAGATTCTGTGTGTCCCTCTCTGTCTCTCAAAAATAATAAACATAAAATTAAAAACCAATAATTGGTTAAAAAGGAGAACAAAGAGCCTTTACCCATTGAATACTTAACAGTGGTAAGATACAGTTACAGACTAGTCTTAGAAGTTATGTCCTGTTTAACATGACAGTTTCTCCAGGCATGGCCCAAGGTGAAAGCCTTTTCAGAACCGAGAATGCAAGAGATAGCTTAGGTCCAGGTTGCAAAAGACCTTAAAAAAGGTTAAGAAATGTTGACTTATTTGGTCAATGAAAGGTAAGCAATGAATTAGGGGTTAAGATTCATGTGCCAGTAGTTTGTAGGCTACCTGGGAGATTAAAAGAGCCTGCCCCGAGTAGTTGCAGTGGGAATAAAGGGAAAGGCGTACACACAGAAGAGGCTTCTGAGAGAAGATAAAAAAATAGTTGGTTGTCCTAAGTCTCAAAGAATATAAAAGGATTGAAATCATACAAATTCTAAATCAGTAACAGAAGGACACTCTGGAAATTTACAGATACATGGAAATTAAACAACATAGTCCTAAAGAACCAGCCAATCAAAAAGGAAATCACAAGGGAAATATGAAAATAATTTGAGATGAATGAAAATGAAAACTTTACCAAAAATCACAGAATGAAAAAAAAGCAATGACCAGAGGGAAATTTATAGTGGTCAACACCTACATTAAAAAATAAAAAAGATCTTGGAGGGGTGCCTGGGTGGCTCAGCAGTTGAGTGTCTGACTTCTGCTCGGGTCATGATCTCATGGTTCATGGGTTCAAGCCCTGCATTGGGCTCTGGGCTGATGGTGTGGAGCCAGCTTGGGATTCATTCTCTCTCTCTCTCTCTCTCTCTCTCTCTTCTGCCCCTCCTGCACTCACGTTTTCTCTCTTTCTCAAAAAAAAAAAAAAATAAATAACTTTGGGGGGTGCCCGGGTGGCTCAGTCAATTGAGCATCCGACTTCAGCTCAGGTCATGATCTCACAGTTTGTGAGTTCGAGCCCCGTATCAGGCTCTGTGCTGACGGCTCCGAGCCTGGAGCCTGTTTCGAATTCTGTGTCTCCTTCTCTCTCTGCTCCTCCCCCACTCATGTTCTGTCTCTCTCTTTCAAAAATAAATAAAAACATTAAAAAAAATTAAAAAAAAAAAAAGAAAAATGGGTTTCCAGAAGGTAAGGGTGATAAACCATAGCAACTACTGCATAACAGCAAAGGATGAGTATGCAAAGAAAGGTCTGGGTTTCAGGTAGAGGTCATAATTAATCATTTACTAATTGTTTCTTCATTGTGGTGAGGTGATGTTCTGCCTTTTAGCCACGATAAACACTTTCTGGCTCACTATTTATTTTATTTTTATTTTTATTTTTTTTTAATTTTTTTTTCAACATTTATTTATTTTTGGGACAGAGAGAGACAGAGCATGAACGGGGGAGGGGCAGAGAGAGAGGGAGACACAGAATCGGAAACAGGCTCCAGGCTCTGAGCCATCAGCCCAGAGCCCGACGCGGGGCTCGAACTCCCGGACCGCGAGATCGTGACCTGGCTGAAGTCGGACGCTTAACCGACTGCGCCACCCAGGCGCCCCTCTGGCTCACTATTTAAAGTATGGACAGAGTGTTGTCTGAGAGTCAATCAGGAAGCATCAAGAGATACAGCTCATCAGTCTACAACTCTCAGCAAAAGTTTTCAATAAAGGTCTGTACTCTGCTCTGTACTTTGACACCCAATTTACCAAAATTTACAGTAATAATATATTCCTGAGGTATAACTCTGAAGTTATAGATCAAGAAAATGTACTTGTATTCTGTCTTAAGAGGTCATTTTATTCTCTGTAATGATAGGGTTTCATTCTACATCTCTCCTCTGTTTAACGTTAACTAAATACTAATATTAAATAAAAGTCTAGATTCTTTCAAATAATGCCAAAGATTTGATCATATTAGAGAAGAAAAAAAGATAAAGGAAAGGTTCAGTCTTCAACTATCAGGATATATTTCTAAATAACTTTTGGAAATCATGAAGCCATGCTAGAGTTTCATGGCCTCTGTTATCTGCAATTTGACCTGATTTTAATGTCCTATTTATAATAACCTAATAACCCACGAGAGAAACAGTTTTCCTGTATTGTTTCACAGCATATCGTCTGGCACCTAGATCAATAATTTTCATATCTGGCTATTCCATTTTGAAGGGTCAAACCCAAAAGATGTTGAATTAATCATTTGAGAGGTCTAACCTCTCAATGTCATTGTAAACTAATTTAAAGAATATATTTTCTCCACCTAATCATGCTTTAAACTCTTCTGCATCCCCAATCCAAAAGCAAAATCAAAGAGTTACAGTGCCTTATACATATTAATAGATGTCATAAATATCTAGCAAATGGATTAGTTGATGATCATTCCTCCCATTACATTCAACCCCACTCTCAGAGCATTAAGTAGAAATCAGACATTGGGGGAAGAAAGCGCTATAATCATTTTAGTTTCTGCATCATCTGTGCTGTGGAGGACATCTTCTGGATGGACATTACAGACCAAGGCACTTAAAGACATTATATTTAATTCTTGAACAGGAATAATTAAAAAATTTTTTAATGGGATTTTCTAAATGCATTTAAAATATAGTTCCCCACCAATCACATTTTTAAACTTGTTTTCTTCCATGAAACTTCAAAACTTTACATTTTAAGTAGAGTCTCTTTGGCAGATTCCATGTGTTTCATGACAATGGTCTGAAATATTGATAGCTCTAATGCATCCTGGCGATTATGAAATTCTTCTATATCAACTAAACGTAATTTTCTGCAAGAGATAAAAATGAACAATAATTAAGGCAGGAGGTTTTTTTTGCATTTAATATTTTTGTCAACTGATCTCCTCCAAAATAGGATATTCGTAGGCTCATTAAGGTTTGTGTTTAATAAAATATTTAAAAACCTGAGATTTTAAAAAGTAATTTTAATTTTAAAATAATTAATGTAATTAAATTCAATAGGAACACACGATCATGAAATGTCACTGTGAAATAGAAGAGAGTTGACGTGTTTTTATTTTTGGTTTCAAACTGGAACAATTAAAAAACAGGAAAAGAGGTGAAGCTCAAAGCTTACAAAACTCCTAAAACAAAAATTGCACCCACTCTGAAAAGAAAGCAACCTTAGATTTGAGGGTGTCATGGTGTGGCAGAGTTCTCACACGTAAGACCTACTGTATCAAAATATTTTGATCCTGTCCGGTTTTGATTTTTTTTTTTTTTTTTTAAGAAAACACAGTGCTTACTCTAGTCAACAATTCTCCATACAACTCCTTTTCTGACTACAGTGCTATGGATCTTTGTTATACATGATTTATACCTTTAAGATTTTCTGTTGGGAAAACTGGACAGACACATGCAAAAGAATGAAACTGAATCCGTATCTTACACCCTACACAGGAATTAACTCAAAATGGATTAAAGACTTAAATGTAAGACCATAAAATTCCTAGAAGAAAACATAGGTGGTAAGCTCCTTGACATCAGTGTTGGCAATGATTTTTTTTGGATCTGATGCCAAAAGCAAAGGCAACAAAAGCAAAAAATAAACATGTGGGACTACATTAAATAAAAAAGCTTCTGCACAGCAAAAGTAAGGCATTAACAAAATGAAAAGGCAATCTACTGAATGGGAGAAAATATTTGCAAATTAAATAATGATAGGGGTTAATGTAAAGAATTTATAAAGAACACATACAACCCAATAGAAAAAAAATCTGATTAACAAATGGGCAGATATTTGAATAGACATTTTTCCAAAGAAGATATACAAATGGCCAAAACGTACATGAAAAGATGATCACTAATCATCAGGGAAATACAAATCAAAATCACAATGATATATCATCTCAAACCTGTTAGAATAACTATTACAAAAAAGATAAGAAGTAACAACTGTTGGTGAGAATGTAAAGAGAGAATTCTTGCGTACTCCTGTTGGAAATCTAAATTTGTGCAGCCACTAAGGAAAACAATATGGAGGTTCCTCAAAAAACAAAAAATAGAACTACCATGTTATTATCCAGCAATTACATTTCTCGGTATTTATCTCAAGAAAACAAAAACACTAATTCAAAAAGATTTATACACCCGCATGTTCATTGCATTATTTATAATAGCCAAAACATGGAAACAACCTAAATGTCCATTGCAAGATAAAATGTGGTACATTTTGTGGTACATAATGTATACAATGGAACATTATTCAACCATAAGAGAATGAAATCTTGCCACTTGAGACATCATGGGTGGACCCTGAAGGCAGTATGCTAAGTGAAATAAGTCAGACATAGAAAGACAAATACCTTTATGATCTCATGTATATGAAATCTAAAACAACAACAAAAACAAGGCTCTCAGATATGGTTGGTGGTTGCCTGAGGCAGAGGCTGGAGGGCAGGCAAAATGAGCATGGGGGGTCAAAAGGTACAAATTCCCAGTTATAAAGTAAGTCACAGGGAAGTAACGTATGGCATGGGGACTAGGGATAATAATACTGCACTGCATATTTGAAAGTAGCTATGAGAGTGGATCTTGAAAGTTATCAACAAGAAAAAATTTTTTATGTATGAGGGTAGATGTTAACAAAACTGTTGTGGTGATCATTTTGCAATATATATACAATACATACAAACATCACATCATTAGGGTGTATACCTGAAACTAACGTTACATGTCAATTCATTTTGGAATTCATTTTGCCACTCAGCCACCAGACCAATTTTCCCTGCAGCTCCTTAGTGTTTGACTTGAGGCAGAATTCTAGGCATAGGCTATCCATCTTTGAGGTTTTGAAATTGAAAGGCCTTTTCACATGTTTTAGAGTTCAGCAACTTTCCATGAAATCCCTGACAACATTTCCCATTTGGTCTATAGTCTGAATTGTTATGAAGATGAGAACAACACGACCAGATACTCTTATTCTCTCAGGCTGATCCCAACAATAACCTAGCAGTAGAACAATAGTTTCAACCACTGGTTTAAGACTATAGGAGTAAGGGAAAAGATTGCTACTTTGCATTAGTTTGAACTTGGTTAGCTAGAGAAGAATGTTAGGTTTCTAGGTCTCAAAGTTTTATGATGATGAGTCCTCTAACTGCCAAAATCTCTTCTTCATCTCAATTATCTATTAATAGAACCAAATAATAGGCCAAATCACTCAGGTCCTGAACCCTAGGACCTTTGCTAAAGGAAGATGCCATGTGATGTTCATCACAGGTTGAAACACACCTTGACCCTTGGATCAATCACTGATTTCAAGCAGGAGGGATTTCAACAGTTCAGGCCCAACACTGCACACTTAGCACCAAGTCCGTCTCTGATTTTGTTCTCCTGTTCTCAAACTTAGTATCACTTCTTAAAGGGAACAAGTCACCCTCCAAATTTCACCCCAAGTGCCTGCATTTCTTGTTTGTTCCCTGAATTTTTCCTTTTCTTTGAAACACGTTTTGTTCTTGCCAGTCCCCCTCCCTCGTTACGTTCAAAACAGCACACTATAGGCCATGTTCTGCACTTGATTTTTTTCCCTTACTACATCCTGGACACTTTACACATTAGCGCATTGAGATTGTGCTCATTTGGATTTTACCGCTCTGTAGTATTCCATTGTGTGAATGAATGTACTATAACTTTTTGATATGGTCCATAATTGATGGACACTTGGTTGTTTCCAGTCTTTTATCAACAAATGCCACAACAAAGAACATCATACCTACATCGTTTCCTACATTTTCAGGTGTATCTGTAGGGTCTCAGAAGTCAGATTGCTGGACTCAAATGTCAAAAAAAATTAATTTTGATAGCTGAATTCCCCCTCAAAAGAGTATCCATTTCTCCAAGCCTTGCCAACTAAATGCGATGGCAATATGTTGGAATTTTGCCAATCTGATAGGAACTAGAAGGATTTCTCAGTGCAGTGTTTATTTCAATCTCTTTCCATTTCTCTTGTGAGTTAGATTAAGCATCTTTTTAATGCATTCAGGAGTGATGGAACTTCTATCTTCTGAATGCTTTGGGTAAGTGAATCCAAATTTCAATCTAGAAACATTTTCTTGGGCTCACCTTAGTCAAATCATGAATTTGAAAAAATTCATTTTATATTTTAACATAAGCTTCACTTAGACTTCCTTTTATATTCAACTACTGTCATTCATATTCTATGATAATGTCTACATATATATACATACACACACACACACTTTACACATGTGTCTTCATATATACATACTGTTTTTCAAGCAAAAATACCTGTGTGCTGCATAGGTTATAATTGCATTACAAATGATATCTCTGACATTAAGTGGGTTCTATAAATCTAACTACTCAAAGACATGAACTTGCACATTCCCATCTACAGAGCATCCCCTTCAGGTTTCCACACATGCATTTTTACAGTCATTCGGATGATTTTTGCATTACCATTCCCTAACCCACTGCCACACATAGAGATGTCCTATATTTTCAAGACCTGCTGAGATTCAGGCCAAATGACTGTCACCTAGAGGAAAGATGCCCTGTATATTCAACACTGGCTCCTACTCCGAGAGGCAGTACTCTTGACTGCCCACAACTCAACATTCACTTAGAAAAGGTGACTCATGTCTACAAGGGCAACTTTGGAGTTTGCTACCCATAGAAGGCAAAGCTTCTTTCTCATTTGTCTCTATCCTGGATTCTCTGAGGTTTGCTTCAGTTGCTGCTACTAATACCTCTGCCGCCATGAACATGGACACCAATTTGGGGCACATCCATTCTTTATTGTGGTTTCATCTCCACTTTGGAACTTTTTCTTCCCTTTCCTCCTCTCAGTTTGTCTCTTGCAAACTTCTGACATCGTCCAACAAAAGTGTAGCCCTTTATGGAAAATACGAGGCACTGAAGCCTGGCCTCCTAGCCTCCAGCACTACGTGTGGGTGGATATAAAAGAAAATGGCTCTGGTAGTATGTTGAAAATGAAATGTATTCCTGCATGCCAGCGTCCCTTGTGAAAGTGACACACTACATAGTACGACCTCATTACTGCATGCAAAATTAAACCATGAGTCTTTTCAGGAAGAAGTATTTGAGCCCCAGTATCCAAAAGAAAAGAAATGAGAAAAACACAGGCAAGGAGATAACCTCTCCCCCTTCCAAAAGCCAAATTCAAGTGGTCAAGAAATCTACATTATAACAATGGAAAGCCAAAAGGATGCCCTTTCTAACAATCTGCAGTCTGACCAGCAAAAGCCATTTTTGTGCTATGTACATGTGTACATTGTATGGATACACATATGTATTTGGTGATAGGAGATATCCCAATGGGTGGTTATCATGTGTCTTTGGCTGGGTTGGTGGAAAGAAGGGCAGAGATAAGGAAAAGAAAGGCTGGTGGAAGTCAAGCAAAGTAAAAAATACTGGACTTAAATATACCTGATCACATTTACAGGTTTATATAAAGTTACATCTGCATAAAAAACTAGAATTTAAAAAAATTTTTTTAATGTTTATTCATTTTTGAGAGAGAGAGAGAACATGGGCAGGAGAGGAGCAGAGAGAGAGGGGGACACAGAATCCAAAGCAGGCTCAAGGCTCTGAGCTATCAGCACAGACCCCGATGTACGGTCGAACCCATGAACAATGAGATCATGACCTGAGCCGAAGTTGGACGCTTAACTGACTGAGCCAACCAGGCACCCCTAGAATTTGTTTTTTAAAAAAGGCAGAAAGGGACAGAGTGAGGGAGGTGAGGGGCCTCGGACACCACACGTCATTTTACCTGTGGAAAAACAGAGACCTAGGGAGGGAGGACAAGGGGTGAACTAGAGAGCTTAAAATCAGATGGTGGCCAAGCTCCAGCAATCTTGGATGGCTTCGCTTCCTGGAACGGACCTCAGGGATAGCCCTAGTAGGGCTAGAAGGGGCATACTAAAGATCCTAACTTTGGGAAGAGTTCAGAGAAGTTGGTCAGTGAGGTGGCCCTAGCGTAGGTCCAGGGCTTTCCCAGGGGAAGACAACAGCTGCCTTCTGCAGCAGCCACAGCTCTTAATGCACTTCTAAAGACAGCAGCTTTCCTTTGGCTGGTTTTGGGAGGCAGAAACATGTGCTCATTTACTATGCCCTCCTGCCTGCAGAGCAATACATGGAACAAAACCCAGGAGACCCTGGAGAGCAGGTCACTTGTAACTGGGGCTGCAGTTGTGGGGGTTGAAATGGTTGGGGTGGGGTGGTGAGAATAGGCCCAGGCCACCTTGGAAACAAGGTGCCATCTCCTCTACCATAAGGCAGGGCCCATCCAGGTTCTGAGGTCCCTGAAGGGAAGCCTTCTTTAAGAAAAGTAAGTATAGGGGCGCCTGGGTGGCGCAGTCGGTTGAGCGTCCGACTTCAGCCAGGTCACGATCTCGCGGTCCTTGAGTTCGAGCCCCGCGTCGGGCTCTGGGCTGATGGCTCAGAGCCTGGAGCCTGTTTCCGATTCTGTGTCTCCCTCTCTCTCTGCCCCTCCCCCGTTCATGCTCTGTCTCTCTCTGTCCCAAAAATAAATAAACATTGAAAAAAAAAATTAAAAAAAAAAAAAAAAAAGAAAGAAAAGTAAGTATAGGGGCGCCTGGGTGGCTCAGTCGGTTAAGCATCTGACTTCGGCTCCGGTCATGATCTCACGGTTTGTGGGTTCGAGCCCCACATTGGGCTCTGTGCTGACAGCTCAGAGCCTGGAGTCCGCTTTGGATTCTGTGTCTCCCTCTCTCTCTGCTCCTCCCCCACTCATGCTCTGTCTCTCTCTCAAAAACAAACATTTAAAAAAAAAAGAAAAAAGTATAAATCTGTATTACTTTTGTATATTTTATGAAAGCCTCTGTCCACAGGTGCATGTTGCTGGGATGCCCCGCAGTGTCTTGGAAGAGGCCATACAAGGGGGCGGAATATGGAGCAGGAGTTTCTAAACTGTGCGACCACCTGTCCTCAGCCCTAGGACCCAGGGTCCACAATGCCCACCAGCATCCACCTCCAGCCGTGCCAAGCACTTGCTATGTGTAGCTGGGCTGTCCCCACCGTGACAGTGTCTGTGAGGTGATTCATAATCTGTATCAACTTGAAGACCCAGGAACTTCAACTCCTGCCATTCAGGTGGGTAATATTTACTAGGTTTCTACCCCGTTTAGGTGATTGTAGCAGCTAATGTTCTGTGGGATTTAAAACACAGCATGACGATTCAGCCCTTTAACTGTGATTACCCCTTAAACTGTGTGTGGTAATGGGGTATGGGATATGGGGGTAGAATTGGGTTAGAGATAAAAGGCAATGTTCGTGTTTTACCCTACTTCTACATTGCTGATTTAAAACCATGTTTGAATACTGATGTTAAATTTGTAGTTTATTGATTTGTAGTTAAAATAGTAAAAGAAATAATTAAGGTGTGACAAAATAGCTTTCATCACTCTTTTGAAAAGAAGCTCCATAAAGCCAGAAGTACTCACTTAAAAGTATTGTGCCACAAAGCTAGTACAGCCAACATTGTAGGGTTTATTGCGTTCAAGTGATCCTTAATGTAATTGCTTGCAGCTAAAAAAGATTTCCTCCAAGGTTTTGGAAGAATTTCCATCCTGAAAAGAAAGAAAAAATAATCATTTATCTTTCAAAATCAAAAGAAAGTATTGTTATAGTGTCCTTTTTTGAATAATAATGGCTTCATTTTAATAAAAAGTATGACATATCCCTTGCTGTAACAAAACACACAATTATGTATTGAAATACATAAAGGTCATACTTTCTACGGTTCGGTATAACTTTAGAATAATTAACACATATGAAATTAGACTTGAATCTTTTTTTTTTTTTTTTTTGAAGTTTTAAGTAATCTTCACGCCCAACATGGGACTCAAACTCATGACCTGAGATCAAGAGTCACATGCTCTTCTGACTGAGCCAGCCAGGTGCCCCATAGACTCGAATCTATAATATATAAGATAACTAATTTTTCCTTTAAATATTTGATCAAGTCCACAAATAGCTCATAATGATCAAATAGAAACAGAAGCAGAGTTTTTTCATGTCTTAAAAGAATTTCAAGACACTAAATATTTAAGTTTTTCTGCTTTTTTTTTTAAACATTTTAAGAACATAGTCCAGCCCACCTGTGGTAATCCCCTTGAACTTAACCTCTGATAATGTGTAAAGGACACTTCCCAAATCACCAGCACTAATGTCCTTATTTGAAGACATTTACTGCTTAACTCCTATGACTTGAATAGTCATCCTTAATATATTAAGGATTCGCCATTTTCATCTTTCAGAGTATATTTAAACATTTACATTTGATGCCTACAATTTTTTAATTCTCACTGATTTTAAACACTTAATCTTGTTTTATTATATAGTAAGCTTAATTCAGTTTTTCAGTTGTAGTCATATTACCTTTACAATTACAAAAGATGATTTTTGTCTTTCCCCAGGAGAAAAGCTGTTTTCCACAGAAGATATGTTGGAAGTGGCTACATATGTTTTTGTGGCTGTTATAGGAAAACAACCTGAGGCACTTTTAAATAATATGAAAGAAGAAAAACTGAATTGTTTACTAAACCATAAAAACATAAGTTCTATTCTTTAAACTATTTAAGAGATTTATTCCTAAATGTTAATTATTTTAGGAAAATATATAGCTAGTGGGTTTTTCTATTATATGTTCTATATTTTAATCTATGTAACAAATTGCCATATACTCTATATGTGCATATTTTTTGCAATGTTTGCACTGTGTTTTTACGCATTCCAATTGCCATCAAGCTTTTATACCACTATTATATGTGAAGCCTGTGCTAGTAGCCTTGGAAATACAAAGATCTGTATCAAGTTCTTTCACCAGGGTATTTATGTTTTAACCACATAGATATCATCTGTCCGTCTACCCATCTATCCCTGGATTTGTAAATGTAACATATTAGGGCTTAAATACATAAGTATAATAAGAATAATCAGTTGTATATGAGGTACGTAAGTTATAAGCGTGTACAGGAGAAAATATAACGAGTGTGTGAATCTTATATACACCTACACAGGAATGGTCACGTAATCAATATTCTTTGAGAAACTTGATCACTTACTCAGCACGATGGGGTGGAAGTTCATCTGGTTTTTTATCATCCTCTTTTTCTCTAGGATCTTTTAAAACAAAATCAACTAAAAAGAAAATTGAAAAGTTCTGGTAAGTAACCTTATATTAATTACAGTATATTTCCAAGCAATTGCAAAACTAATTGCACTAAAATCAATTATTTAAATTATATTATTTAAAATAATGAGTAATTTGTGCATTTATGAATATAAAAATATTTATGAGAAAAATCTGTAATGTGTGTGCCTTTGAGAGTATGTGTTCTCTTAACAATGTGTCCTTATTATTTCATTTGAAAATAATGATTGCTTTTAAAATTACATTTTCCTTTATAGCTATTCCACCAAAAGTAGTTCTCACTGAAGGTCAACAATACAATCATAGTAGTTTCCTTTCACTGAGGAAACATACATATTGCTTTGTTCTCTTTTAAGTTGCATAAAACAATCTAGTTATCAAATCAGTAAAGGGAGCTACACTTCAGCTTCTATCTTCTGTGGTCATATTAATTCACAGTTAGCTCTAGTTTTCCTGCCTGTCATTTAAGATGCTCTAAAATGTAAATATATTATCACCCCTCTGCTTAAAATCCTTTGGTGACTCTCCTTGAAGTTTGAATGCTTTTTTTTTTTTTTTTAATTTTTTTTTTCAACGTTTATTTATTTTTGGGACAGAGAGAGACAGAGCATGAACGGGGAGGGGCAGAGAGAGAGGGAGACACAGAATCGGAAACAGGCTCCAGGCTCCGAGCCATCAGCCCAGAGCCCGACGCGGGGCTCGAACTCACGGACCGCGAGATCGTGACCTGGCTGAAGTCGGACGCTTAACCGACTGCGCCACCCAGGCGCCCCTAAGTTTGAATGCTTTAAAGAGACCTAGAAGGCCCTTCAGATTCTGTCCCCTTCCCAAATGCACCCTATGCTTTGGCCATCATGACCACTTGCAAGCCCAGAAGGAGCTTTCACATGTGTCTTCCAATGTTCACACCATTTCCTCTACTAAGCACACTCCCTAGCATTCAGTTTGTGTGTCAAGACGATTTAGGCACGTCCAGAGTTCTTCCTACCAAATCAGGCATGAGCTCTTCTCCCTTACAGCATGTCCTCTGTTTCCCTCCTCATTGTGCCTGCTATTTTGTAATTAGTGGTTTGCCCATCTCCCTCATTACAACGATGAGCTCCTTGGGGGCGAAGATTTGGCTTTTTATCTTTACATTACCAGGACACTCAATAAGAGTCTCAAATCCAGTAAATGCCCTCCTACCCAAAAGGAATCTGGGCAACTCCAAAACATGATTTCTCCAGTTTTAAAGATGACATCAATTATATCAGGTTTATAATCCCGATTAATTGGAGAACTTTTTCAAAAAATATATTTTTGAGAAAGAGTGCATGAGCAGGGGAGGGGTAGAGAGAGAGGGGGCAGAGGATCCAAGGCAGACTCCCACTGACAGCAGCAAGCCCAATGGGGGGCTGGAACTCACAGACCCTGAGACTGTGACCTGAGCCAAAGTCGGATGCTCAACCAAGAACTTTTAAGTATAGATTCGAAGGCCCTGCCTCCAGAGATTTTAATTCAGATGGGTTCAGAAATCAGGATGTTAAAAATTATTCTGATGATTAGTCAGCCTTAGAATCTATCAGTCTATGCCAGGACTCAGCAAAATTTTTATGTAAAGGGCTTGATTATAAATATAATACTTATATATTATTTATAATATTGATTATAAATTAAAAAATACAGAGACAAGGTGTCTATCAACTATTCATCTCTGCTCTTTAAAAAAATTTTTTTAACATTTATTTATTTTTGAGAGACAGAGCAAGACAGAGCATGAGTGGGGGAGGGGCAGAGAGAGAAGACGACACAAAATCTGAAGCAGGCTCGAGGCTCTGAGCTGTCAGCACAGACCCCGATGTGGAGCTCAAACTCACTGACCTCAAGATCATGACCTGAATCAAAGTCAGACGCTTAACCAACTGAGCCACCTAGGTGCCTCTTATCTCTGCTCTTATAGCTCAAAAGCAGCCACAAACCATATGCAAATGAATGTGTATAGCTATATCCCAATAAAACTTTATTTACAAAAACAGGCAGTGAGCCAGACTTGGACCTGTGAGCTGTAGTTTGCCAACCCCTGGTCCATAGCAACAATTTTTACTTAATCACCTCCTGTCCTTTGCTGAGAAGATATAACCCTACAAAAAAAAAAAAAGATGGATTTTTACATTTTTTGCAGTACTTTATTAATGAAATTTGCCTAAGATTTCAAGCAATGAAATAGCAATGCAAGAAGCAGTATAATATAATAGTTTCAAGGATAGGTATTAACTTTCAGTTAATAAGACACATTTGAGTTAGAAAACAAAAATACTGATTTACCTATGGATTTTTTTACACTAAGAAGATAATCTTCTCTCATTTCATCAGATAATGCAAGTATGCTGTTAGTGAGGACTTTTAGATGTTGGGGGACTAAATTCAATACGTGCTCTAGCCAAGAATCTTCCATTGGGGCTACGTGGTCTGTATCAATTCCATGGTGAATATAATAGTAATATCTCTGCATATAGAAGATGGAGAAAAAAGATGGGTTTAGTCCTATCATTGTGTTCATCAAAAATAAAACTAGTGAGAAAAATCAAAGTTTTAGGAAAACAAAGTATTTACAAATCATAACAAAGTATTTTGTGCAATTCTTGGAGGCACTATTGGAGATCCCCTAAATTTAAAAAATACATTATGTTTCATGAAAATTAAAGCTCTTACCTCAGTTGATAACTATAAAATATCAAGTTATATTACCAAATATATAACATACTAAGCAGAACCCATGCTGAAGTAGAATTTAGTGCTTTATAAATATGTAAAGGTGTGGTAAATTAATTTTTCTTCTTTTATTATTGATAATCAAGTCCATCTTACAAGCTGCAAGTGAACCAGTATCCCTATACATTAAGCTCAGAAATCTATGACAGGATTTAGGAAACTTCCAATTGGCTTATTAATAGTCCATATTATAATTTTACAGCTGCTATTAAAGGTGTACATAAAATATTCATTTTAGGACATAATAGGATTTCTTTAGCAATGGACATCCAACTTTGATATATTTTCGCTAATTTTTACATGTCACTTATGAGAAAAAATTTTAAACATCAAAATATTTTTTCAAAAACACTCTCAAATTAGTAATGTGAAAGTCTTTGACATTTATGTTTAAAACAATTCTTCTGTATTTGAAATACTAGAAGAATTGTATTTCTAAAGTAAGTTAATATGCTTTGTGAAGTGTCCATTATGTAACTAAGATAGTTTCCCATAGAAGAATAAAGACACATAAAAGCTATACAAGACTGAGGCTCATTTTAACAAAGGGAGCAAATAAACCGGAGATTCTTTAATTGTGGTCTTAGGTGGCAAGGGAGACAATGATCTTAATCTAATAGAACAGATTAACACATATGAAATTAGACTTGAATCTTTTTTTTTTTTTGAAGTTTTAAGTAATCTTCACGCCCAACATGGGGCTCAAACTACATCCACAGAGTTCCACAAGAGAGGAGCACAGAATAATCTCAAAAGTATAAAAGTATCTTCAAGTGCTTCCTTTACATTCAATGATAGCGACAAAAGAGACAGCCCATTACCAAGATGTCTTTCTCTATTGCAGAAGTGGTCAGTTTTGGAAATGTCCTTTCATCAGGGCTAGCTGAGTCTAAGACAGCATCTTGTTGCCTAAGAAAATGATAAACACACTATTCAACTAAACATGAAAGGCAGTCAGAATATACATTAATGGATATATAGCTGACCCTTGAACAACTCAACTTTGAACTGTGCAAGTTCACTTATACATATTTTTTATTGTACAGTGTCGTAAATGTATTTTATTGTTTTCTAAGTATTTTCTTTAGCTTATTGTAAAACTACAGTATATAATACACATTAAAAATGTGTGAAATGACTGTTTATATTATAAGGCTTCTAGTCAACAGTAGGCTATTAATAGTCAAGTTTTTGGAGAGTCAAAAGCTATACATGAATTTTCAACTGCGGTGGGGTCAGTGCCCCTAACCCCTAAGTTGTTCAAGGGTCAACTATAAAAAAAATCAGGACCGTTTCCTATTAAATCATAAGAATGAGCTGTTGAACATTTTATTTATAGTGCACATAATACATATTTGTTTGATACCACATCCTTCCCAGAACGCTTCCTCTTTATTCATAGAGATAGTTACATTGGAAGTGATTGCAAGACCTAATTCAGAGGCTACATTCTTGATGGGCTTTGCTCATTCTTCCTCATGACTCCAAACTCTCTCTCTCTCTCTTCTTTGAAATTCTATAGGAGTACTCTTGCAGTATTACTAAAATATTTATAGTTATTTATAAATAAGGGATTTAAAAGAGCACTGATGGAAAATATTATAAATGTAGACACAGATAAATTCTTGAAAAAATCATTTCTCAGATATCTAAAGATATATAATACAAGCTAGCAAAGAGTAACATAGCTTATACATTCCTATGTATTTATTATTGGCTAACTGTTCATTAAATACTACAGGGTTGAGAGCTATAATTCAGTTCAAACTCTATACCAGATACGAGCCACATTTTGTGACTTCTTCTGGGGCACCACTGTGGAGAAAGACATAGTTCACATCTTCATGAAAAATAACAAGTTGTTCTGGGATGGCTTTAACTTCTTTATCATTAAATGTGTCATGCTCTAGATCCCAAGTTCATCTGAGATGGATACGTTCAGTGATGCTATATAATAAAATATTCCCTCCCACTAACTACCCAGTGAGTGGAGACTGGAGGCTTATTGAACATCTGTCTGAGATACCATACTAAGATAGATACCAGGATGCATCGTCTAAATTATTCTGTCTTTTGCAAATCCAGGAGTCAAATACTTTGTGAACTTTATACTCATTTTTTCAATTATATGGATCAGGGAGAAAAGAGTCAATGCAATAGCTCAGGTAATGTCTTAGTTTAATTCAGTACATAGTAGATGCTTAACAAAGGTTTATCAGACATTTGGGAACAAGAATATAAAAGGAGCAGTGGAAGATCTTCAAGGTATTCTACACTTGGCGTGAGAAGGGTTGACTACTCTAATTATAAAAAAAGTCATCTTATTATTTTGATTATACAGTCAAGAGGTACTAATGCAACAGTAATGGACTTCAAGAATCAGGACATCTGCATGCAGATTCTGCCACCATAATGTATATGATCTTAATAACTGTGTTGTCCATGTTTTTAATGGAAGAAAGTCTCCTGTTATTTACCTTGCTAAACCCAGAGAGTCCAACAAGCTTCATCCTCTGTGTGAGTAATGCCTGCCTAGAAGAGTGCAGTAAGGTCAGGGAAGGCGAGGAGGAAGTTGGGGGCTATAGGGCCAGCTGCACAAGTTATTGCAGCCATAATGAAGATCCTTTCAGCTCTAAAACTCTAGGATTCAATCATTCCATGGCTATAGGCTAAGATTCTGCTCTCTAGAAACAATAAAAACTTTTTATTGATCACCTAGTCAGGCCCTCAACATTTTCACATGTTATCTCTAATCCTCACACCTATTGTTAGAAGAGACAGAGAAATCATCACAGATGAGCAACTGAATGTCAGAGAGATTAAATAGCTTCCCCTTTGTGTTTGTTAATTAAGTACAAACAACAAGGATTTGTCCATCCATATGTGCTTTCAAACTGCCACGCTCTTTCCAGCAGAACAATATTCCTTTCAGAAATAAATCTAAAGGCGACACTTTACCTGACTAAAGAGAAAATATGATGTACCTCATTTCCTAAAAATGAAAAAACTATATTGATTTTCTTTATTAATTCAATAGAGATATTGAGTCAAGATGGTGGCAAAAACATCCCTTTTTTTCAAGTTTCCTCATGAAAATGGCAGTAATTTTAACCAAGGACTGTAAAGAGACTAGAGGATCATCAGTTGAGATATTTCAACAAATTTCTGGAACATGAAAAGAAGAGAGAAGACAGATAAAACAGTTGAAAACACCATAGCCCATAACTCATGTAAGAAGACAACCAATCTGCCTACGAGATCCTTAGGAAAGGCTCCGATCTTGGAGTCGGCAGGTACCAAAGGAGAAAATGAGTAGAATGGCTGTGAATAAGGAACTTATTTTCTGAACAGTGAAAATAGATTCCTAAAAAGCAAAAATACCAAACATGACTCAAGAAGAAATAGAAAATCTGGATATATAACAAGTAAACTAATTGAAGGAGTCATTAATAATCTTCCCACAAAGAAAACTTCAGGTCTGGTTGGCTTCAAAAAGTTCCATCAAACAAGGATGAAATAATACCAATTCTACCTAAACTCATTCAGAAAAGAGAGGAGGTAAAAACACTTCCCAACTCATTTTGAGGCCTACAGCCAAAGACATGACAATAAAAATACAGACCCGTATCATTCATTAATATGGACTTGAAAACCTTGAATACAATATTAGCAAATCAAATCCAGCAACACACAAAAAAGATTGTACATAATGACTAAGTGAAAGGGATGTAAGCTTTAACCTGAAAGGCAGTTAATATACTATACTGAAAGATTAAAGGACAAAAACGAATTCTCATTTCAATGGACACTGAAAAAGCACTGGACAAAAAGCCAGCATCCATTTACAATAACATCTCTCAACCAACTAGGAAAAGAAACAATCTTTTCAACTTGATAAAGGGTATGTGAAAAACCTACAAGTAACATCCTACATAAATGTGAAAGACTGAATGGTTTACCACTAAGACTGGGAAGTCCACTATCACCAATTCTATTTCAAAATATACTGAAGAACCTAACAAGTGCAAAATGGGAAGGGAGAAAGATGGAAGACACTGGACATGAAGTAAAACTGTATTTGTAGACAACATAATTGTATACATAGGAATTCTAGGATATCTTTTAAAAAGCTCAAGAACTAGTAAGCAAGTTTAGTAAGGTCTTACAGATAGATCAGTAAGTAAAAATCAGTGGATTTTTCTGTATACTGGCCAAGAACAATCCAAAAATTAAATAATTCCATTCACATCAAAAAGTACTGAAGATCTTTTTAAAAGAAGTACAAGACATATATTACAAACACAAGACATTGCATTGCAAGGAGCAATTAAAGAAAAACTAAATAAAAAGTTCATGTTTACGGACTAGAAGATTCAATATTATTAAAATGGCAATCATCATAAAATCAATCTACTAATTCAATGACTACTAAATCCTAGTAGGCTTTTTTTTTAAATTGTTTTTAATGTTTATTTATTTTTGAGACAGAGACAGAGCGCGAGTGGGGGAGGGGCAGAGAGAGAGAGGGAGACACAGAATCTGAAACAGGTTCCAGGCTCTGAGTTGTCAGCACAGAGCCCAACGCGGGGCTTGAACCCAAGAACCGTGAGATCATGACCTGAGCTGAAGTCAGACGCTTAACCGACTGAGCCACCCCAAGGGCTTTTTTTTTTTTTTTTTAAATAGAAACTGACAAGCTGGTCTTAAAATGTATATGAAAATTCAAAAGACCTAGGATAGCCAAAGCCATTTTGAAATAGGATAATAAATGTTATGGACTTAAACTATCTAATTTCAAACTATAAAGTTTGAGTGATCAAGACAGAATAGTAGTGGTATAAACATGGAAATATAGACCAATGGACCAGAAACAGAACCCCATATATGATCAAATGATTTTTGACAAAGGTGCCAACCTAATTCAATGGGAATAGTCTTTTCAACAAAGGGGGCTGAAACATTTAGATATCTATATGCAAAAAATTGAACCTCAACCCTATCTCATACGATAAACTAAATCATGCACATAAATATAAGAGGTAAAACTGTTTTAAGAATAAACTAAGAAAACATAGAAAATCTTGTGACAGAAAAGGATTCTTAGATATGACTCCAAAAGCATCAACCAAAGAAAAAATTAATAAATGTGAGCTTCATCAAAATTTAAAACTTTCACTTTCCAAAAAATACCATTAAGAAAATGAAAAGGTAAGTCACAACCTGGAAAAAAACATTTTCAAAAGATAGATCTAATAAAAGACTTGCATAGGAAATATTTCAAGCACTTGTACAATGCATTAGTAGAAAGATAAACAACCCAATTTTTTAAAAATGGACAAAAGATTTAAATACACATTTCAAAGAAATTATATGAATGTCAAACAACCACCAGAAAAGATGCCCATAATCATTAGTCATTAGGGGCATATAATTTTAAAGCCATAATGAGATAAAATAACACATCTACTAGAATGGCTAGAATAGGCAAAACAAAACAAAAAAAGTGTGGACAAGGATGTGGAAAAACTAGAAGCCTCTTTGTACACTGCTTGTGAGATTGTCAAATGGTGTAGCCACTTGGAAAACAGTTCAGCAATATCTTTAAAAGTTAAACATATACCTACTATACAATGATTTCTATAATTTGGCATCTAGCCAGGACAAATGAAAACATATCCACAAAAAGACTTGCACTCAAATGTTCATTCATAGCAACACTTTCAAATAGCCCAAAACTACAAAAATAAACAAAAGGAATGGATTAAAAAAACACATTCTAGGAATCCGTTTATATAAAATTTTAGAAAGGATAAAACTATAAAAACAGAACACAGATCAGTGATTGCCTGGGGCAACCAGTGGTAGAGAGAATTAATGGAAACGGACAAAATTTTTATGGATGATGAAAACATTCTAAACCTAGATTTTGGTTAAGGTTGAACTGTAGAAATTTACTAAAATTCATTCAATTGTACACTTAACCTTGAGGAATTTAATGGTATGTAAGTTATATCTCAAAGAAGCTGTTTTTAAGCCTCTCTAGAAGGCTTTGAAAATAAAATATTCAGGAAAAGAAAGACAGGTTGACAGAGTACAGAGTACAAATAAAGTAATGGCAAATAGAGTGATGTAGGCTTCTCATCAAAAATGATACAAGTCATGGTGGCTACAGTTGATAGTATTCTATTATATGACTGAAATTTGCTAAAAGTAGAACTTAGGCATTCTCACACACACACAAAAAAGGTGAAGATGTGAGATGATGGATGTGTTAACTAACTTGACTGTGGGGATCCTTTCACAATATATACGTATATTCTCACATCATACACTTTAAACATATTCCAATTTTATTTCTCAATTATATCTTAATAAAGCTGGGGAAAAAACAATACATAAAATAAAAATATTAACCAATTTTTTTGTCTTTTAAAGTTTATTTATTTTGAGAGATAAAGAGAACATGTGTGTGCAACCTGAAGAAGGGGCAGAGAGAGAGGGAGAGAGAAAATCCCAAGCAGGCTCCATGCTGTCAGCACAGAGCCCAACACTGAGCTCGATCCCATGGACTGTGAGATCATGACCTGAGCAGCAATCAAGACTCAGACACTTAACTGACTTAGCCACCCAGGCACCCTGGCTAGTATTTTTCACCCAAAGTTTTCAGATATAAGGTAAAAATTGCAATTATCCTTTCATTTTGTAGCCAGCTTTGTCATTAATTCAGGGGTAAGGACAAAACAGAGACCTTTACAGAGATGAGTGTCTCAAGTTAACTCCCCGTAGATTCTCACTGAAACAACTACTGAAGGATGAACTTCAGCAAAACAGAAAATGCACCCAGAAGAGTAGAATGCAAAGGCAATTTTCCAAGAAATTAGAAAACATGTTAGTAAATCTCAGCGTTAAGAAAAAAAGTATGGGGAATATAAGGACCTGGTAGATCTAAAATATTATAAAAATATTAGTAGAAATAAAATGAAGAATGATCACATGGAGAATGCCAAGGATAGTTTAGAGCTAAGTTAGAGCAGTCCAAGATCCCTTTGTGTTGTTCAGGGGCAAGACAGAAAAAATTGAATTTTAAACGTTGAAAAGTATAAATTACAATATGTGGTTTTAAATATTAGGGTAACCAGGGGTGCCTGGGTGGCTCAGTCGGTTAAGCATCCAACTTCAGCTCTGGTCATTATCTCAACGTCCGTGAGTTCGAGCCCCGCGTCGGGCTCTGTACTGACAGCTCAGGGCCTGGAGCCTGCTTCGGATTCTGTGTCTCCCTCTCTCCGCCCCTCCCCTGCTTGCACTCTCTCTCTCAAAAATAAACATTCAAAAATATTAAAAATAAATAAATGTTAGGGTAACCACTGTGTTTGATAGCTTTTAAGCCAATAGAAATAAAGGGAGAAGAGAGAAAACTCAATTCAATAGAAAGCAGAAAAAAGAAGAAAAAAGAAGCAAAGGCAATATAGTAAATATATAGTAAACACAAAGTACAAAATAAATTGGTAGAAGCACACATGTATATGAAATGCCAACAACTATAAATGGGATTAAACATAATACTAAAGTATAGAAACTCTAAGATTGAATTTCAATATATCTATCCATATCCTATTTATAAAAGGCATAACTAAAAAATGACATAAAATGGCTAAAAAGAGACTACTGTTTCTTTTACTACAACAACAAAGATAATCTGAAAAACCTCCCAGTACCATTCTATAAATGTTGGAGAATATGGCACGTTCCTTTTGAATGCATAGATGAGCTCACAAAAAAAAAAAAAAAAAAAAAGAAATACTCAGGAGAAAAAAAAAAATGGAATGGCAATCATCAAAATCCTGAGGCTACATTTATGGGGTCCAGGGCCTTGGACTTTAAAGCCCATGTCAATCAGGAGGTGAGGAGATGATTCCATAGGGCTGAGTGAAATGAAGAATTCAAAGTGAGGCCCCTTGTGTGAAGCTAAAACCCAAGACCGGCTCTATCCTCAAGCAGATAAGGACCAGAAGTGACAGGCACAGGAAGTTGTGTCAAGAAAGATCATCTGTCTTAGCCAGGATGCTGGGCACAGAAAAAGTTGCTTCCAAGACTTTGTAAGCTACCCAGCCCATGGTTTGGGGTCTTTATTTCACACAGTTTGCGGAACGCAAGAGTGCTTAATCCAAAAAAGTGGGCCAAGCTGGTAAGATCCTATGGGCAAAGGCAAACTTCAAACAACTCTAGCAGAGGTGCACACCTGCAAGCCGGCTGCACAGGGCTCCCACAAAATCCCTTTGCCAGCCCACAGTACCCACTGTCCCCCTTTCAAGGTGGCCATTTGGCCACTAAAGTACCACATGGGGACAGTAAAACAGGAATCTGTGGGCAAGTTACTTCCTGCAATGTGTCATGAAATTATGTTCACAAATGGCAGCTTGGGTGCCTAGAGAGTCATAAACAAAGAGTGTAGCAGGCATCTAGCAAGAAGCAGTGAGGAAACAGGTAAAGAGGCACTAATGACTTATATCTGCACTGCTCTTCTAAGCGGACTTACAACTCAGAACTGGCAAGCCCAGCCCTGCTCACAAGGCTGATCGCTTCACCCCAATTCCTTGTTTTTCTAGACAAGGAGACCCCCAACACCACATTACCTGAGCAGAAGAGATGGGGGTGGGAGGAAACCCACACCTTATCTTCCACCAGCCACGGTGGCCATGAACGGAGCTCCCAGACATTGTGCTCCCTCAGCCAACATCAGCATTAACATCAGTACCTTTTTCGTTTGTGATATTTAATAAGTGAGACACACTTCATAGGGTTAAGCTCAGTCTTTATTTGTATTCTGACCTCACTCCAACAAGGCTTTGGGGCATCCTTAGAGATGCATGGAATGGTTATACTTTTAGATAAAAAGTTACCCGGGGTTCTAACAAGGTTAACACATACTGCTTAGCTTATAGAACTTACATAATGACATTAACAAGAGTGCTTCTAAAGTTTTCTCGTTCTTTATGTGGAAATTTGCTCTTGGATTTGGAAGTAGATGGTCCAGCATAATTATCCTCCGTTTGGTCTAGTATTTTGCCCTTTTTGCCAAAATGTTCCATGTATTCAGCTTGAATTTTTTTTTAAAAAAAGCATAAGTTAGTCATCTAAAAAGTAAGCTAAAACATTTAAGTGGTTAGAATAAAATGCTAAAGCAACTTTCAAGAAAAAGCTACACACTGTAAGTTCTCAAGTTACCGTAAGTACAATTACCTTTCTTTCAGTATTAGGAAGTTAAACATAATAGAAACCTCTATTTCAAGAATATTCATTTATATTTTGATTAATATGCTAATAACTTTAATTTTCAATTAATTTACATAGAACCTTCTTAAAATGATTAAAAATATGATTAAAATAACACAAAACTATCTCAAAATTTAAAGAACTATGATGAAAAAATGTTAATATTCAATGTAATCAATCTGAGGACTCAATAAAATAAAAAGTAAAAAATATTAAAATGACTAATTTGGAAGCAAAATTTACAACTTATTAAAATCGCTCTCAGAAAAAAAAGTCTTTCATGCAGAGGCAAATTCTGACTACAATAAATCAAAGTTTTAACATAAACACCAATTCTTAAAATATCAGCTTTTATAGCATTTACAACAGCCTGAAATAATTACGAACTGGAATCAGTTATTTTACAAGGGAAAACATTTGGGATAAATTTTCCTACTTGACATAAATGTCATTTCAGTTTTACAATTTCACTACTCTCAACTAAAATGTTGTACGATTTTTTTCCCCCCTCTAGAGAATTTCCTTAAGTCTAAGTTGGAATAAAGTTCTTACCATAGGACTGTTCATTTTTAACGCTAAACTGTTCAGGAATCTCATCAGCCTGCTTTACAGTCAAATGGAATGACGGAGCTGCCTGCTGCCACTGGGGCTTTGTGCTCACCTGGAACAGGAAATGCAAACAGCATTAATCAACAAGGTCAGAAAAAAACAAAACAAACAAAAAAAACCACTTTTTTTTTTTTTCATGAAATGCAGGAGTATTTATAAACACAGACATTTTCTCAAACAAATCCGGACATCTGGAAAGAAGGCACACTCCACAGCAAACCTTGTTCAAGCCTGTGAATGGCTGTGGCGTGTGACATTTGGGAGACATTACCAAAGGCTCTGATGCTAGTTTGGTGCGGGCATCTGTTACATAACACTAGGGTGGGCATTCCGGAGAGCCTCTCCCCCCACCCCCAAACATTGGCAAGTGATTTTTAGGCCTTCCATTTTAATGAGAGGGACTCTCTGCTGGGCTCCAATGCTAATGAGCTTCTCTGCATTCCAGCTCCAAAAGATCTTCCTGTTCTCATAGCTTTAAGCAGTTGTCTCGTACTTCGGCAACTCACGGATTTATTCCACACTTGAAGGCAGGGTTCATATATTCTTATACTTAAAAGATGTAGGCAGATCTCATAAAAGAGGGAGGAAGGCTAGTGATGATGGCTAATTGGCACTCAGCTTCAGTGCTGGGGAATAATAGAGGCTGGTGGGGACTGTGGCAGACAGGAAAATATCTAGGTCTTCTAAAAAGACAACAAAAATTAGCTCAGGCCAATTACTGCAATACCAGAACACAGACCCACTGCTGCTGGAACCTAGGACTCATCGAGAAACCCAGATGGGTGGATTTGAAAGTAAAATACACATTTTACAGACGACAGAATCTCTATCTTCCTCTCAGATCCAGACCACGTTGATAGAAAGCCCATACTTGCACAGGCTTCTTCCTACTTTTTCCTCTCTGCAATCCTTACTCCTGCTCCCAAATGAACTTATTTCTGGCTCTTCTTTCGCAGGAAAACAAGCTAAGGCAACTTAAAGATCCATGCTCTTCCATTCTGACTGCCTTTCCATTCCTTTAGTCTCATCTTGCTCCATAAAGGATTTAAGATTTGTGGGGCTGCTATGAGTGAGGACTGCAGAGAGGGTGAGAAAAGACAAAACAAATTAAAAAAACCTACTTTTTTTTTTGAGAATGGGAGTTACCAGTGCTGAGTCACCCTTGATTTCAACTACAGGGATCTTCTCTAGAAGCATGAAGCGCTGTAGTGAAAAATCATTCTAGGTCTTAACTACTGCTGGAAAATTTCATCCAAGTGTAAACCTTAATATTCAAATGAAAGTACTTTGCTGTTTTTTTAAGTCAATGGGTTTATAAGAACATCTCTTGAAAATATTATTTTCCTTGTAACATATAAAACACAAAGAATGCTGAGGAAAAAAAACAAACTAAGATACATATGAACATAAAACCAGGCTTAAAGCAGCCAACAAAAGTGTTGTAGACTATTATATGCCACCAACAGGAAAGGGTTATTATGCAACTCAGCCACTGAATAGTAAATAAGAAAATTTAGGTTTACATTTCTAAACCCTCTGTGCTAACCAGCCACAATGAACTCAGGATAATATTTTTTTTTGGAGAGGGGGTTAAAATTTGTTGAGTTTTCAAAAGAAAATGTCTATTTTATTTCAAGTCTTTTAAACTATAAAATCTACAATAGATTTTGTAGAACTAGGGAAAGCATTCTATGGCTGAATTTTACAGAACTTGGCATGATACTCCGGTGTCATCCACAAAAACATGTTTTTAATTAAAATTTGTGTTTTGGGGGCACCTGGGTGGCTCAGTCAGTTGAGCATCCGACTTCGGCTCAGGTCATGATCTCGCAGTCCGTGAGTTCGAGCCCCGCGTCAGGCTCTGTGCTGACAGCTCAGAGCCTGGAGCCTGTTTCGGATTCTGTGTCTCCCTCTCTCTCTGACCCTCCCCCATTCATGCTCTGTCTCTCCCTGTCTCAAAAATAAATAAATATTTAAAAATATAAATAAAATAAAATAAAATTTGTGTTTTGTAGGGGCACCTGGGTGTCTCAGTAGGTTAAGTATCCAACTTCAGCTTGGTGATGATATCACAGCTTGTGGGTTCGAGCCCCACATCAGGCTCTGTGCTGACAGCTCAGAGTCTGGAGCCTGATTCAGATTCTGATCTCCCTCTCCCTCTGACACTCCCCTGCTTGAGCTCTCTCAAAAATGAATAAACATTAAAAAAATTTTTAACATTTATATTTTGTAATATTCAAAATCTTTCATTTAAGAACATTAACTCTTAAGTTTCCCAGGTGAAAACTGTCATACATTTAAAATTATCAGGAATCTTCTGTACATAAAGCAACAGAAATTCAATTTTATAATTTGTTTGTAGCTTTTAAATCATCTTTCAATAAAACAATCTTTAGATAAACCTCGAAAGCGTTATGCTAAGCAAAGCCAGGCCTCAAAGGACAAATGTATGGTTCCACTTACACAAGATACCTGGAGCAGTCCAACACATAAAGACAGAAAGTAGAATGCTAGCTGCCATGGGCTCAGGACACAAAGGAGATACTGTTTAATGGGCACAGAGCTTCAGTTTGCAAAGATGAAAAGAGTTCTGGAGATGGATGACGGTGATGGACGCACAACAATGTGAATGCCCTTAATGCCACTGAGCTATGGTTCAATTAAAAATAGTTAGGATGGTAAGTTTTTTGTTAGGTGTCTTTTATCACAGAAAAAAAATACTGTTTGCATTGAACCTCCACCTAAATCCAACTTCCAGAGGTCACAAGGGCACAGCTCGATGGCATTAAACTCCACATTACTAGCAAAGTCACTGGTAAAATTTATTACAGTGAAGCATATCATACCCAGCACTTACCAAATGAAAGAGTCTACGAACTGCCTCTACCATAGGACACTGATAATCTAAACATAATAATTTTTAAAAGGATACCAAGATCTAAGGACTCTTCTGCGGCATAGCGTTTCAGTGCTGGAAGATACAGCTCAAAGAAACCAACTCTTCTCATTTTCAAACACAGGAACTGCAGCTCACAGAGATAAATGATCCTTTCAGATACTAAAGCCATTAGTGACAAAGCTGTACCCTGAGACCTCACTTCCTAACTCCAATACTGATAAACTTTCTGCTAGCCCATCTTGGAAATTCTTTTACCCAGAATATTGAAATACTCTTGACATACCAGGAAATTCTAGCTTACGGTTACTTTAAGATAGTTATTTTTCCTAATATGTGTACCTCATAGAATTTCTCCAACAGAAAATAATCAAATGGAGACCAAAATTCAAAATCTGATGTTCAGTTACTTATTTACAAGTTTGAAAGACATTTTCAAAATGGCAAAGATCCAGTATATAGGTAAATTACCGTAGCCAACTGGGGTAAAACTCTTCCTGGGGTCTTGACTTTTTCTTTGCTGGCTGACTTATCCTGCATGAAAAATAGGAGGACAACGGTTTACTCTTAATGGCACAATTGATTCACTCAACCAATTTTACAGAGGATCTACTGCAAGGTATAGGTCACCAAAAACATTCAAAGACCAACTTTAAACTTCTCAACATTTGTCTTAGAGTGACTTCCTTTGTAGCAAGGAAAGAAAGGTGGTATCCCACAATACTTAGAAAGCTTTGAAAAGTGTGCAAAACTTCTTATCCATCACATCTTCTTTTGGGAATTTACTTGAACCCAGCTAGCGTCCAGGGCTTGCTCAGCTCTACCACCCTTCTCTCACTAAAATAGAACTTTTGTTCTATTGACAACTGTGGTGTTCCACTTCCTAAGGTAACGACGCATTCGGGTTAATGTGCCCTCAAGTTGCCATAAGTCACATTTATACTTTTTGGGGAAAAGCATTGTTATCCCCTTGGAATAGAGGGGAAGGGCATGGTAGGAATGTCATCTACATAATGAAAAGCACTGTAGAGAACGATCCTTTGGTCAGTAAAACAGGTAGGAGTTGTGCCTCAGCCACTGATCGATTTATTGCCTCCCCACTTCGAATCTATGTTTTTTAACCTGCTTTGTGATTCCCGAGCAGGACTCTATCAACATTTCTCCAGCTGGCCCAACATTATAGAGGATTCAAAAGAACACTAAGAGAACTTTTCTTCCTGGTTCCAGGGTTTTTCCCCCCGTTGCTCCATGGAGTGCCTATCAGTAGTCAGCATCCTTTCCCCTGGGCATCTTCCCAGCCTGTGGCAGACACCCTTCAGCAGGTTTCACTGACATCCCTATAGGCATCTTCCCAGGAAGTTTCCCTTACATCATAAAGGGAGACATCATTTCAAACTTTTTAGCATGCAAGTAGGTGGTCTACTCAACTCCCAGCCTGCAGCATCTCTGCAAACATCTTTGCCACCCAAGTGGGCCACAGCCAACCCCTCTCCAAGAGGTCTTAGTCTAAGCCTTGAGGAAGGGATGGCTCTTCCAAGTTTCTCCCTTGACCACTCTCCCTTAGACATAGAAGGAGTGGCTGTTCCTTATGTCTATTCTTCTATTCTTGAAAGCTATGTTGTCCAAAACAGCATCCACTAGCCGCCTGCAACTATCAACACCTTTAAATGTCGCTCATCTGAAGTGAGACATGTTTCAGAGTGTATGTTTGGGGCGCCTGGGTGGCTCAGTCGGTTAAGTGTCTGACTTCGGCTCAGGTCATGATCTCGCAGTTTGTGAGTTCGAGCCCCACATCAGGCTCTGCGCTGACAGCTCAGAGCCAGGAGCCTGCTTCAGATTCTGTGTCTCCCCCTCTCTCTGCCCCTCCCCTGCTTATGCTCTGTGTCTCAATAATAAACATTAAAAAAAACAAAGAGTATATGTTTAAGTATATATTAAATATATACTGGATGTTGAAGTCTTAGTACGTAAAACAAGAAATAGGATTAGAATATATTTTATAATGATCATGCTATGTGTTGCATATTTGTTCTAAGAAGTTTACATGAATTATCTCATTTAATCCTCTTTAAAACTCTAAGGTAGTGTGCCACTTTTGTGCATATTGTATAGATAAGGACTCTTTATAGGACATCTTTGCCCCTACAAAGCTCACAGTCTAGTTAATATTAAAAACTATATGCTTTCATCCTGGAAGGGAGATGGTGTAGAGCAGAGTATTCACAGACAGTTTCAAAGAGGGAAAGGATGAAAGTCAAGCCTTGAGGCATAGTTGGATCTCCACAGAAAAGGACAGCAATGGGCTTACTGAAGACAGAGGGAACATTCATGAACAAGGACTTGGAAGCTAAATGAGTACATCAGGCTTAGGAGAGGACATTGGGGTCAAAGGTAAAGGGACTTGGCCCAACCAAAGTGTAAAGTATAACCACTGTCTCATTGCACAATGATTTACCGAACACCTACCATGTGCTGGGTTTTCTTTCAGACACTGGATCTACAGTCACTGACAGGACAAAGCCTATTCCCCCTTGGAGCTTACATTCTCATGGGTATAAGCAAACATTTCAGAAAAAAATCATTATATATAATATATATTATATACATATATATTTTATATATTATATACATATATTTTATATATTATATAAGTAATATATAATACACATTATATTATATATATTATTATATATATAATGTAAGCAAGTAATAAGTACAATGGAGAAAAATAAAATTGGGTAAAGAGATAGCAAAAGGTAGAGAAGTGCTAAGTTAGATGGGGTAGTAAGACCACTTTGTAGAGGTTTTGTTTGAGTAGGAACCCAAATCAAGAATGAGGAAAAGCTGGATGGGGGGCGGGGTGCTGCTATATTATGAAGCATAAGTGTTTGGGGCTTGACTGGCCCGGTTGGCAACAGAGAGCCACTGTAATCCTCTTGAGGTGACCTCAAGTCCCAGTTTGCTGGGACAGTCCCAGCATATAGCTCTTTGCCAAGCATAATTAGTAGGAATTTCACTCTCAATGGCATCTCAGTTTGGGTGATAAATTCTATTTTTATCTTATTTACCATACAAGGCCATTCAAAGGGATTTTTCATAAATGGTCCTTACAACAGTAAACAAGATATACAAGGAGGAGACTAGAGTTGGCAAGGAGAATAATTTAGTGGTTTTTAAAAATAACCCAGGCAACAGGAGATATGGGCCTTAATTTAGAGAAAATGCTAGGAACTGACAGTCACCACAACCTTCCCAGGACATGGTCTGATCATACTGCTGCCTGGTCAGAAACATCAGAAAGCCCCCTATTAAAGCAGGCACAAGTCATCACCCTGGTTTTCAAAGCCTCCTCAATACGCCCTGAACCACATCATTTCCCAGCTTCTCTTGGTTACTCTGTAGCCACAGGACTTGTGCTGGCCCATGAAATGTGAGCACTGACGTGTAAGATGTGTAAGAACTTCTGTGCCTTCTCTACTCTCCTGCCCCTGCTACCTGCAGTGAGCGGACCCCATGTTCCCAGTGGCATAGGTAGAAGGTGGAGGGGGACTCTCTGACCCGCATTAGACTTCATGCAAGGAAGGGGCAATCTGTTGGGTTAAGTCTCTAAAATTTGGGGGTCTGGTAGGTCAGCTGGTAATAAATATGCTAACAAAGAGACCCATCAGTTTGTCCCCTCAGTACTTCCTTGTTACAGTCCAGCTCTTTCTTCAAGACCAAGATCAAAAAAGTTTAGATTTTCTTTAACTCCGATTGCAAGTGGTCTCTTTGAATAGGAATAGCACTCTTTTGGTAATTCGTTTATTGTTTAAACCCTGCCTGAAATAGAATGTGTATGTCTGTCTATCCTGCTCTCCCAGCCCTTCATCCCACTCCATCTCAACCTACTAATTCAGTCTTATAGAGCTGGATAAATGGGTTTTAATTTTAACTTTATCTTACAAACAAAATTTGTTAACCAAGCCCCCCCAAAAAAGTGTAACTAAAGAAAACAAAATTTTAAAAAATGTTTAAAAAAAGAAAAAAGTTGCAATGAGCCTCAAACAGTATTTACCAAAGTACAACATCGAATCAGGTGAATATCCAGTGCTGTACTACAAACATTTTCTACAATTCCTAGCAAACCCCAGGATGTGGAGGGAAACATGAGCATTAAGTTTGCAAGCTGAAATGTGCAACAGGTATCTCAAAGTGGAAGGCTTTCTGTTTGCAAGAATGAGGTATGGTAAGAATGAGGTTGTAGACAATAGAGAGAAAACGTTGTGACATATGGTCCAAGTGACCTGGAATGTTCACACCAAGACAGAAGGAATTCATGTGAGGTCTACTGTATAGCAGCCATCACAGAGGTACAGAACACGTTGCTCAACCCCAGCCTCTTACACAAACATTCACTCTAAGTCATTCTGACTTAGAATCTCTACACTACCCATTCTGCATACTGAGCCATCAACCCCAGTCCTGTCAACACCTTTTTTACCCTTTTTGCCCTGGGTAAACAGTGAGGGCTTTCATGTTTCCTTATATTGCAGTACAGAATATACATCTAATAGGATATTTTATACATAGTGGTTCTCTGGCTAACCAAAAATAACAGCCACACAGGAGCCAAAATACCACCTAAGTAAGGTTGCTCTTCAATAAGATCAGATGGGTAGACTTTAAATTAGTATCTGCATACTTTTGCTGACAAGTAGTTCTATTTTAGTTTGCAGTTTCCTATCCAGTGATGACCTAGGCATATGCTACCCTTACCCTCTTCTTTGGCACTCTTGTGAGAAGGGCCCTAGGGCACTTCAAGTGACAAATCTTGTGCCTTACATCCCTTCCCATCCTCCTGGCTTTGCCTCTGATTCCACACATGGTTGTAGTGAACAGTTCTCTCCTGGCTTCAATTCACATAGAATGACAGTGTTTCACCTCAAGAAAATGTCCTTTGCTTTCTGCTGTGGGGTTTCTCCAATGCCATATAATGGGACTCTCAAGGTAGCCCACTCTGCACACATATAGGGGGAACCAGAAGTGGGTGAAAGTTAACAATCCCAGGAGTAACCTCCACCTATGTGGGATGAGAGTTGATGGATAAATGCTACTCCCTAATCATACTCAGGTCAACAATTTCAGGAAGCAGTGTATAAGCTCCTCAGAAGGTCATGGCAGGATCACTGCCAGTTAATGTGGCCATGAACTTACTGACATATGCTCAGATTGGCTTTTCTTTCTTCCTAGTTTTACTCTCCTTAATCTCTTATTTCTGCTTCCTGGGATCACTTCCCAAATAAAGCACATACAAGTCCTTTTTTCAGGCTCTTCTTTCACAGGTAATAAGCTAAGACATCTTTTTTTTTTTTTTTTTTTAATTTTTTTTTTTCAACGTTTTTATTTTTGGGACAGAGAGAGACAGAGCATGAACGGGGGAGGGGCAGAGAGAGAGGGAGACAGAATCGGAAACAGGCTCCAGGCTCTGAGCCATCAGCCCAGAGCCCGACGCGGGGCTCGAACTCACGGACCGCGAGATCGTGACCTGGCTGAAGTCGGACGCTCAACCGACTGCGCCACCCAGGCGCCCCAATAAGCTAAGACATCTTAAAAATCAATGCTCTTCCATCCTTCTGTCTGCCCTTCCATTCTTTCACTCCCATCGTGCTCCATAAAGGATTTAGGACGTCCGAGTGCTACAAGTGTGGTGTGCAGGAAGGAGGAGAATCTGGTCACCAGTTCACAGACATTGGGAACCACCAGTGCTGAATCATCCTTGATTTCAACTACAGAAGCATGAAAGTCTATAATGAAAATCATTCTAGGTCTTAACTACAGCTACAAAAATGCCATCTAAGTGCAAACCTTAATATTCAGATGACAATATTTTTTACTCAATGGATTACTTTTAAAAAATCTCTTAAAAGTATTACTTATCTTTAAAAAGCCCTACAACCCAAAAAGATACAAAGAAAAATACTAAGATACAGTCTAATAACAACATAGTATATGGTTTAAATCAGGCAACAAAATCATTTTATACATTTGATGGCTACAAAGAATTATTTGTTTCAGCCATTGAATATTTGTTAAGTAAATTTAAATTTTGTTGAGATTTCCAAGCGTATATACTAGTAACATAAAAATAAAACTAATGGCAATTAGTTTTTCAGTTTTAAAATTTGTTAAATTTTTAAAGGGAAAATATCTATTTCGGATCTTAGTCTTTAAAACTAGAAAGCAGAGAGATTTGCAGAACTAAAACAAGAGATGCTATGATTTTATTATTTTATAGAACTCAGTATGGTAATCTTGGCATTATCAATAAAAACAGTCACGATCACAACACGTACTTTGAAATGTTCAAGAATATTCGCTAACAAAATTTCATTTGAGATTTTTAAGCTGAAAAGGTCTTTCTTATTATTAGGAATCATCTCTGCATGAAGCAACCCAGATTTTATAGTTCATTCTGAGTTTTTAGAAGATATTTCAAAACAAACAATGTTTGCATTGAACCTCTACTCACACTCAACTTCCAGGAATCACCAGATTCCTCAATTAAACACAACATAAAAGTACTAGAGAGTACATTTTATTGCAGTAAAACCTAACACTTCTAGCACGTTATCAACTAAAACTATTAACTGCCCCTTCCATAGAAAAATAAACTCAAAATAATGACAAAGGATGTCAAAATCCAAGAAATCACATTCTAGCGCTGGAAGAAGCCTCTCCTCAAAGATCATTCAATCAGCTTTTCTCATTTTAAGACTTAGAAACTGGGGCTCCAAGAGGTAGGTGAGTCACCAGCGTCACAGAGCCATTAGTGACAAAGCTGTATTGTTTCCTGATTCCAATACTGCTTCTGCCAGCCCATCTTCACAATTCTTTTACTCAGATTACTCAAATATTCCGTGCAAACCGGTAGTTGTAACTTAGAATTCCCCTCATTAAGGTAGTTATTTTTCCCCAAGATATGTTCATCCTGGATGCTCTCCATCGGAAAATGGTTCAATGGAGCACAGAATTTAAAACCAGAAATTCAGTGCTCGCTTCGGCAGCACATATCACTAAAATTGGAACGATACAGAGATTGGCACGGCCCCTGCGCAAGGATGACATGTCAATTTGTGAAGCTTCCGGATTTTTGGTATCATGCTGAGTGAATTAAGTCAGTCAAAGACAGGTATCATCTGTTTTCACTCCTATGTGGAGCTTGAGAAACTTAACAGAAGACCAGGGGGGGAAGGGAAGGAGAAAAAATATTGTTACAAACAGAGAGGGAGGGAGGCAAACCATAAAAGACTCTTAAATACAGAGAACAAACTGAGGGTGGATGGGGGGGGATGGTGGGAAAGAGGGGAAGATGGGTGATGGGCATTGAGGACACCACTTGGGATGAGCAATGGGTGATGTATGTAAGCAATGAATCATGAGAATCTACCCCCAAAACCAAGAGTACATTTTACACACTGTATGTTAACCAACTTGACACTGAATTATATTAAAATAATAAAATATACTTCCCCCCCAAAAATAAAAAAAACCAGAAATTCAGTAACTGCTTCGCAAGCATGAACATTAGTACATCTTTATTATAAAAGCAATAAAGTATGATGAGATATTAGTAAATTACCATTGACAATTGTGGTAAAAATCTTACTGGTGCCTTGGAGTTTTCTTTGCCGGCAGATTTATCCTGCATGAAAATAATACAAAGAAAAAAAAGAACCATAACTGTTCACTCTGTTAATACTATAATTGAATCACTTGACAAAATTCTACAGTGTCTAATTTAAGAAAAACACATATCCTCCAAAATATTCTAAAACATACTCTACAGATGGTATAATACTGTGTACATAAATTCATAAGGAATCCACAAAAAATTATAAGAACTAATGAATAAGTTCAGCAATGTTGCTGGATCCAAGACCAATGGGGGGAAAAAAAAAATCAATTGTATTTCTAACATTAGCAATGAACTATCCAAAATTGAAGAAACATTTATAATAGAATTAAATAGTATAAAATACTTAGGAATAAATTTAATAAGACTTGTACAATAAAAGCTATAAACCATTACTTACAAAAAAAAAAGACACCTAAATAAATGAAAAGACATCCCATGCTCATGGATTATAAGACAAATATTAATACCCCTTTCCCCCAAAATTATCTACAGAGTCAATACATTCCCTATCAAAATCTCAGCTATTTTTTTTTTGGGTAGAAATAAACAAGCTGATCATAAAACTTACATGGAAATATAAGGACCCAGAACAGCCAAATAATCTTGAAAAGGCACAAAGTTGGCAGAATCATACTTCTAGATTTCACAACTTACTACAAAGCTAGAATAATGAAGACTACATTATGATAAACACACAGATCAAAGAGATAGAATTGGAAGTTTAGAAATAAACCCATTTGTTTATGGGCAATTGATTTTTGACAGGAGTGCCAAGACAATTCAGTGGAAAACTGGTCCTATCTTCTTCTCAGAATGTATCTCAATCTAAATGGTGTCCAAAGTTTCCTCAGCCTGGCCTCTGTCCTCCATCGCTAATTTTTTTTTCTGAATCCTTTATATCCTAAGGCTAATATACCCTCAATTACTACTAACAAGTACAAATATTGCTTGCAATAACTTTCAGAGAATACCTTTGTCTTCTTTGCAATAGAGAATAATTCTATTGTAGGAATTTCATCTAAAGTAAGAAGTGCTATTGAGCGTGATACTTGGATTTGCAAAAGAGATAATACAAGTTGTGCTTTGGTCACTTATAAAGATGTTGGCTCTCAGCATCAAATCTATGCCTTTTTGTCTTCCTTGATGGTTCTCGAGCAGGACCCAAAAACATTTCTCCAGCTGGCACAGTATTAGAGAAGGTTCAAAAGGGACACTGTAAGAAAAGGGACTCTTCGTAGTTCCAGTGCTTTTCCTCAATGCTCTCACGATGTGGCTGTCAGCAGTCAGTCAGTATCCTTGCCCCTGGGCAGCTTCCCAGCCTGCGGTACCTGGCTGATCCAGTGGCAGACAACCTCCAGCAGGTTTCACTGCCATCTCGACTGGTAGCTTTCCAGCAAGTTTCCCTTACATCAGAGGGAGAATCCCTTTCAAACTTTTCAGCATATGTGTATGTGCGTATTTGATTTGTCCCTTTAATTCCATTGATACAGTTGTCTATCTGTAAACAAATTGTATCAAATTTCTGTAACTTCACAAAAGATCTTGAAATTCTCTCCACCTTACTATTGTAAAAACAATCAGATACAGACTTCTGGTCCAAGATGGTGGTGTAGGAAGACTCTCAACTCCCTTCCTCCATGGAGACCCCAAATCAACACTCATTTATAGAGCAGTTCCTCCTAAAGATGAGGTGAGGGCTAACTGAATAGCTTCTGCACAACAAAAGATAAAGAGGCCACAGAGAACTGGCAAGAGATGAAGACACACAAAGGAAGGGAATTCTTACCCCCAACATTGCAAACTGTAGAGGAGAGGGATAGTACTGAGGGACTGAGCAGATTTGTCTGCTCAGGGCATGGGGGGGCGGGGGGGGGGGGGCGGGGGCGGGGGGGACATGGTTTAAAAAAGCAACTAGAGGGGCGCCTGGGCAGCTCAGTCATTTCAGCTTAGGTCATGATCTCCCAATTTGTGAGTTCAAGCCCTGCATCGGGCTCTCTGCTGTCAGCACAGAGCCCCTTTAGGATCCCCTGTCTCCCATTCTCTCTGCCCCTCCCTTGTTTACACACATGCGTACACATCCTCCCTCTCTCTCTCTCTCTCTCTCTCAAAAACAAACATTTAAAACAAATAAAAAGTAAAATAAAAGAACAACTAGAATATAAAAGATCCAGCCTTAAAAGTTCGCCAAATGGCAAGGGAGCTGCTGGAACTCATTCCAAGTTCAAAGGGCTGGCAAGCACCATGGTTTACATTCATCTTCTACATTGATAACCCAGACAGGAGGAGGGTCTGGCCACCATAGCCAGGCTGCTGCCTTAGAGTGCCAGGTCTCTAGCTCACACCAACTCCAGACACCCTGGACACAGATAAAACCCCACAGTTTAAAGGAGCAACTGGAATATAAAAGATCCAGCCCTAAAAGTCCACCAAGGGCAAGGGAGCTGCTGGTGAGCACTATGGTTTACATTCTCCCTCCACCTTAATAGTGTGGACAGGACCAAGGTCCAGGTACCATAGTCTACTGCCTCAGTGAACCCCGGACCCCTAGCCCACATCAACCTCAGCCAACACACCAAGGCAGCCCCAGTGCAATGCACACCGGGACACCCTAGTCAGTGCTCACTACAGCCCCAGCTGTCATGCCAAGGTGACACAGATGCCAGGGACCCCAGAACACTCCAAGCCTATGCCATCTTGGCTTCAGATGACTTGCTAGGGCACTCCCAGAACAGACCACTCAGGCACCTGTCGGCTCATGCCTACTTTGATTCCTGCCTTCCTACCAAGACAGCTCCTATGCAAAGCACTCCAGGAATCCTTAACCCTGCCTGCCTCAGTTTCCAGCCACCCTGCCAGGGCACTCCATGCATGAAGCACTCTGGGAACCCTGCCTTGTACTCTCCTTTGGCCCCAGCCATCCCACCAGGGTATCCCCTGCACAGAGTGCCCCAGGACATACCTTGGCCTACACAACTCCACTCCCCCACCAAGGCAGTCCCTGCATGGGCACTTGAGGCACCTTGGCTGGCACCTACTTTGGTTTTAGCTATCCTGCCAGGGCACCCTCTGCATGAAAAGCCCCAGCTCCACCCCAGCCCATGTCTACTTCTGCTCAGTCATCCCACCAGGGCAGCCCCAGCACATAGTGCCCCAAACCCGTAACCCACACCAGACACAGCTCCAGCCAGCCAAAGCCACAAAGCACAAACATTTTACAACGGACAACCATACACAAGACCATTCCTTTGAGTTTAGGAGAAGTAGCTATTCCACCTAATTCATAGCAACAAACACAAGTCAGGCAAAATGAGGAGACAGATGTATATGCTCCCAATGAAAGAACATCACAACCCCCCCCACCGAACAAAATAAATGAAACAGAGCTAAGTCATGTACCTGATAAAGAGTTTAAAGATGCTCACCAGACTGGAGAGAAGAGTAGAACTCAGTGAGAACTTCAACAGCTACACAGAAAATATAAAGAGGAATAAATCCAAGTTGAGTACAATTAAGTGAAATGAAAAACACACTAGAATCAACAGATTAGCAGATGCAGAAGAATTGATCAGTGATCTGGAAAACAGGGTCATGGAAAGCACCCAAGCTCAACAGCAAGAAGAAAAAAGAATTTTAAAACTGAGGATAGCTTAAAGGATCTCTTGGACAACATCAAACAAACAAGTATTTTGTATTATAGGGGTCCCAGAAGGAGAAGAGAGAGAAAGGCGAAGAAAACTTATTTGAAGAAACGATAGCTGAAATGTCCCTAACTTGAGGAAGGAAACAGACATCCAGGATCAGGAAGCACAGAGAGTTCCAAACAAAATGAATGCAAGGAGGTGCACAGCACTGCAATAATTACAATGTTAAAAGTCAAAGGGAGAATTTTAAAAGCATTAAGGTTATCATTCAGAATTGAAGGAGAGATAGAGTTTCCCCAGACAAACAAAAGTTAAAGGAATTCATCACCACCAAACCAGTCTTCCAAGAAATATTAAAAGGTCTTCTTTAAGTTTAAAAAAAGGCCATAATTAAAAGTAGGAAACTTATGAATAAAATGATGTAAAATATGATAATATACACATACAACATTGAAGGGGTAGTAAAAAAAGTTCTTTTAGAATGTGTCTGAACTTAAATGACCATCAACTTAATATATATTGACGGCTTTATCCCATATATGAACTTCATAGTAACCACAAACCCAAACTCTTTTATATATACAGAAAAAAATAAAGAGAAAGCCAAGCCTAACACTTCAGAAAGTCATCACAAGGCAAGAAAAAGAACAGAAGAACTACAAAAACTATAAACTGATCTTAAAAATGGCAATATGTACACATCAATAATTACTTTACATTTAAATGGTCTAAATGCTCCAATCAAAAGACATAAGGTGGCAGATGGATAAAAAACAAGATCCATCTATACACTGACTACAACAGACTCACCTCACACCTAAAGACATATACAGATTGAAAGTAACAGTATGGAAGAAGATGTACCGTGCCAATAGAAGAAGAAAAAAAAAGCTGGGGTAGCAATACTTAGAGAGGACAAATGGACTTTTTAAAAAATATTTTTGAGAGAGAGAGTACGAGCAGTGGAGGGGCAGAGAGAGGGGGAAACGGGATCAGAAGCGGTCTCTGTGCCAACAGCAGAGAGCCTGATGTGGGGTTGAACTCACACACCATAAGACATGACCTGAGCCAATCAGATGCTTAACCAACTGAGCCACCCAGGCATCCCACAAATAAGACTTTAAAACAAAGACAGTAACAAGAGACAAAGAGGGGCATCATATAATGATAAAGGGATCAGTCCAACAAGAAGATATAATAATTTCAAATATTTATGCACCCAACACTGAAGCATCTGTATATATGAAGTATTAACAGACATTGAGGGAGAAATTGACAGTAATACATAGGAGAATTTAACACCCCACTTGCATCAGTGGATCGATCATCTGAATAGAGAGAAAAAAAATCAAGACACAGCATCTTTGAATGACCCACTGGACCAGATGGACTTAATATATACAGAACACTCCATCCAAAAACAGAATATACATCCTTTTCAAGTGCACATGGAACATTCTCCAGGATACATCACATGTTAATCCACAAAACAAGTCTCAATAAACTTAGGAAGATTGAAATCACATCATCTATCATTTTCAAGCACAACTGTATGAAATTAGAAATCAATCATAAGGAAAAAAAAACAGGAAAACCTCACAATGCATGGAGACTAACTACCATGGGTCAAAGAAATCAAAGAGAAAATAAAAAATACATGGAGACAAAAATGAAAACACAATGACCCAAAATCTGTGGGACAGAACAAAAACAGTTCTTAGAGGGAAATTTATAGCAATAAGGCCTAGCTCAAGAAACAAGAAAAATCTCAAACAATCTAATCTTAGATCTAAAGGGACTAGAAAGAAAGAAAAAAAAAGACCAAAGCCCAAAGTTAGTAGAAAGAAGGAAATAGGAGCATAAATAAATGAAATGAAGAAAAAACAAACAAACAAACAACAACAAAAACCAATGAAACCAAGAGCTGGTTCTTTGAAAAGGTCAACAATTGATAAACCTTTAGTCAGACTCATGAAGGAAAAAAAGACACATAAAAATCAGAAATGAAAGAGAGAGAAAAAAAGTAACAACCAACACCACAGAAATACAACAAATTATAAGAGAACACCATGATAGATTATGCCAACAAATTATACAACCTAGAAGAAATGAACAAATTCCTAGAAACACACCATGTGCTAAAACTGAATCAGGAAGAAATAGAAAACCTGAATAGACCAATTACTAATAATGAAATTGAATAAAAAAAAAAACCAACAAAAATCCAACAGATGTATTCACACGTGAATTCTACCAAACATTTAAAGAAGAGAGAAGATTTAATGCCTATTCTCAAACTATCAAAAAAAAGGGGGGGGGGGGAAGAAAGCTTCCAAGTACCTTCTATAAAACAAGCGGTACCCTGATACAAAAACCAGACAAAAACACTATAAGAAGGCAACAGGCCAATATCCCTGATGACACAGAGGCAAAGGCCTCAACAAAATGTCAGCAAACCACATTCGACAATTCATTAAAAGGATCATTTACCACAGTCAAGTGGGCTTTATTCTTGGGAAGTAAGAATAGTTCAATATTCAGAAATCAACATGATACACCACTTCAGTGAAACAAGGGATAAAAACATATAATCTCAACAGATGCAGAAAAAGCATTTGACAAAAGTCAGCAACAATTCATGATAAGAACGCTCAACAAGGTAGGTTTAGAGGAAACAAACCTCAACAAATAAGGGCCATATGTGAAAAACCCAAAGCTAACATCATACTCACTGGTAAAAACAGCTTTTCCCCCATGATCAGGAACAAGTGTGTATACTCTCACCATTTTTATTCAATATAGTACCAGAAGTTCTAGCCATAGCAATCAGACAAGAAAAATGTAAGACATCCAACTTGGTAAAGATGAAGTAAAACTCACTGTTTGCAGATGACGTGATACTATATATAAAAAACCCTAAGGACTCCACCAAAAACTATTAGAATAAGTGAATTCACTCAAGTTGCAGGATACAAAATTAATACACAAAAATCCATTGCATTTCTCTACTCTAATAAATAGCATAAAGAGAAATTAAGAAAACAACTCCATTTATAATTACACCAAAAAATAATAAAATACCTACGAATAAACTTAACCAAGGAGGTGAAAGACCTGTACTCTGAAAATTAAAATATTGATCAAAGAACTTGAAGATGACACAAATGGAAAGATATTTCATGCTCACTGACTGGAAAGATTATTCTTAAAATGCTCATACTATCCAAAGCAATCTACAGATTCAGTGTAATTCCTATCAAAATACCAGTAGTATTTTTCACAGAACTAGAACAATACTAAAATTTGTATGGAATCACAATAGACCATAACAGCCAAAGCAATCTTAAGGAACAAAGTTAGAGCAATCACAATTATACAGTGATATAATATAAAGCTGTAATAATTAAAACTCTATGATACTGAGAAAAATAGACACACAAATCAATGGAACAAAGGGCCCATAAATAAACCCATGCCTTATGTTCAATTAATCTACAACAAAGGAGGCAAGAATTCACAATGAGGAAAAGACTGCCTCTTCAATAAATAAAGACTGCTGGGAAAACCGGACATCTACATGCAAAATAATGAAACTGGACCACTTTCTTACACCACACACAGAAATAAATTTAAAACAGATTAAACACCTAAATGTCAGACCTGAAAACACAAAACTTTTAGAAGAAAACATAGGCAATAATCTCTCTGGCATTGGCTTTAGCAACATTTCTCTAGATAGGTCTCCTCAGGCAAGGGAAACAAAAACAAAAATCAACTCCTAGGACGACACAAATAAAAAGTTTTTGCACAGTGAAGGAAACCATCAACAAAACAAAAAAAAGCAGCCCACTAAATGGAAGATACTTGCAAATGATTTATCAATAAGGGATTAATACCCAAAGTATATAAAGAGCTTCTACAACTCAACACCAAAAAAACAAACAAACAAACACCTATCCAATTTTTAAAAAAATTGGATACCTGGGTGGCAGAGATACCTGGGTGGCTTACTCAGTTAAGCATCCAAGTCTTGATTTCAGCTCAGGTCATGATCTCACAGTTCATGGGTTTAAGCCCCACATTGGGTTCTGGGCTGATGGTATGGAACCTGCTTGAGATTCTCTCTCTCCCTCTCTCTCTTTCTGTCCCCCACTCATGCTCTCTTTCTCTCTCTCAAAACAAATAAACTTAAAAAAAAAAAAAATAGAGGACCTAAATAAGCACTTTGCCAAAGAGGACACACAAATGACCAACATAAATGAAAAAGTGCTTAACATCACTAATCAGAGAAATTCAAATCAAAACCACATTTAGAAATCACCTTACACCTGTCAGAATGGCTGAAATGAAAAACACAAAAATAAGTGGTGAATATGTGAAGAAAAAGAACGCTTGTGCACTGTTGATGGAATGTAAATTGGTACAGCCGCTCCAGAAAACAGTATGGAGTTTCCTCAAAAAGTCAAATCCATTATGATCCATCTATTCTGATACTGGGTATTCACCCAAAGAAAATGCAAACACCAATTTGAAAAGATATATGCACCTCTATGTTTATTGAAGCATTATTTACAATAGCCAAGATATGGAAGCAACCCTAGTGTCCATCCATATGAGTGGATAAAGTTGTGGTATACATACACAAATACACAATAAAATACAACTCAATTGTTAAAAAAGGAGATCTTGCCATTTGCAACATCGTGGATGGACCTAAAGAATATTATGCTAAGTGAAATAAGTTAGGACAAATATCACATGATTTCACTTATATGTGGAATCTAAAAAAACAAAACAAAAAAAGAAAAAAATGAACAAAAAGAAGAAACAGACCCAAAAATACCAGAAAGGTGGCCAGAAAGGAGGGGAGTAGGGGATGGGCAAAATGGGTGAAAGGGAGTGGGAGACACATGTTTCCAGTTATGTGAAGAAGTCCTGAGAATAAAAAGTACAGCATAGGGAATATAGTCAATGGTATTGTAATAGTGTTTTATGGTGACAGATGGTAGCTATGCTTGTGGTAAGCAACAAGAAACTTGTTGAATCACTATCTTATACACCTAAAACTAATATAACATTGTATGTCAACCACATCTCAATAAAAAAAAAAAAATTACCATGGACAATCTTGACCTTTTTTCTACCAGGTGAATTTTAACATCAATGTTGCATAAAACCTTTGGGAATTTTGATAAAAATACACTGAATTTCCAGAATAACGTGAAGGAAGCTGACATAATTAGGATACTGACTCTTCTTTTTTCATGAATACAATGCTTCTTCATTCAGATCCTGGGAGTGTATCCTTCAAAATCATTTCATAATATTCTTCCTAAGCGTCTTCTACATCTTTCGTGAGATTTTTAGGTATGAAGATTTTGAATGGGAAAATGAATCATAGCATCTGCACAAGACTTACAAACTTTTTATCCCAACTGCTTTGTCAACATGGAAAGGTCTATGAAAGCTGCATCTACTTGTAATTTCTGTGATGGTTGTGCTTTGTTTGGCCCAGTCCAGTCTCCATGCCCCCCCTTTTTTTTTTAACCCTTGCTTTCTGCCTGAAAGGCCCAATCTGGTGGGGATTAAGCAATGAGAAGCACCAGTAGGACACTAGAGAGCAGGAGGGGAGAGCGTTTTGGATATTTCTTTCCTAGTATGTCCTGTTTCCCATAGTTCTGTTAGTAGCTGAATTCTTCCAGAGCTCAGCTCCTATCAGGAAGCTACCATTCCAAACCCCCACCTCATACCAGGTTTTAGATAATGGGAAGTATAATTGAAATGATAAACGGTAAACGGCAATTCCTGATCAGGCCTAGGAATGTTAATGACTTCGTATTGCTGTTAATCTTTAAGTGCCTCCTCAACCTCGTTGGCTCTTTGCCTTAACCTTACCCACACCACTGCAAAGGGTCTCTTTGTAGGTTTTCTTCAATTAAATCCCTTTGAGATGGTCATCTGTTTTCTGGTGGGATCCTAACGAACAGAACTTTATTAAAATTAAAATTGCTAAGGAGTCTAGACCTTCCTTAAGTAGTCTGGCTTTGCATTTCGTTTTGATTTTAATTTTCAACTACTTGTCTATTGGACGGGAGGTCATAAATCTGGCATAATCTGAGTTTAACCACTCTGATCAAATGACCAGAACCTGCGAATGTATCAGGTTAAATCAACAATCTCATGAAGTTGTCTGGTTAAAACAATCTCTCAAAATTTATCAGGGTTGATTTAACATAGTTGTCACAGATTTGCAGTATGGTTATCAAAGTGATCACCTAGGTGGGCCTCATATCAAACTGTTTTTACTCTGACCTCCTCTTTAAGCAAGGACATGAAGAAGATATTTAGGAAAACTGAGCATCCTATAAATGCACAATTACAGTACTTGATTTAACAATTAGAAAAAGTGCTTGGGTAGAGAGGAGTTGACAGCTTTTTCCTCCTTACCTGCCCACCATATATAGTCGATTTGTGGGGCACTCCACGATCTTTGCATATTAAGACCCTTGAAAGTTCTTCAATGAAGCTCAAATGTCTTACTTTATGTTTTAATTTTAAAATTGAAATGAGCAGTTGCAAGGGATTTATGTTTCTCTTAAATAGCTAACTTAAGAGCTCAGACTGCTATTCCTGAAAAATGCCTGGTCACTCTCAAACTTCCACTAATGAGATGAATGTGTTAAAATCTCCTTCAGCAAATATGATTTACCACCTGCTCACTTTTTCAAACTAAATGAATACATAAGTAAATGTCACATAAGAATGGCATTTCCAAAAGTTTAATCCATTCCATTTGTTTTAGGTTAAAATGTAAAAGCTTTTATCCTTTCAAAAGGAAAACTGCATTTGAAATTAGCATAAATGAGAGTACCAAGAGTTTTAAAATTACCAAACAACCAAAGCAGTGAGAGAGGGACCTCTGCTGTTTAAAAATGGTGTTTAAAAAAATGGAAATAATCCTAGATGGGGTCATGCAACTTTCTTTCAAGATCCCAATAATGCCTCTTCAATAACATAGGTCCCTTTAGGGGAGAGTGGGGAAGGGATAAGGGAAGTCATTTCCAAACGTCACTTTTATTAAAATAAAGCAAAATTTAAAACCTAACTGCCAATAGGTTTTCACTGGATATTTTTTAATTGTAAATTGGTCAGCTTGGGGCTTTGGAAAATAGTTCAGAAATACCACTGCAATATGATAAATACGTGTTTTAAATTTCAACAACATAGGCTATGGTTCAAGATCAGGCCAAAGCCTGTTAAGAGCAACATGCAAATAAGTTGCTTAATGCATATTGATGATAAATATTTTTAAAAGGACTTTGTGATTATAGGATCACAAACAATCACTAGTACACTCTATTAATCTAATGGCTCAGTTTTTTTAGCTACCTAAATCATTCTGTTGTTGTTTCTTGTTTATCATTTGTTCTTTTACCACTAATTACTAATTATATGGTAAGTGAATCAATGTCTGTTTCTTAGTTTTCAGTTTATTACACATTTCAATAAAATACCAAAACTAGGTTTTCTTGATCATTTAGGCATTATTTGATTAATCAATTAGGATTGACATTTTGTTAGTAATCTACAACCCAATGGATAGGGAAATAAATTACTTTTTAACATCCTTTCCTCAATAAACTAACACTACAAAAAAAAAAAAAAAAAGCATGAAGCATTGAAAAAAAAAAAAGAATTATAGTTTAGTGTTATAACAAAGAAACCATGCAAAATCCACAGGCTTTCCAGCAACTGTTTTTCATTCAGTACCACCATACTTAAGGAGCCTTTCCCATATTCATTTAGAGAGTTAAAATTGTTTTTCTCCCTAGCCAGAATCATGCCCGCGCTTAACTCCTTCCCATTCTGTTTCTGCATTAACAAATTGGCCATTGTTCTGCATTTCTTTTGTTTACAGTTGCTCTTAGGTTCAATAAAGAAAGTTCTGGAAAGTAGGTATTGCAACATGCATCTTTTATTACCTGTCCTGGAGATATTTTCCTAAGAAATTCCATATGCCACTTACCAAACCCTCTCACATACTGGTTTGAATTTCACAACCTCAGAAATGGGGAAAGTTCTGATGCCCCTTCCCTTCTGCCCCCCTGCATAAAAAGGGAGAAGAGCTTAGAAAGGTAAAGTGATTTCCCCCACGTCTCACAGGTAGGAAAGGGCTTGGATTCCAACCCTAGAGAGCCTAGACCCACTGCAACTCCCCACGCAGCTTCCCCCCACCGTGAGCTGGGGACACTCTGGAGCTGTAGTTTTAACTGCTAGCGCACCGCTGGGCTAAAATGGTTGGTTGTCATGACAACATCAAGGCCGAACGGTTGGGAAGAAAACATTTAAGGGTTTTCACGAAAAGCGCTCAATATCCCAGATGTAACTAGGGTGAAGGAAGCTGTACCCTACAGGATCACGACTGGGGAACCTGGAGGACCAGGCTTCGATCGCTTCTGAGATAGGAAGGAAGTTTCGCTGCGGGGCCAGCCGGGCGAGGAGTGCCATCTCACCTGCTCGCTGCTCATGGCTGTGAGGATGCGTTCGAGTCACCTAGTGGCTTCACTATCGCTGCAGCCCGGCGCCCCTCAGGCAAGAGAAGTGGCAGCCCGGGACCCAGCCTGAAGCCTCTGCTCCCTCAGCGCAGAGACGGTCTAGCGTCCTGCAGCATTGGTTGCTAAGCAACAGACCTTCTCAGGCTCCGTTTCCGGTCATCTGTTGCTCCTGGGACAGCACCTAGGAAACTGGTAGTGGGATCCTGCAGGAGGCACTTTCCAGGGCACTCGGTGGCGCCTCTGAGCCAGTGTGGTGCACCCACCGAACAGCTGAAGACAGAGAGGGTGCTTCTCCTGTCTTGAGAAATGAATAATAGCCTTTGATTACTGATCATCACATTTCTATCCTCTTCTAACTTAACTAGGTGCTTGAACGCCTGCCATAACCCCTCCTTTAACTCCCTGTGCCTAAATCTCAAAACTAGCGGAATAAAATGCTTTTCTGTAGGAAGCAATATCATCTGCTAACTACTGAAGTTTCCATATCTTGGCTATTGCAGATAATGCTACAATAAACATAGAGGTGCATATATTTGAATCCGTGTTTTTGTGTCCTTTGGTAAGAGGTGAGATTACTGGATTTATGGTAGTTCTACTTTTAACTTTTTGAGGATACTCCATACTGTTTTCCACAGTGGCTGCACCAGTTTGCATTCCCAACAGTGCAAGAGGGTTCCTTTTTCTCCACATCTTCACCAACACTTGTTCTCGCAGGTCTTTTAGTCTAGTTATTCTGACAGGTGTAGCTCATGTGGTTTTGATTCACATTTCCCTGGTGATTAGGGATGTTGAGCACTTTTCCATGTGTCTGTGATCCGTCTGTAGGTCTTCTTTGGGGAAGGTTTATTCAGGTCCTCTGTCCATTTTTTAAATCAAAAAAATTTTTGGTGTTGAATAATTGAAGCTCTTTATATATTTGAAGATTAACTTTTCTATAATTTGCAAGGATCTTCTCCCATTCAGTAGGTTGCCCGATGGTTTCCTCTTTTTGCAAAAGCTTTTTATTTCTGTGTAGTCCCAAGAGTTGACGTTTGTAGCTCTCTTGCCCAAGATTTGTCTCAAAAAATGTTGCTATGGCTGGTGTCACAGAGATTACTGCCTATGTTTTCTCCTAAAAGTTTTATGCTTTCAGGTCTCACATTTAGGACTTTAGTCCACTTTGAGTTTATTTTTGTGTATGGTGTCAGAAAGTGGTCCAGTTTTCCCAGCATAATTTTTTTTGATGTTTTTATTTACTTTTAAGACTGAAAGCATGAGCTGAGGATGGGCAGAGAGAGAAGGAAACAGGAACCGAAGCAGGCTCCGCGATGACAGCAGAGAGCCTGACACAGGACTTGAACTCACGAGAGATGTGAGATCATAACCTGAGCCAAAGTCAGACACTCAGCCAATTGAACCACCCAGGTGCCCCCAGCACCATTTATTGAAGAGACAGCCTTTTCCCCGCTGTATATTCTTGCCTCCTTTGCTAATTAACATACACACCCCTATGTTTATAGCAGCATTATTTACAATAGCCAAAATATAGAAACCAAAGTGTCCATCAATAGATGCATAAAAAAAAAGACATAGTATCTATATACAATGGAATATTAATTGACCATAAAAAAGATAAGATCTTGGGGCACCCGGGTGGCTCAGTCGGTTAAGAGTCCAACTCTTGGTTTCGGCTCAGGTTATGGTCTCACAGTTTTGTGGGTTCAAGGCCCGCATCAGACTCCAGGCTGACAATGCAGAGCCTACTTGTGATTCTCTCTCCCCACCCCCCCCCTCACTCTACCTTCTCTCAAAATAAGCTTTAAAAAATTTTTTATAAAAGATAAAATCTTGCCATCTGTGACAGCATGGATGGACCTAGAAGAGATTATGCTAAGTAAAATGAGGAAGATAAATACTATAGGATTTCACTTTATGTGGAATCTAAAAAACAGAACAAATGAAGAAACAAACCAAAAAGTAGACTCTTTTAATACTGAGAGCAAACTGGAGGTTGCCAGAAGGAAGGGTGATGGGAGGATGGGTGAAATGAAGTGAATTAATAGGTACAAATTACCAGTTATAAAGTCATGGAGATGAAAGAGCATGAGGAATATAGTCAACAATATTGGAATAATGTTGTACGGTGACAGATAGTAACTCTGCTTCCTGTGATGAGCACAGAGTAATGCATGGAATCGTTCAATAAATGTTTTACACCTGAAGCTAACCTAACAGTGCATGTTAATTATACACCAATTAAGAAAAAAATGGGGGGCGCCTGGGTGTCTCAGTCGGTTAAGCTTCTGACTTCAACCCAGGTCATGATCTCAGTTTGTGGGTTTGAGCCCCACATAGGGCTCTGTGCTGACAGCTCAGAGCCTAGAGCTGCTTCAGACTGTGTGTCTCCCTCTCTCTCTCTGCCCCTCCCCTGCTCATGCTCTCTCTTTCAAAAATGAATAAAAACATTTAAAAAGAAAAAGAAGAAAGATAGGAGTCAGGGGTTAGTGAAAAATTGAAGCAGAGTGAAGTTTTAAGGTAACTACTTGGCAGGAAAGCAGAGAGAATGGAAGTGATCAAGGACATACAGGAAAGATCATTTGAAGTTGAAGCCTCCGAATTAGTAGTGACAAAAATCTGAACTCCAAAGACATTCAACAGACCAGGCTCAGGTTCAAAGAAAACCAACATATGACACATTTCCCGGGCTGGTATGACAGAAGGATAACTATTGGCTCACAAACTGGCCCCCACACAGGGAAGAGGCACGTCATCCCAGATTGGTAGGTGACAGGTTTCACAAGCAAGGGAACTTACATACTAGACTTGTTTTTCCGCAGCCATAAGACGAACAAACCTCCACACCCACCCACCCGCTAGAATCTTCAGTTTATATAGAGGCCTTAATAAGGTTCAGTCACATCCAGATGGGCTCAACAGCAGATTGCTCCCTCATTTGGCATCCTTGAAAACGGTGTCAGCTGTAGAAAGCATGGAAAACATGGGCAGAACGTGCATTCCAAGGTGGGGGAGGGGGGGCTAAAAGGAGCCTCCAGATGCCTGGGTCCAGTTTGTGGCCCTTTGATGACCTCCTTCAACAACAACAGAGCAAGAGAATGGAGACTCTGAAAAAAGTGAAGTTGAAATTAAGAATCTCAGAACCTAAAATCAATAAAGGAAGAAAAGGCTATTCAGTGGCAATAAAAGAGCTCTTAAATAGGATAGGTGGGCATCTCAGTGAGAGAGAGACGTGGCGGGAGAAACTACTGTCGAAGCAGAAAGAATAGGAGTGAGGGTATTGACGCTGCGATTTCAGAAGTGCAATTCCAGGCATTGACACGGTCCCCCATGTGGCCATGGAAATGGGTGCCTGTAGTGAAGGACTTTGGTCATGAAAGGTCAAGGAACTAAGCTTGATTAAGGAGTTTCACTTTAGGTAAGGCTATAGCTGTTCCCACGGATGCTGAGGTAAGCAGAGTGGAGGGGAAAACTGTGAGCTGAAGTCCTCAATGAATCAAGTAGGAGAGAAGATGTTATGAGCCTAAAATTAGTAAGAACTCTTTGCTGGAAAACAGATGATAAATATTGTGGACCCCATCTCCTGAACTTGGAACGTGGAAGAATGGAAAATCCCACGTAGAAACAGAGCCTTCAAGGAGATAAATTACAGTAAAAACCTGGAGGTAGGGGTAGAGTTCCAAGAATGGGTTGAAGATATAGTGTGTTTTCGTAGCCCAGGGGTACAGTGAAAAGATCTGAAAGCCAGTAGAATACTAGAAAGTTGATTCTTCAGCCAAAAAGAAACAAAAACCTACTTAAAAGGTAAAAGCATGAGAAGCTAAAACATTAGCTGGAGGGCTTATACCACAGGCGATGCTAACCACGAGATGTGAAGGTGGGATTGGTTTAAGTGGCTGCCCGTGTGCTGCCAATAGAACTGTTCCCAGCAGTTCCCAGGTATTTAAAAGGAATTTGGCATTCTTGATAGAAAGCCAACATCAACTGGATTGCTTCTTGCAGAGCACTGGTCCACACAAACAGGCCAGCAGGTGACAGATGGATTCACAGCAACCGTCTGGACAGGGATGGCCCTGAAAAGGCCCATTCACTTTCCACCCTTTTCCCCATCTGCAGATTTTCCTCCTTCCATCCTCTGCTGTTCTCACCGCCCGTTCACTCCACCGCAAAAGTCATAGTAGAAATGAACAACCACCCAGTGTGCTGACTTTCTACGTTTTTTCTGCTAGACCTCCATTTGTAGCTCCTCTGGGTGGTCACTTGCTCATTCACAGAATCTTGTTTCTAAACTTGTCTTCTGACGATTCCCCATGGGTCATAACCGCAGCCGTTCTCCACGGAGGGAGCGCAGGCGGTCCCGGTCCACATCTCGTAAGAGCGAACGCGGGCGCCGAGAAAGGTCCCGGTCCCGGGAGAGAGATCCTCGACGGAGCCGCTCTGGTTCTCCGCACAGAAGAGGCTCCAGATCCCCAAGACGACATAGATCCACATCTCCTTCCCCTTCTCCACTAAAAGAAAGAAGAGATGAGGGAAAGAAAGAAACAAAAGAAACAAAGAGCAAAGAACGTCAGATTACTGAGGAGGGCTTAGAGGGCAAAACAGAGGAAGAAATCGAAATGGTGAAGTTAATGGGATTTGCCTCTTTGGACTCCACAAGAGGGAAGAAGGTGGACGGCTCTGTAAATAAATGCCTATGCCATAAATGTGTCTCAGAAGAGGAAGTACAGGCAGTATATGAATCGAAAAGGCGGATTCAATAAACCTTTGGTTCCATTCTCATTGCATGAGAACTAAAATGTTAAAGAATGGATTTTTTTCCTCATCTTGCTCAGAAGAGTGGATTTTGTATTTCATATTTAATATTCATAAAAAAACATGATCACAGCCTTTACTCCCTGTAAAAGTAAGAAAATGTTATTTATTACGTGTGCATTTCATGCATTTCACTTACCCTGACTCAAAAAAAGAAAGGTTAATATATTTTTCTTTTAGGAAATGTCATTTGGGGCAACCGTCAACCCCAGTTTTTTGTTCTTATTGTTGTGGGAGCTGTGTATGTTTTCTTCTTGGATGCTCGTTAGGATTTTTGAAAGCACGTAGAAGTAATTTGGATGTAAGTTTCTCAAATAAAGCAATATTTCTACCCTTTAAAAATAAATAAACAAACAAACGTGTCTTCTGTGGGGCACCTTTGCCAGAGTTATGGAAGAAAAAACAGTTTTATAAAAATTGGCAGACAATTCTTTCGTATTTGTCCCTTATTGAGATCCCTGTCAAGCAAGAGAAATGTCACTCCTGGGGCTGAATTTCCCTAGTAATTCTCACAGTAATCAGTACTATCACCAACAAGACCACAGCCGAGATGTCATCCCCTGTCCTCACCAGTCAAAACCCTGACAAAATCCGATACATTTCAAAAATCGTTAGGAATGAATTTTAGCTTCGATGTGTTAGACCATTGGATCCCTCAAATTATAGAAAGGCACTTTATCACTCTATTACTTATCTCCTTGAAAGATTCCCTTATGCACATAGTGTTTCACTTGGGTAGAGATATATGTATGCTTTTGAATTACTAATCTAAAAATATGGAAGTTCACTTTAAATTTTGTAAATGATTTTTAATTTATTTTTGAAAGAGAGACAGAGCGTGGGCAGGGAAGGGGCAGGGAGAGGGAGACCCAGAATCTGAAGCAGGCTCCAGGCTCCGAGCAGTCAGCACAGAGCTGATATAAGGCTCAAACTCACAAACCGTGAGATGGTGACCTAAGCCAAAGTCGGATGCTCGACCAACTGAGCCACCCAGGTGACCTGGAAGTGCACTTTAAGAGAAGTTATCTGGGAAAAGAAACTGTTAACCAACTATAAAAGACCAAACGGAGAACAGAAATTGACTTGCTGATATTTTGGTTCCCTAGGTGTCAATTTCAGCTGCATGTATGATTTTGTGTTTTCTCTCATGGTTTGGGTGGATTTTTTTCTCTTTTAAAAAACTTTTGTTTATGTATTTTGAGAGAGAGAGAGAGAGTGTGTGATGGGGCAAGGGCAAGAGAGGGAGACAGCGAATCTTAAGCAGGCTTCACGCTGTCAGCGTGCAGCCCTATGTGGGGCTCGAACTCGCTAATCATGAGATCATAACCTGAGCCTAAATCAAGAGTCCGTAGCTTAACTGGCTGAGCAGGGGCACCTGGGTGGGTTTTTTGTTTTGTTTTGTTTTTTAGTGATTTTATTACACATGAACCAAATGCTTGCTTAAGGATATTATGCCCAAATTTGTGCTGATTCTAAGGAAATTTTTTTTTTATCAGAAATTTATTTTCCGGTAAAGTATATCGTATAAGCTGCTGAGTTTTGACTTGTTGTGTTGTAATTTGTTACTACTTCTTTTCTTTACCCCCTTCTTTTGAAACCGTAGCTTGTGTAGAGAGGAAAAGTGCTGATATGTTATACATGCTCCTTTTTCAACGTTTTTTTTTTTTTTTTTTTATTTTGGGGACAGAGAGAGACAGAGCATGAATGGGGGAGGGGCAGAGAGAGAGGGAGACACAGAATCGGAAACAGACTCCAGGCTCCGAGCCATCAGCCCAGAGCCCGACGCGGGGCTCGAACTCACGGACCGCAAGATCGTGACCTGGCTGAAGTCGGAGGCTTAACCGACTGCGCCACCCAGGCGCCCCTATACATGCTCCTTTTAAGCAACGTGGCAGCTTTTTATTTTTGTGGGTCATGGTACGAGGTTGAAAAAATTGAGGGTACAACTTAAAGCAGAGTCCAGCATCTGGTATGCTTTGCTCTGCCCATTCCCTTTTCTCTTTGTGAACCTATACTCCTCCTTATCTTCCTTATCTTGCTTACTTGACAAATATTTCTTGAACACCTGCTGTGGGCCAGGCACTGGTCTAGGCATGGGAGAGAGAGGATGCAGCCAAGATCCCAGCTTCTATTCTAGGAGGGAGAAATTGAAAATTAGCAAGAAAAGAGCATTTCGTTTGTTTATTTCAGATGATTAGAATAAATGCAAAAAGTGAATAAAATGAAATGGGGTAACAGGAGAGACTGCAGTCAAAGAAAGCCTCTCATAGGAGGAGAAATTTGAGCTGCGACTTGAATGACAAAAGAAGTCAGCCCTTCAGTGATGTCCGGAATGTGTTTCCCAGGAAGCAGGTGAGGTAGTAAGACTCAGACCTGAACGTAAGAATAAACTTGACACATTCAAAGCCAGGAACATAGTGAGGAAGGATCTTATTTTAATAAGGCAAAGAAACCATAAATTGAAATGGGGCAAGAAAGGAAGCAGGAAGGCCAATTAGGTGCCTACTGAAGTAGGTCAGGGAAATAACAATGGTGGCTTAAACTTGGGGGAAGTGATGGAAATGAAGAGAAGGAACACGTCAGGGATATATTTTGGGCGGGGAGGAACCTAATAGGATTTGTTGATGGACCAGATATAAGGAATAAGAATACGGTAAAATGACTTTTAGGTTTTTTTGTTGGCTGAGCTACTTGGTAGATGGAAGGTACAAGAAAAGAAAAAACTTCATTTTCTAATATGTTAAGTTTGAGATGTCTGTTACATGTCCAAGGAAGATGTTGAGATAGGGAGCTGTACAACTCTGGGTATAGCTCTGGTCAAGGTGTAGGCTGGAAGTTCATCCATAGATAGATGGTAATAGAAGCCATGAGATTAGATGAAATCATCAAACAAGAGACTGTAAATAGAAACAGAACGAAAGGTGATCCAAGGATCAGGCCCCAAGACTCTTGTTTTCTCTTTCTGGAAACTTGCAATTTAAAAAATTACATATTTTGTTGACCCTTTAACAAAGAGTTATGCAAGTACAAAGTTAGAGTTACAACAGATATCTCAGATGCAAAAGGAACCCTACAAAATGTGGTTGACAATTCATGCATGTGGTATTTGTTTGTGAAAATACTGAGCTATATATGGACCAATTCCCATAAAAACAAATAATGATGCTGTTTTATTACCACACATTGACCTTCGACTAATCACAACCAGATCTGGAGAAACACAAATGGGTGCATTCTATTTCTTTGAACACTAGAGGGAGATATATTCACCTGCAAACCAGAGAGAAAAAAATGAACTTTTTTCCTATAGAAGTGCTCTTTGACCATAGAATCATAGAATATTTTAAATTTTGATATTTTTGCAATCATCAAGAAATAAGTCTTAAATAAATTACACGTTTGGAAAGTAACTTGATTTGTTTGCTAAACCAGATTTTACTAAAAGGCTATTTTGTATATGCTTGTGATATGGTATCTTTTCACGTGATATCTTAATTCTTTTTTTCTTGGACAGTGTGGAGTAATAATATAAAAATCAGTTAATTTTTATTTGGAGAAACATCAGTTCTCCCTCCCTAAGAATTCTGGTAATATATTCATTGTAAGCCAAAGTGTCAAAAACTTTACTCTTGACTTTATGTCTATGGACTTTGAAAATGTGCTGTACTTCAACACGCTCAGTGTTTTTAGGTGGCTTAAAGGTCGTTGTCACTGACTTCACTCTGGACTTTTTACGTGCCCAATAAAATGTTCGACTTTGCTAGGTAATCACATAGATATGTAGCCTTTTCATGATTGCCTGGGGCAGCTAGAATACTTTCTCTTTATTTACTTTGGTAATCTTTCCAAAGAACATACTGTAAGACGTCCTCTTTGCCCGATCAAAGGTTGAGTGTGAACCCCATCCAACAATTCTTAGCCTACCAAATACTTTATTTGACCTTGTAACTACTTAGAAGTCTTCCTTGTAACTTCAACACTGAAATGCTTCTGGTAATTAGAGGGGGGAAATGTGTTTTCTATCTCTAGGGAAGGCGGACGGTATAGGAAAAGAGGCTGTTTTCTGGAATTAGCTGGTTTGAATCCTCGCTTTGGATAGATATTAACTAAGCTTACTTTGATAATCATTTCACAATATATACATATATCAAGTAATACTAAGACTGAAATGAATACAATGTTTTATGTCAATTATATCTCAAAAACATCCTGACTTTGTCTCTACTGGTGAAGGTAAACAAGTTACTTTATATCTCTGAACTATCATTTTCTTCTTGGGATCACAACCTTTTAGAAATGTTTGGGGGCTGATTCAGACAATGTATGAAAAGCATCTACTTTAGCTCCTGGTAAAAAGCAGACCCTCCCAGTTCCCTGGGCCCTCCTTTTTCCTTCCATGTGAAGTGCTTTTTAAATTGACCCTATAAATCATACATTCATAGATTATGTGCTCTGAAGTATTTGTCAAGTGTTGGTGACACGTACAGAATGTGACCTAGGCCACATTTGCAAGGCATTCTTGCAAGAGTTCATGTGTCATCAGACCTGTATTGTCCTGGGCTCTACATGACCAAGTCAAATCTAGGACCTCACCAGGTACTCCTATTATGGGCTTGTGAGTAGAGGGAGGAGATGAAGCACTGAAAGTGTGGTGAGGACTATTTTCCTTAAAAGGAATGACTTCCTCTTTTCCTCCACAAATCTAGATTTCATCTCCTACCGCCATAAAGGTCCAGTTCAAATCCTTTCTTGAACAGACATTCCCAGCCTAAATGAACTCACCCTTCCAAACACCTATAATATTTATCCAATTCAATCACCTGGCAATTCATGCCTTGCATTCCTACTTAACCTTCATCTAAATGTGTCTCCCCAAACCAGGTAGGTTCTTATAAGGCATGGTTGCTACTATACTATATTTGTTAGTGCTTCACTTTAACCATTTTGCAGGGCTCTCCCGGAAGCAGACATCTGTACATATTTGGATGAATTTCCATGTCAGTTTTCCTTCAACTTACTTGTCACGTGCATTTTGGCGATAGAACTCATCCATGGTAAATGTGTAGGTATGGTTTAAATCATTCTGCTGACAGCATCTGAAAATTATCTTTCTTTAAACTACAGATTCTTAAAAAGAAAGAACCAAGAAGTATAACATATTATGCTTAACTTTATGTAATAATTTTTGCTGACTATTCACTCCCAATTAGAACAGATTAGTTACCAGGATATAATGGCCATCATTTACAGATACAATATAACAGATAGATTCTCCGATAAACATTTTCATCACCAGCAACTGACTTTTTTCTTTTCAAACCCCTTAGTCAAATTGTATTATTGGTCATAAAATGAAAGATAATCTGACAGCTGTAAATTAAACTCTGAGATTAACACACACAACTCCATTTTTACATACACAGAACTAAAACAGATGATGTTTTATCATTTATTATTCAAACAGCAGAATAAAGGGTTGCTAAAGCTAGAATTAGAATGCTTTTCAAGGTCATGAAGGATAAAGAAGCACGCATGAAATGGAGCACCTGTTCCCCAAGTTTCAAACCATAACACAGAAAAGTCATAGTCCTAAATCTTGACTACATAGCAGCTCTGTGATGTGACCCACTTGCAGTGTGACTCTGCCTTAGGGTGGCCCCACCTTGTCTCTAAGAAACACCTAGGCAAGACTTCAAGAGGACAATACAGGAATGTACGTTCAAATACTAATAACTGAAGCAACATTATTCTTAAAAGAGTTGCATGGAGCTGTATTTTTTTAAAAGAATATTCAAGCAATGGCTGTTTTTTAAAAAGTAGATGCAGAAAAAATTATGGAAACAGACTCCTTCCCTTCTGCCTTTAATCATTCACAAATCTCCTAGCTGCTAAATTAAATGTTTAATTGACATTTTCTTCTAAACTCTATGGCATTTCTCCTTCCTTTCGTATCCCAAGTCATCAAGTGGGTGGTCTTTACTTGATCCATTTTCGATTTCCTTGCCGCTTGATCTCTTTGCGAATCTTCTATAATCTGACTTCTGTTTCCACAGTCCATTGAAATAGCTTTAATATTGCTAATGACCTTAACCCACTTCTTATTTTTCTTAACTACTCTTCAGAATTTGATGTTGCTATTACTTCCTTCTTAAAATGATCTCCTTCCCAGTCTTGTACAACTGCCTGGCCCCATTCTTCTAGTTCTCTCACACTTTTCTCACTCTTTTTCCTTTTCTGTCCATTTGTAGATATTCCTTAAAGCTTTACTTGTGTTCTCTCCCCTCAGTTCTCATGCCAATGGCTAATCTACTTTTAAAGCTTCATATACAACCTTGCTGCTTATGACTCCTGAGTCTTTGTTCCCTGCTATGTTCTCTCTCACTCGAATACTTATATCTTGTGCCCAAGTATCTACATGACTTTTCCATTTAACTACCCTACTGTCCCAAACCAGCAGTCCAAAACTGACCTTCTCTTCCCCAATTTTACAATTTCACCTGCAGCCTTGCCAATCTTCCAAGATCAGTATCTTGAGTTCACCTTGGTTTTCTCCTTGTTCTCCAAGTCCAAGTTTATCTTATGTTATTGCTTTTTTATAGAAATGTCTTACAATCATCCCTTCCTTCTAGCCCTACTGCCACTTTTTAAATCCAGGCTCTGAACACTTGGGTAATTGCATGGGTCTTTAATTGTTTGTTTGTTTGTTTGGTTGGTTGGTTGGTTGGTTCTTAGTCTGTCCAATATGCACAGCTAAAGGCAAAAAATACTAAAATAATCCGGAATGATTCCATCTTCATCTGGTGTCATCGAACTATTTCAGAAGACTATCCATCAATTCCTTCTTCCTTACCAATCCAAACTTGCCTTCCTTAACTCTTTTCCCTTTGCAGAGTCTCTATATTGTGCAACATAGAACCTCTACTCAGATTGTGATCCTCTACGTGTGCTTAAGTCTACTCTTCCTCTGTCTCTTTATCTCCCTTTATCCCAACTCAATTCAAAAGCACTCCATCAATAAGTTTTGCTCAAATATCCAACAATGTTTTATTCTTCTTTAAAATAAGAATTCACACAATATAATCTTCCAATTTATTAACTATTATGGTTTGCATGAATGACATTCTCCTTTCTTTACCTTGTATATATTGTTTCCATTTCTACTTACTTATTCTTTAGGTTCCAATTCAACTATCACTTCCTCTACAAAGTCTTCCCTGACCCTCCCACTCATTGTGTCCCCCAAATATACCTGGCATTTTTAGACATGTAATTGAACAGATGTAAAAATCTTCCAGTTTTTCCATATTTTGAAAAAGAATGACCTCAGTGAAATTAATGGCTTACTTAGACCCAAAGGATACATACATAAATTAATAGATAAAGATAATGTTTTTCTAAGCCATTGGTGTTATTAGTAGAAGCAATAAATAGAAATTAATTCTTAGAGTTATTTTCAGTGAAGCTAAAAAACAGCTCATCACATTGTCTACATTTATCACTGTAGTTTATATAGTAATCACTATTTTTGTTTTTAAAATTTTATCTTTAATTGCAAAAATAACAAACTATACTGTACTGGTGGTGTAGATCATAATACATTTGTGAAAAGAGTGAAACTATGAACTTTAGTTATACCATATCAATATTTGCTCAGCACTGTAACAAATGTGCTATACTAATACTAATACTAATACTAATACTAATACTAATAATAGGGGAAATCGGATGGGGAGATCAGGAGGAATACAGGAACTTTCTACTTCCCACTCAATTTGTCTGTAAACTTAAAACTACTCCAAAAAATCAAATCTATTATTTTTTAAATGACATATTTATTGTAGAAAATGTATAATGTCATGTAAAAAAGCACAAGGAAGAAAATTTAAAACATCTTTAAGCCTACTACTCTATCATTGCCAATATTTTGGTATCCCTTCTTCTATCATTCTATCGATCTATCCATCCATCTATGTGTCTAGCCATTTATCACTGGAAGATACTTTACCCATTATTATTATGTGACTATTCTCTTTTAGTATTTAATCATATATCACAAGCATTTTTCCTGTCATTAAATAATCTCTTACAATAAAATATTTAATAATCATGTGATATAAACCTCTTCATCTTGAAGCAATATTTCTAAGATTTTCCTGAGCTTTAACTTCTGCAGCCTGATAAACTCATTTCCTGCACTACTTTCTAAACTTGCATTATTGTTTTCTTCTTGGTATTCTTATCTGCATGCTTGATATCCCTCTCTCAGGATGCTTGAAAGTGAGTTATTTTAGGGGCACCTGGGTGACTCTGTTGGTTAAGCCTAGACTCTTGATCTCGGCTCAGGCAATGATCTCACGGTTTTGTGAATTGAAACCCCACATCCAGCTCTGTGCTGACAGTGAGGAACCTGCCTGGGATTCTCTTTCCTCTCTTTCTGACCCTCCCCAAAACATGCTCACTCTCTCTCTCTCTCTCTCAAAAATACATAAATAAATATTACAATTTTTTTGAAGTGAGTTGTTTATACTACTGATTTTCCATTTAACAGAACCATTTTTTTTGTACTAACATTTCTTCGCTAAAAACACATCAGCTTATTAGATAAGGGTAGTTTTAGATACCATTAAGTGGCATGCATACTCTCGTACAGCACATTGATGATGAATTCAAACAAATCCAAGATCATCTTCTACCGGATACATAATTCTTATAATGTATGATCCTGGATTACTGTTTGGTTTTATTTAATACAGAAACTTGGAGATGAGGGGCTGAGTAGAAGTAGCACCGTACAGAGCCTCACTGTATTAGAACAACATGCAGAATTTCTGAATTAGTGCACATGGCTTGAAGTAGTCCCAGTGATGGGCCAAAAATGTCCTCTGCTACTGGCTTGCATTGTTAGTGAGAAGCCAGCATTTTCACCTGCATGTAATGTCCCTTTCCTCTAGCTGCTTTTATTTTTTTTTTTTTCAACGTTTATTTATTTTTGGGACAGAGAGAGACAGAGCATGAACGGGGGAGGGGCAGAGAGAGAGGGAGACACAGAAATGGAAACAGGCTCCAGGCTCTGAGCCATCAGCCCAGAGCCTGACGCGGGGCTCGAACTCACGGACCGCGAGATCGTGACCTGGCTGAAGTCGGACGCTTAACCGACTGCGCCACCCAGGCGCCCCTAGCTGCTTTTAATATTTTATCTTTTTTATAGATTTTTGGCCATTTGATGAAAAGGTATGTTTTGATATGATTTTTGTGTTTATCTTTCTTCACATTCCCCCAGTTTCATTGGGTTACATTTTTCATACAATTTGGAAAATATTTGACCACTATTGCTTGAAATAACTCTATGTTCCAATCAATACCTTTCCCTCTGATAATTGAATTATATATATACTGATTGTTTATCTGTCTACAGCTTTCTGAGGCTCTGTCCACTCTTTTTTCAGCCCTTTCTCTCTGTGCTTCAGTTTTTATGGATCCTGTGTCCTGTCTTCAAGTTGTTTTTTGTTTGTTTCTGCAGTGTTAAACCTATCTTGTGATTATTTCGTTTTGTATGTTGATTCTTTTGGATCTAGAGTTTCTATTTGATTCTCTTTGTTTAAAGACTCCATTTTTCCGTTGAGATTCTCTGTTCTCTCAAAGTGTTCATGTTTTTCTTTTAATCCTTGAATATACTTATAACAATGGTTCTAAAGTCTTGTCAACTAATTTCATCGTCACACTTATTTCTTGTTCTTTTGACATTGGCTGATTTTTCCCTCTGGCTGTATAATTGGAATTGGCATATTTGGTGGCACAACTCTCACACTGGGCCGTTGGTCTCTGGACCATCTTAGAGCGATCATACTGGGAAGCCCAGTGGAAACCTCTGGAATGTCCCTCTACCTCCATTAAAAAAAAGGCATTCAAAACAAGTTTCACACCCATCTGTGGAGTAAATGACAGAAATTAGTGCCATCCTTAAGTATCTAAAGGCTCACAGGCCTCACAACAAGAGTTATGTTCAATCATAAGCTATAACTTCTGCTTTGGTACTTTGAGCAAAAATAAAATACATTAAGATTGAAAAGAGGAGCATAATTGCAGCAAATATTAAAGTAGAAGAAAAAACTGGTGTGCCTGGGTGGCTCAGTTGGTTAAGCATCTGACTCTTGATTTCAGTTCAGATCATGATCTCATAGGCTCCGTGCTGAGTGTAGAGCCTGCTTGGAATTCTCTCTCTCTCCTTCTGTCTCTGCCCTCTCCCACTCAGGTTTGCTCACTCTGTCTTTCTCTTTCAAAATAAATAAATAAACACTTAAAAGAAAAGAAAATATAAGAAAAGACATTATGAAGGGGTGCCTGGGTGGCTCAGTCAGTTAAGCATCTGACTTTGGTTCAGGTCATGATCTCACAGTTATGAGTTTGAGCCCCACACTGGGTTCTGAACTGACTTGCAGAAACTGCTTGGGATTCTCTCTCTCTCCCTCTCTCTCTGCCCCTCCCCCACTGGTGTGCACGCACTCTCTCAATAAATAAATAAACTTAAGAAAAGACTTTAAAAAAAAGAAAAAAGATAAAACATTATGACTAATGTTACATCCACATGTTTAAAACCTAAATGATGTGGACAAATTTCTAGTAAAATGCAACTTACCAAAACTAAAGACTAAGAAGAAATAAAAAATCGGAATGATCATATAATCATTATCATAACTGGATCAGTAATTAAAAGATTTCTCAATATGTAAAATCAGCTCAGAAATTTCCATATGTGAATGAAACATTCAAGGAACATTTTCTAATTTTAAACAAACTTTCCTAACACTAAAAAAAGAGGAAATTATCCCCAACTAATTAATAAACCTAAATGAAACTTGCTAATAAAATGAGACAATGACAATATGAACAAGGAAAATTATAGGCCGTTCTCACAATGGGAAAACCCTAAATAAAATACTAGCAGGCCAAAGTGAATTGAGTATACAAAATACAAGAATGTAAGAATTGTTTAACATCAGAAAAATCTATTAATATAGATTTACCTCGTTGTGGTATAATAAAAAATATATTTGGTCTTTGTCTCATGTTCTTGGCACAAAGCTCTTAAAATCCTTGGCGTTTCCTGAGGGAAAGGAGTGTCTGTTGTTATTCATAATGAACCCCTTTCTACCAAACCTTCAGGATAAAAGCTGATCACCAGAAAGACCAAGCGTAGGATTAGAGGTTTGGAAGTTTCAGTCCCAGCCCTTGACATTTGAGGAGGGGAAGGCAGGGGGATTGGAGATGGTTCAATCACAATGTTCAATGAGTGAATCAATCATGCCTACCTACTGAAACCTGGATAAAACATTCTTAAACAGCGAAGCCTGGGCAGCAACCAGGTGGGTGACAATATCAGTGTGCTGGGATGGTGGTGTGCCAGGAGAGCACATGTAAGTTCTGTGCCTGCCCCTACTCTGCCTCCTATTACCTTGTCGCATGCATTTCTTCCATTTGGCTATTCCTGAGTCGTGTCCTTTATCATAAAACGGTGATCATAATTATAGAGCTTTCCTGAGTTCTATGAATCATTCCATCAAATGATCAAACCTGGGAGGGGGGTGGTCATGGGAAGTCTTATATTTATAGCCAGTTGGCCAGCCTTATGGGGACCCCAGCAACTTGTGACCAGGACCTGAAGTGAGAGGACAGTCTTGTGGCACTGAGCCCTTAACCTATGGGGTCTGTGCTAATTCAGGGTAGTTAGTGGCAGGATTAAATTGAATTGTAGGACACCTAGTTGGTATCAGAGAGGAAATCGTTATTGGAAAGAGACTACACAGATTAACAAATTAAAGGGAGAAAAATCTTATGATTTCCTCAGAAAATATAGTAACAAAAGAGGTGGCAGATCCTTTAGGCCTGTCTGCCTGGATCCCACACCTGTGCACAACTGTGTGCCACAAATGGGTTACAGGTGAACCAAGGTTGTAAAGTCTTGTGAAGCCCAGAGCCCTTAAGCTCATTGCTTCTCCAACTTCAAACAGACTCATACACTTTTTCCTACCGTCATGTATGAATCATATAATTTTCTACTTGTGCCATCGTGTTAAAAAGTACAGATTTTTTAAAACAGAAGAGCACCACTTAGATGGGTAACTCTTATCCTATTGTTTCACCAGTGGATTAAATCCATTGGTTTCATTTCAGGAGAGCTTCTCTATTAAACAATGTTTAAATGAGTAACTGCTAGGAATTTGCTCTTTTCTTCCCTCCATGCCTGAACAAATGTGACACAAGGATCATGGGTAAGAGTGCACTTTGCAAATGCAAGTTTCCTTCAGTTGGGCTGAATCAAGGCCAAGAAGAAGGGCGCAGAGTCTTAGCAAGCCTATTTAACCACTTACCCATACCCTCCAATGTAATTGCTGTCAGTAATCATGCTGATATATGTTTTTTAAAGATTTATTTATTTTTGAGAGAGACGGTGCAAGTGGGGAAGGGGCAGAGAGAAGGGGGGACAGAGGATCTGAAGCAGGCTCTGTGCTGACAGCAGTGAGGCTGATGTGGGGTTTGAACTCATGAACCATGAGATCATGACCTGAGCCAAAGTCAGATGTTCATCCACCTGAGCCACCCAGGGCCCCCCACACTGATACTTTTTATCTCCATTGATCTGACTGGCTCACTGGGAATGTAAGTAAGAAAGAGCTATTTTATTTATTAACCTCTTAATATGCCAATGCATAGAATTTAAAAAATGAGGGGTTATTCTGGATCAAGGTCAATAGATGAGCCAAAATTGAACCCAGGTTCACCAATTATTTGCAAATTTTTCATGTACTGCCAAAGTTTTAATTGGCTCCTCTCCTGTTTTTATTCTCTTCAAATTGCCACTGAAAAATCTCCTTGAAAACTCTTCCACTGACCAACCACACTTGAAGCCTCGTGCCCGCCTCTATTTCCACCCCATAAGAACCGTCACCAGTGTCAGATGGGCCTGTTAGAGCAAAGCTTGTTGCTCTCCCCTCTCCAGCCCCACTTTGTTCTTACACTGTCTGTGGGGAATCTTCCTCCATTAAAGGACTTCAGTAACTCTGCTCCACAAACTGAAGTCATGCTTGGTGAGTTTCCAGCCTCATTTTTTTTTTTTTTCTGATTTTCAATCGTCACTAGCCAGCAGACCCTTTCTAGAAATCAACACATCATGACTCTATTCTGGAGCATGTACCTTCCAGGTGACCCTCATGTGCAACAAACTTTGAGAATTGCAAGCTTATTTCAATAATGTGGCACCAAGCAAGCTATTCTCTTTCTATTCCCTTTTGGAGGTATTTATTTAGTGTCTCCCTCTCAGTCAAGGCCATCTTCCATCTGCCACCTGAAGGGGAGAATTGCCACTGGTCATATTTCTGCCAGGGCTTTGTGCCATCACACCTTCCCACTGCAACACACACACAGGCTCCCTCACGTTACACCCCTACTAGTACCCAGTGTAGTCACTGTTGCCACACTCACAGATACAAGATGCCTTTATGTTAAGAGATGGTTAGAATGTTCTTTTGCCACAAACCCATTATCTCTGTAGGCTGGCTTTTTGGATTTTAAGTAATAATCTTACATAGAGTGTACTTACATAGAGCATGGTACCTAGCCAAAGATATCCAGAAGGTTTGCTCAAAAACATTTCTTGTTGGGTCAGCCTTTATGAAATCCTCCCTGGGAGCTGATATTTTGGGAACACAATATTACTGGTAAGGAGAAGCATGTGAAGTTTCCAAAGGCAAAAGCGTATGTAACCAATGAAAGGATAAAATTTCAAGGCCTGTACAGTAAAGCAGCTGTTAGATGATTTACTGGAAAATTCTTCCAAAACATAACAGAGGCTTCCTACTCCAAAGGAAATATTTTCTTTTAAGTCCATAATATTAAAGTTCAATATGTTATGTACTCAAAAGACCTCTCTAATAAAATCTGAGATTTTTCACAAAAACCTCCACCTTAGAGATTTGTTTCTTGTTCCATCCCTCTGAACAGCCAGAGCATCACTGGTGTGAGATTCATGATGTGTGTTCTGAACTCCAGACTCATTCCTTCTGTACAGTTTCCAGTATCAATAACAGAATCTGGGACTTCACTTCTCAAACATACAAGTGACTCATCCTAAACTAGGCAAATCAGACAACCTCTCACTTTCAATTAGAGATATTATCTCAGATCTGCCGGCAGGCTCTGAGTGATTTGCAAGGCAGTGAGGACAATTGCAAAGCAATACTTACAGAAGCAAGAGGGGTGTCAGAAATGGAGAGAGAATAGACCGTTTCTAGTATCTGCCTTAGCTTTCTACATAGATGACCGGGACAGAGAAAGCCGTTCCCAGATGCTCTAGTGCCTGAGTGTTTTGGCCAAGTCCTGGTGGAAAGAATGAAGGCAACTCCAAGGTGTGCAACACATTGCACTGTCACTGCTCCACAGGCTAGAGAGGTGACCTATGGGGGCATCCGTGCAATTGAACAGGCCAAAAAGCCCCAAACCAACCCTTCCCATTTAACCTCATCCTTGGCTTTGCTGACCTACAAGACAATTGACTAGGAGGGGCGCCTGGGTGGCTTAGTCAGTTAAGCATCCGACTTCGGCTCACGTCATCATTTTGCAGTTTGTGAGTTTGAGCCCCACCTCAGACTCTGTGCTGACATCTCAGATTCTGTGTCTCCCTCTCTCTCTCTCTGCCCCTCCCCTGCTCGCACTCTGTCCCTCTCTCTCTCAAAAATAAATAAACATTAGGGGCGCCTGGGTGGCTCAGTCGGTTAAGCGTCTGACTTCAGCTCAGGTCATGATCTCGCGGTCCGCGAGTTCGAGCCCCGCGTCAGGCTCTGGGCTGATGGCTCAGAGCCTGGAGCCTGTTTCCGATTCTGTGTCTCCCTCTCTCTCTGCCCCTCCCCCGTTCATGCTGTGTCTCTCTCTGTCTCAAAAATAAACAAACGTTAAAAAAAAAAATTTAAAAAAAATAAATAAACATTAAAAAATTTTTAAAGACAATTTATAGGAGTTATCAGAAAAGTATTGGACTCTGTGTAATGTTATATGTACACGTTAACCATCCTCTGGCTCAAATGACGAGGACCCCACCTGTACAAAGGGCACTACTGAGCTTACTGAGGGGTAATTACTCCTGAGACTTTGATCCACACAGGAAAAACAAAAAAACCACAGTGGAGAAAAGAGACACCGTGATGCAAGTCAAAGGCAAAGCAAGACGTGTCCTGCCACTTGCATCATTTGCTGTTTTGAACAGGCCAACCGATTCCTGCCCACCTGTCCTTCAGTGTGCCAGAGTGTGGGGCAGGCCACAGTAGCAAGAGAAGTTCTCTTCCGAAGTCAGCTCTTCATCTGATTGCTGATTAATGGTGAAGTGGCTGCTCTTAGCTTTGTTGGGATGTTCAGACAGTAAGACGGGACACATGGCTTCAATACGCACGTCCATATGATGGAAACTCCAGGCTGAACAATCCTCCTTTTCTGAAGAAATGAAAATGAACGTGGTTCAATAGCAACAGGGACATTGATACAGGAATGGGTTGTTCACTAACTATGACATATGAGCTAAAGGTCCAGAGTCGGATCCTGACAGGAGCTGGTACTGTGGGGACGGGAGGCCTGAGCTTGCTGAGCACAGACTCTGGCTCGGCCCCCGGAGCCTGCTTGGCAGTGAAGGTTTGACTCAGCTCTGCTCTGCTACAGGAAGATAAATGAGGTATCATGTGCTTTACTGTTGGTGAAATAGGTTATGTGGGGGGAAATTGTAGAAAGTAACTTCAAAAAAATTATTCAGTGAATATGAAAGGTCCCTATCTGAAATAGTGCATATTTGGTCCACGATGAGAAATTTTCCTTCCTTAGGAAAATAATACTGTCTTCCAAGTTACTAGAACTGTTTACTACATGGGCCCTTTGAGTTGCATTGACAAGGAGGGAGTCAAACACTGCTTCCAATGACACTGTTCAATTGGGTGACAGCATGCCCCCTGACTTATATGCACTACCACACTAGTCCCAGCCAAAGAGTAACTCTAAACTCTGCTTTGGATCAAAGCAATGAATGGGCCCAGGTCCTATTTGTTCCAAGTGGTGGGAGATACCTTGAGATCAGTTATAGGATTGTTTCGTAGGTTTTAGCTTCCATGCTACTTTCTAGGGTGTGTGTGCCCCCTTGGTTCCTTCTCTTCTCTCCTTGCTAATAGACCCCTGCTCTCATTCAGGGATCAGGCAGCAATGTGCTCACAGCAGTTAGGCTGCGGCCCAAGCATGAGTCATGATGGGCCATTCCTCTTGGCCAGTGACTAGCACAGGGATCAAACCAAAAGAGAAACACTGCTTAGGGGCTTTGGAAAGAGGCTTTCCTCCCTAATAAAAGGAAACTTGACATGACTGAGCAGCTGAATTAACCCACCCTGAAATCCTAACTCTGGGCTTCTTTTTGGGGAGAGAATAAACTCTTAATTGTTTAACCCCCATGGATATGGGGAAAATTGCAACTAAAATCATCCTAACTGGTCCTCAGTGGTAAGAACTTGAATTTATTTTCTATTTCTGGAAGAGAAACCACATCACAGGCTCCTACATAAGCCGAAAAAATAAGCACTCATAGTAAGCTGCGTGAATTGACACAAATGAAGTCGAATTTGCTCATCTATAAAATGGGTATATAAGTAGCAACAATTACAGAGGTTTATGATGATTAATTTCTTTAGTGCAGATAAAGTTCTTAAAATAGTACATAGAATAACGGCTCACTTTAAATGTCAAATGTCATTATTACGGAGATGAAGCAAGAAGGATTGATCATTCTGGGCTAAATTAGGGCTACTGATTAGGAATTAAGATACAATCACTTGCAAAGAGAAAGATTTTGGCTGAGACTCAGAAAATAAAGGAGACAATAATGGCAGTTTAACAATGTCTTCATCATGCTGTTCCCTCCACAGGTACATACGGTGATCTGGCTGTGATGGCCACTCTCCTGGGTTGGCTCAGTTTACCTGATGTGGTAGGCTGAATAATGACCCTCTCCCCAACAATGTTAATGTCGTCATCCCCAGAACCTGTGACTATGCTACCTTACAAGGCACAATGAACTTTGTAGATGTGATTAAGATAGGGGTCTTAGATTTCTATCTTATGAGGGGATGGGGAGATTATCCTGGACTATCCAGTGAGGTCTAGTGTCCCTATAAGAAGGCAGAAAGACAGCCAAGTCAGTAGCGGGAGATGTGCTCTTGGAAGCAAGAGACTCCAGTGATGGGAAGATGGGGCCATGGCCAAGGAATGTAGGACGTCCTAGAAGCCAAAGAAGGCAAGGAAACTACTTCTCTCCTAAACCTCCAGAAGGAACTCGGCCCTGCCAACAGCTTGAATTTGGACTTCTGACCTCTAGAGCTGTAAGAGAATAAATTTGTGTTGTTGAAAGCCAAAGTTTGTGGAAATGTGTTATACCAGCAATAAGAAACTAGTATTTCTGCCGAGCCACATAAGACATGTACCTCATGTCTTACATGTATGTTCCTCTGTGTTACTTTGGATGTTTTTTGCTGCAAGTAACAGAAGCCTCAACTGAAACTGGCTTAAACAGTTAAGAGATCTAAGATCTCACATATTAAAACAGAGTCATAGAGGGGTGCCTGGGTGATTCAGTTTGCTAAGCATTGACTCTTGATATCAACTTAGGTTGTGATCTTATGATTATGAGGTCAAACCCCGTGTTGGGCTCTGCACCGAGGGTGGAACCTGCTTGGGATTCTCTCTCCCTCTCCCCCACTCACTCTCTCTCTCTCAAAATAAATGAACATTTAAAAAATTTTAAAAATAATTCAAAAAACACAGAGTGACAGAGTGAAGGTATTATAGGTTGGTTAATTCAGCAGCTCAATGACATCATCAGGGATCCATGTTCTTTTCCAAATTCCTGCTCCCCCATTCTCAGCATGAAGGTTTATCTCTTCAGATTAATCCACTCATGGTCAAAGGGTTGCTGTGGTTCTAATCCCTACACCCTTACACATTAATGTCCAAAGGTTGAAAGATGAAATCATTTCCTTCATGCATCCCTTTTTAAGTTCCAGGAACATTCTCCCAGAAGTCCCCTAGTAGACCTTGTCTCGTGTTAAAAGAGGACTTCAACTACCTCCATTTTGACCTCAGCCTGTACTTTCTAACTGATTAAGTTCCTCTTTCCAGTTTATCTCTTAACTCAGGCAAAAGACCCTGCAGGCAAATCATGCTGTGACAGGAACCCTCAAGTACTAAGGACTGCTCTGACATTGGCAAGACCCCACATGATTGACCCCAAGACAATGATCAGCCTAACCTTTACCATCCACCTGCATGTACCCACTGACCTTTGTCCCATGTTTTCCGTATATAAACCTGGAAGCATTTTCAGCACATTAGAGACTGTCTTTGATATGCTAGTCCTCTGTCTTCTCAGTGTTGGCCTCACTGAAATAAATTCCCTCTTGTTTCACCACCACTCCACATAATACCTTTGGTGTCTGTCAGCAGCGAGTGGCCGAACCTGATCTGTTTGGGACCCCCAGAACCAGGCGCTCTTGCACCCCTGTGCCCTGGTTACAGTGTGGCATTAGCAAGAATGGAATGATTCACCTGTTTCTAAACCACTCACCAGGGTAGGGAATGGAATCAAGATTCACCTCCTGGGACAACGGAAGAGCTGGCCCCTCCTGAGGACTTGGCAGCCCACTTTCCAGGTTGCATTAGGAAGAGGAGGGATGGTAGACGGTGTGTGGAGCATACACATACCTCCCACATTCTCTCCTCAAGGATCCTTATGAGCAGACAACTCCATCAGACAGAAAAATCTTCCAAAATAGAGGAGGCTGCCCTTTTAGCAAAATGCACACGTCTGTAGCTTGCACTGTTTTTGCTCAAAATCTTCTGACCTGGAAGTGCATTCATTTATTTAATATTTTTCTTTGCTTAGCACAGCCCTCAAATTAATGTTTACTAAACCAAGGGTCAATAATGGTTATTTTGTGCCTCCAGTCGGTATTATTTTCTTAATTGATTCTCCGTAGTTGGACAGGTGTTTAGAGTCTACGGAGATTTCATTAGCATAAATATTTGTATTAGAGTGAATAAAAATAAAAATATTAATTCTTATATAACATTTTCTCTGGGCCCATCATTATACAAAGGATTTTGCCTAGCTCATTTAACCTTAGCTACATGAAGCAGTACTGTTTCCTTGTGTTGTTTTATTTTCAAAGTAAGCTCTATGTCCACCATGGGGCTTGAACTTGTGATCCCAAGATTAAGAGCCTCATGCTCTACCAACTAAGCCAGCCAGATGCCCCTGAAGTGGTGCTGTTTTTTTTTTTTTTATGATTTCTGAGAGAGAGAGAGAGTACAAGCAGGGGAGGGGCAGAGAGAGAGAGAGAGAGGGAGACACAGAATCTGAAGCAGGATCCAGGCTCCAAGTCGTCAGCGCAGAGCCCTATGTGGGGCTCCAACTCATGAACCGTGAGATCATGACCTGGGCTGAAGTCAGAGGCTTAACCAACTGAGCCACCCAGGTGCCCCATTTTTAATCCTCATTTTATAGATGGGGAAATTTAGGCACAGAAAGGAAAGCCATTGATAGTCCATATGTTCCTCCTTAGAAAAGTTAGGCAATGGTAACTCTCACGATATTTTAAAAGGAAGTAAAAACAATTCAGTAAAAATGGCCTGATACATGACATAAACTGCAGGATGATTTTATACCTTTATTTCCAAAAAAACTCTTTTTCCTGTAAAATTAAATACAAGCAGCACTCAAACCTAAACTGAGGGTGGATGAAAACATAGCACAAAAATGAAAAGTGTGTCTGTGGGAAAGATACCAATAGAAAAAAGATAAACTCTATAAATTGTGGTCTAACACTCATGAACGAGACAAAAAACTTGAGGTTGATTTGGAGTCAAGATCCTTTGGCTTTACCTAGCTGGAGACCAATATTTTTAATGTCTTTTGTATGTTTGTAGAATGACTTTGACCCTTCTCTGAACTAACATCTTCTTTTTTTTTTTTTTCAACGTTTTATTTATTTTTGGGACAGAGAGAGACAGAGCATGAACGGGGGAGGGGCAGAGAGAGAGGGAGACACAGAATCGGAAACAGGCTCCAGGCTCTGAGCCATCACCCCAGAGCCCGACGCGGGGCTCGAACTCACGGAGCGCGAGATCGTGACCTGGCTGAAGTCGGACGCTTAACCGACTGCGCCACCCAGGCGCCCCTAACATCTTCTTTTAAAATGTGTATGGAGTATTGTGCTACAACCCATCTGGGCCAAAAAAGCTTCTATTATGCTTTGGCCACCGGGCTTTTCTAACCACTGTTTATCCACTTTATTGTTATTGAGTTTAGATGTAATGAAACCAAATGATTTTTATCAATTCTTGCATACAGACAGAGACAATAATAAACGTCATATTGAATTCATTATGATTTCCTCCAGGAGAGAAAATGACACCCATAAATGCTGGCACCATTGTGTTTATATTGGTTGGCACTGCAATGGAGACTGAGATGCTTTTTAAATAATCTACAGAAGAGTTGGAATTCCAATGGCAAGGAAACAAAAATTCCCTCACCTGAATCCTATTAAAGCTGACAAGGGTTTCAGTGAAGTTAGTTATTTAAAGACGAGACGTTATAGATTTCATTATGCCAAATAAACCAAAGAATGACTTCAAGAACACAACAACCTGAAATACATAAAGGGAAAAGGAGGCTAATTTATGGCAAATGCAAAGCATAAAACACAAGAATTCCCAAAACAAAACAATTTGCATGTGGCAGCATGTTGGCTTAATTCTAGCTCTACTCAAACAGAACAGATGTCCAGAAAGAAAAATTAAAAATGTTGCCAATTTATCTGAATGATTCCAAATAATAGTATATTGACATAGTAAATATAGTTGATATATAATATGTAATATTATATATAATAATATATAATCAAGTATGGTTGATATATAATGTTATATTAGTTTCAGGTGTACAACATAGTGATTTGAATGAATATCCAGACTCTCAGTTGACATTTCTACAGCACTCTGAATCATTGCGGGTAGGGTGTTAACGAGTCCAATGCTCTGCAAACTGATTTGGCTGTATATACAAGAGCCCTACAATGTTTGGGTATTTGACCGAGTGCTTCCGCTTCTGGAAGTCGTTTTCAGGAAATAACACAAAATTCAAAAACTGTATTTGTATTCAATAATGTTTGTTTATATGGTAATTGTGCTAGTTGAGATGAGATACAATCTAAATGTCTAATAACAAAAAGATGGTTAAGTGAATTATGATATATCCACTGAATGAGATGTTATTATTTCTAAAATTTATAATGAAATGAGAAAATTTTTAAATATAACGGTAAGTGCAGAAACAGGCAGAAGGCAGAAGCAAAACTGCGTTTGGCATTTGGTCTTAACATTAAAAAATGCATATCCTTTTAAAAGAAATATATCTCCAAAGGCCCATTCACATGTATCAAGAGAAAGGATAAATAAGTTGTGGTATCCAGCCCATGATAAAATATTATAAAAATGTTTTCCATGAATGAGCTTTAGCCACATAAGCCAACATGGGTGAATCTTCATAATATGTCTTGATAGAAATAATGTATCAAAACAAGCTAACCAAACATTATGCTATTTAAGCACACATTCATATACATGTGCATGTGTATATGTGTGTGCCTGATGAAATTAAGAAACGGTAATAAACACAAAATTTGGGACAATTAATTGGGACAATAAATTCCTCTCTGGCAGGAGGGCACAGGGTCATGGGGAATAGGGAAAAAACAAATAGATAGAGGTCAGTTACTGCTAACAGTCTTCTTCCTGGGCAGGGCAATGGGTCTTTTGCTAGTCACTATGTTATATAATGAGGAATAAACAAAATTAAAGATGGCCAATCTTTAATTAAAGATGAGTCAATGACACTGTGCTACAACCAGGAATTATGTCTTATTTAATTCTTTTTTTTTTATTTTTTTTTAACGTTTTTTATTTATTTTTGAGACAGGGAGAGACAGAGCATGAACAGGGCAGGGTCAGAGAGAGGGAGACACAGAATCTGAAACAGGCTCCAGGCTCTGAGCTGTCAGCACAGAGCCCGACGCAGGGCTCGAACTCACGGACCTCGAGATCATGACCTGAGCTGAAGTCGGCCGCTCAACCGACTGAGCTACCCAGGCGCCCCTGTCTTATTTAATTCTTACCATTGTTAGAAAATGAGATTATGACTGACAGACATTTTTCCCTTTATACATTTCTAGAGTTTCTACTTTCTATGATTAGCATTGTACTTGAAAGTTTTTAAACAAGAAACTAATCTAGAAAGCCTGTAGATATAAAAATTCAAAAGACCTATTATACCTGAGTCTGGTTGAGCTAAAATTACCAATTTAGGCCAAGCAGTTGAACCAAAAGCTAGGATTCAATTAACACTAAGCTACAAACAGTTAGTGGGTATATTACCTGGGCCTGATTTTATTTTCTTAGTCCTGAGGATTCAAATTCTTCTCCAAGAATGTAACCATTCTGGGGCCTAAGTAGAAAGATCAAAAAGTACTGTATTTTCTCATAACAATAATAATAGCTGACATCGATTATTACTATGCACCAGGTACTGCGCTAAGTGCTTTTTATCCATGGTGAGTTCATGCTCACACTGATCATGTGATAGTTATTATTATTGTCCAAATCTGACAAGTGGGGAAACTGAGGCACAAAGTAGCTAGGTGCTTCGCCCAAGATCACACAACTAGTAAATAAGGGAACTCAAAATTGGAGTCTAGACTTAACATGGGTCAAATCTCCTCCTGAGAACAACTTAACAAGTCTTATCAAATGCTGATCTTAATACATAGTTACTTACCAAAGTGGAAGCATAATCAGTCTGCAAAAAGGAACCAAGTGTGAGGGTAGATTCAGGGGCATAGCTTCTCAGGGCCTGGATCTGGAGACGGTAGTTAGAGCAGTACAGATCCCAAGGATATATTTAGCGGGCAGAATAGTAACATGCATTAAGTATCAGGCCCACAACTACTTAGGTTTACATGCAGGCTTCACTGCATATTAGCTCTGTGACCTGAGAAAGTTACTGGAATTCTCTGTGCTTCATTTCCTATGATTGTAAAGTTGGGATAATAGTAAGTACCCACCTCACAGAGTCATTGTTTGTATTAAATGAGTTAATTTATGTAAAGCACATAGAACAATATCTGGCATACAGTACTCACTAAGTGTTACTTATTATACTTCTAGAGTATATTTTCCCAGTGTGTGATCTTTAGTCTTTCCCACTCTCTCTTTTCTTTCTCTTTTTCTCTCTCATTGTACATCCATCGGATGTTCTGAATTATTTGGGAAATGAGACAGGTATTAATAAATATAGAATGAAAAATAACCTTGCCAATACTAATAAATTCACATTTATGATATGGATATAGAAGTTTAAAGATGCATAAGTTCATTTTCTTCTTCTGTTGAGAGAACCTAATTCTAGGAACAAGAGATCTGAGTTCAGGTCTTGGCTCTGTCACCAACAGTACAATCTTGAACAAGTCTCAGCTTTCACCAGCCTGTCTTCTCATCTGACAATGGAGATGGTAATGACAGAATCACCTACCTGAACCCTTTATTCTGGTATGCTTTGGCAGGTTTGTTTTTTCATTCCATCATGCACATTTGGTGAGCAACTGGGCTATGCCAGACTCAGGGTTGTAGATGGGACATGCAAACTCTGTGACGCTGAGGAATTCAGAGTCCAGGAACTACAATCCTGGAACAGGTGTGCGCACGTGCACGTGAGCATGCAAGGATGGAAGCAACTGGAAGATACCACAAAATATTCCTCTTGGAAGTGACGATATGCAAATTCTCAAAAATACATCAGCCCCGTGCAGGGGAGGACTAGCTGTTCAAGAATGCTTTTCTTTTTGACATAAAACCTGTGCACATTTCCATGGGACTTTCTACCTACAATTGCCCCCATCTGAAGTGTTCGTTTTACATTGGTTTTGGATTTTTAGGATTCCACAAACCTTTGAAACTTTAACCCAATTTATTAGGACAGAACATTTGTATTTGTTTGGCAGAAATTTTCTCACTGTTCATATCCAATTATTAAGTAAGTTAGATAGAAAATAATGATATTACTACTCTTTCATGCTTATCACCCTTGACATTTTCCATAAATAGAAACTTTGTTCATTGGCTGAAATCTTGTGTAATACTAAACACTGTCAAAGGCAGGGTTTGGTACACCAATCTCCTTGGAGAAAAGGATGTGGGTCTCTAATTCAATTACAGACGGAACTGAATTTGATAGCCCCAGACTATTTGCCAGTATTATTTTTGTAGCCACAAATAACCTGACAACTCAACATTTTAGTTCTCAGTGAGGTCAGAAAAAGGTCTTATTAGCCATTCATTTCACATTTCTCCATTAATTTAGTGCCCATCATGTGCATGTCCATTCAGAGCAGAAAAACCCACCAAGTTACCAAAGCTACACAGGTATGTGTCAAACATTAAGGTACCCTTCAACCTTAAAATTCTACGGCTTGTCATCTAAATAAAGGAGAAGGACTCCAGGAAAAAATATCTAAAACTTTTTTGTTAATCTATCATCAAGATATTTGGTATTGCTTAGACTGAATGAAAAATTGTTTAAAATTTTGCTTCTCAAAATGTAATGAAAAGAGAATTACAAATGGCTGATAAACTATGAAAATATGTCTGGCCTCATAGTGACTTTAAACAATGAAAAATAGAGCAAAATATTATTTTTCTCCTATAGAATTGGTAATTACTTGGACATTGATTGATAACACTCAATGTTGGCAGGGGGTAGAGTAACTCTCATTTCGCTGTTGGGCCTTAAAGTATTGGTAAAATTTTTCCAGAAAGAAAAAAGTCCTAATGCTTTGCCTATCCTTTGGTCCTGAAGTTCTACTTTTAAGAAAGTATCTTAAGGAAATAATTATGAATGTACACAAAGATTTGGCTTCAAGGGTAATTGCTGCATTGTTTTCAATAATGAATAGTTAAAAAAAGTAAATGTCCAAAAATAGGAGATTGGTTAAATAAAAGATTCTAGACTCATACAATGATACAGTATATAATCCTTAAATATAATGTTATGTCATAATATTTTGCAGCAAGAATATGTTTATGAGATATTAACTAAAAGAGACATCATCATGCTAGCAGTGGTTATCCCTAAATATATGAATCTAAGTTGGGGTGCCTGGATGGCTCAGTCGGGTAAGCATCTGACTTTGGCTCAGGTCATCATCTCACCGTTTGTGAGTTCAAGCCCCACCTCGGGCTGTATGCTGACAGCTCAGAGCCTGGAGCCTGCTTCAGATTCTGTGCCTCCCTCTCTTTGCCTCTCCCCTGCTCGCACTCTATCTCTGTCTCTCAAAAATAAATAAACATTAAAAATAAATAATAAAATATATGGATCTGAGTTGACTTCTAATTTCTTTTTAATTTTTCAGTATCTCCTATGGTGAATGCATTTACCACTTTAATAACAATTAAAATATAATGTAATAGTTTCAATGAGAAAAAATAGATAAGATGTAATATAATGCTTCTTAAACTTGTATAAATTTCTTAATTTTTTTTAATGTTTATTTTTATTTTTGAGAGAGAGACAGAGACAGAGCACGAGCAGGGGAGGGGCAGAGAGCGGGAGACACAGAATCCGAAGCAGGTTCCAGACTCTGAGTTGTCAGCACAGAGCTGGATGCGGGACTTAAACTCAAAAACCGCGAGATCATGACCTGGGCTGAAGTCAGACACTTAACTCACCGAGCCACCCAGGTGGCCCCTTAAACTTGTATAAACTTCTAAATGCTATTAAAGCAAACAGATAATGGCATTCACTTTATTCACCTGAGAGAGTAACTGTATTAAAACATACATTTTACTAGTTTTTATCAATTTAATTCCAAATAATACAGAGTGCAATATTTGTTGAAGACACTGTAAACACATAGGATTCTGGTGCCCTAGTAGACATTCTGTATAATACATGAGGTGGTTGTGCACTATTTCAGTGGACAGCTGGGATTTGCAAACTTGCACTCCTGTCCATGGGAAGCACGTGGAAATAATAGGAAGAGCTGACAGATGTAGGTACTTTTGTAGTTGAGTCCAAAATAATAGGGGTAGAAAGCCAACATTCACTGGTATGGGGTGGCCGGCACTGAATTCCTGCCTCTGCCCTTCAATGGCTGTGTAACCTTGGCCAACTCACTTAACCCCAGCAAAACAAAGACAACAATCACATTGACCTCTTCCAGAGGTTTTGAGAATTAAATGAGAAAAGGAACAACATGGGTGACAAATAAGCGCTCAGTGACTTCAGCTATAATTCCATCAATAGGCTCATCACGTGGTTGGTACATTTAAAGCCTCCTGCTCAGTCCTACGTGGCCCAACCTGAGGAGGAGGGATGTCAAACAGCAAGATCTGTCAGCAACGGCCAACGTTCCTCAACATTCCCCAGGGAATAGAAAGTGCAATCCATGGAAAGAAATTGAACTTGGAAATGCCCTTGCATTCCTACCTAATTTGTGTGTGTGTGAGTGTGTGTGTGTGTGTGTGTGTGTGTGTGTGTGTGTTTGCCTTAACGGAATCCTTTTGTTAAAAATAAAGTAAAAAAATCAGTAGAAGAAAAGAGGCACTGTCCACCATAGCTAATATTGCAAAGCCCTGGGGAGTAATATATCCACTACTTTGTGACCTAGAGCCCAGCAGGGGTTATGCTTCAAGGGATCCTCTTTGAATTGCAGGATTCTTTTTCTCTTCTTTAAACTCGTCCAAACGTTACCAAACTTTTAAGTCCTTGGATGGATAAAAAAATCTCTGAGCAAATTGGTTAGCGCTGCTGAACCCCAGAGGGGGCGGGGGGCAGTGAGTGTCCTAACACAAGGAAGGGCCTGATTTATTCAGAGCACTGAGCACGGAGAACAATGACCACTTTATGTGGTAAAATAATTAACCTGTTAAAACAATGATCACTTACGGGAAAAATGTGAGAAAAGTTTACTTAAACCAGGAAGTCAGTGGTGAGAAGGCACTGTTGCCTTCTTGGAGAATCAGTAATTGAAAACTTCAGCTCCATGCTCCTAAAGTAAAACCCCTTGGTCTTAAGCAGGGCAGAAAAAAAAAATCATGTACTTCCTGAAAAACACAAAAGCTTATTTTTTCAGATCTTAAAAAGAGATGTAATTTAGAAAAGGGATAATCACAAGCAACACTTTCTGCTGAGAACAAAAACCAAAGCAAAAAAATATTTATGGACATTCCCAAGAAACCGCTATGGCAAATCTCGTTGGAACTTTAATTCATGTGGAGACTTTGAAACATCAGCACACAGCAGGAAATGAAAGGGCATTTGAAAAATGAAGGACAACTCCAGTTTCTCCTCTATCCATACCTCCATAAATTGCAAAGAAAGTCCTTATTTTTAGCAAAATTGCTATCACATTTACAAACAGCAGTTCTGGACATGTGTCCCCAGCCCTGTGCCAACATCGCTGTATCGCTGTGGATCCAAACCTACCAGAACATTTTGTTTTTCAAAAGTAGTTTTGCCTTAGAATATATTCGCATGGAGAATAGGAAATGAGAACTGTCATGGATAATGACAACTCAGGGCCTGAGAACAAAAGAAATCTGCCAGAGATCTCAAGGAGTGCACTGTGAAGGAAAGTTCCTTTTTAGCTCCCAGTGAATTCCTCAGCAATTAGTGGTTTGTCTTGAAATGATAGCAGTTGCAGGAACTGCGGCCAGAGATCCAGTGCCTGCCTCCATCCTGGGAATATCCTTGGCCCCTGAGCAAAGGAGCTGCATGGAGTTATTGTGGCACAAGGTCTGTTTTTCAAAGCTTTACTGGCCTCTCTTTCAATAATATATGAAGTAAACAAACAAAAACTAAGCAAAGAAAAATTGTCCTTGATCAGGACTTCATAGATATTTCAAAGTAGAGGGCTGTGCTAATGCTAATACCATAAAGTATTGTTTCTGAACGAGGAAATGTGTTTCAGTATGCCAAGCTACTTCCAAGAAGTATCTTAAACACTTGGGGAAATAAGGTCCAACATAAATGCTTGTGGGATTTTGTAGGTAAGATGACTCTAACTTCCTGGCATGACTCACAAAGATGTAACGAAATGCCATGAAAAACCACATACTTCCAAAATCATGAAAATTTGTTAAAGATAGTATATTATTTTAGTTTTACATTTTTTTGTGTTACTGCTGAGACAGCTTTGCCTCCTTCCCCATCAAATGCCTGATTATAGAAGAAATGCATGCTTAGTGTAGCCAAATGCAGACCATGGGGAAAACAGCACCTGTCATTCCACTGCCCATGTGCTGCCACAACTAACATACCAGAATTTTTTGTCTTGTCTGTTTTCTATACATTTTTAAGTTTATTTATTTTGAGAAAGAGAGAGAGAGAACATGAGAGGGGAAGGTCACAGGGAGAGGGGGAGAGAGAGAGATAGAGAGAGAGAGGGAGAGAGAGAGAGAGAAAGAGAGAGAGAGAGAGAGAGAGAGAGAGAGAGAGAGAGAGAGAGAATCCCAAGCAGGCTCCATGCTCTGTGCTAAGCTAGATGCGGGGCCGATCTCACAACGGTGAGATCATGACCTGAGCTGAAATCAAGAGTCAGATGCTTAACTCACTGAGCCACATAGGCACCCTGTTTTGTACATTTTTGAAACAACATAGTTAAGATTATACTCTGTGCGTGCGTTCATTTGATGCTTCATAGAAGTCTTCCAAGGTCCTGGAGAGCACTTCATAATTATCATTTTCAAGGCACCATAATGTTTCACCACATAAATATGCCATAATTTGGTTAACTGAGTTCTGTTATTGTACATTTTGCACATTCTTTTGAACATTTGTATACTGAGGGTTTTCTTATTGCAAATAATGAGGAGATTTTCTTGCCAAAACATACAAAGAATTGTATCTTATAGTTAATTGTATGTATATGTGTATATCTCAGTTTTGGGTGCTAACACCAGATATTTTGATCTATCTAATATTTATTTTCTTTGGTGTAGTCTCTCAAAAATGAAGAAGGCTTGTTTGTATCTAGAATATATAAAGAACTCCTAAAAATCAATAATAAAAGATAACCCAATTTCAAAATGGGCAAAAGATCTGAGTAGATATTTCTCCAAAGAAGATATACCAGTCACCGATTAGCACATGAAAAGAGGCCCAACATCATTAGTAATCACATAAATGCAAATCAAAACCACAAAGAGATATTACCTTATACCCAATTAAAAGGAGCATAAGCAAAAAGGCAATAACAAGTGTAGGGAAGGATGAAAAGAAATTGGAACTCACATAAACTGCTGGTGGGAAACAGTCTGGCAGTTTCTCAATGGTTAAACATAGAATTATCATTTGACTTAGCAATTCCACTCTTAGGTATATACCCAAGAGAAATGAAAACATACACCTACACAAAAACCTGTACATGGCAGCCTAACAGCCAAAACGTGGAAACAACCCAGATGTCCATTAACTAACAAATGGGTCAACAAAATGTGATGTATCCATACAAGTAGAATATTATTCAGCAATAAAAAGGAATACAGTACTGATATATGTACATCATACAGCATGGATGAACCCTGAAAACATTATGCTAAGTGAAAATAGCCAGTCACAAAAGATTGCTTATTTTTGATCTCCTGATATGAAATGTATAGAATAGACAAAGCCATACAGACAGAAGGCACGTTGGTGGTTGCCTAGGGCTTGGAAGGTTGGGAGGAAATAGAGAGTGCCTGTTAACGGGCACAGGGGTTCTATGTGGGGAGATGGCCTGGAATTAGTGTTAACAGTTGCACAGTTTTGTAAATATATGAAAAACCATTAATTTTACACTTTAAATAAGTGGATGAGATTTCAATAGAGTTGTTATTTAAAAAGGAAAATCTTAGCACACTATGGGAAATATTCAGACACTGGCTCAATTTCCACATTTTAAAAGGTACCAATAATGGAGCCACCAGATTCTTGGAAATATAGTTTTCCTGGCTGCAAAGCACCTTTTGGTATCAAATTTCTCTATATGTACTTGAGAGGATCTTGTAGCCACAGGAGATAATTACTAAAGTTTCTAGTCAGGTTTCAGATGGTTAACTCATAAATGCCTGCCTTTTTAAGAACAGAGTTAGGCTTCCTGAGTGAAACTGAAATTATTTTTGAGAGAAATTAATCTAATTCACAGGCTTTTACTGTAAGTTCAAAGCAAATGTGAGCTTTCTTTATCTAGGGACTGGAATAAGATTTACTTACATTTGAATCTCAGATATTGCAAACATTTTGAAAAAACTCTCTATAAATCTCACATATTAGAGAGATCATTTCCATTTCTAACTTTCCTAAGAATAAATGGGCTCTGGCCACTTTGATTTACTTGGCATTTGTTTATTTTTTCACAAGCATTTTTGACAGCTCACAAATGACACCTATTTGTGTAGTCACACAAATGGGGACAGAGTGTGGGAGTGACAAGGGTGTAGAGGAACATGAGGGATCATAAATATTTCTGTGGTTATTTTCAGAGAATGTAAGCTGCCACTAAGGTTAACTTTCAAAGCTTAATACTAGTCATCTTCACTTTTGCGTGAATTTATTTCAGATCATTTCTGGGAAGAGATTTTCACAAGAGGAAGAGAACCTCAGCACACAGCCTTAAAGGAGTTGGGAAGGGGGCATGAACAAAAGCAGGAAATGTGATACAGAAACAGAGACACGTTTTACCTACCACCACTTCTGCAGAGCTGCCCATGAACTTGCCAGTACCCTACCCCCAACCCTGTTTTAAGTAATTGTTCCTCTCTGTTGACAGGAATGTGGGTATTCTATTAAAAAGACATTTTGAATGCCTTCCATTCTTCCTCCAATCACTTCTCTCCATCCTATCTTACCTCTTGCCCGCCCTCCCCCCCCGCCCCAAATTATGTCTACTAAAGACATGGCTTCAAAGCAAGTTAATATGACTCTGATATGGAGACCTGAATTGTGGAAGGCTTTGTAGGGCATGACTCAATTTCACTTCCCTACTCCAAGCTAGTAACCTTATTCAATCAGCTGTACAATGACAATACCTCAATTTATATCTCTATTGCTGGCCACACCTGAAAGCTACAAATCTATATAACCAAAAAAACCATTATCATGGTCCACACATCCAACACTGAGTTCAGCTTCCCCTCAGACCTGCTTCCCTCTCCAGCGTTTCCTTGTTTTACTATATGGACAACCATTGAAATGGCTGCTCAAAAGAACAATTTGAGAACCATCCTTTATAAGCTTCCTCATCTTACACATCCAAGTAATGAGGGAACTCTATCGGTCCTCTCAAGTCTCACTTGAATCTGTCCATTTCTCTTGGCTTCCTAAGCCATCACCATCTCTTGCCAGGACAAATGAAATAATCCTCCTAAGTGGGCCTTCAGATTGACCCCCTTTCAATACACCCTCCACACAATATCCAAGCAACAATCCTTCTAAAACCCAAAATAGGATTATGTGCAACTCTCACTTAAAGTTTTTCAATGGTACCCTGTGACCTTAAAGTAAAAGACCAACTGGCTAACATAGCCCCTGCCCACCTCTCCAGTCTCTTACCTCACCTGTCTGGAGATCTTCCAGTTCCTTGAATGGGCCGGGCATTTCCTGCCTCAGAGCCAATTCTGCCTGGAGAAGACCTTCATTTGAAGGCAATCTTTTCAAAGAAGGTTTCTCAGATATTAGAGATCAAGAAATACGCAAGACTCATACCAGTATCTGCTCCACATGTAGTAAATTGTGTGTCGATACAGGCCATCTTACAGTACCTATTTGTACAGTACCAATGGCTAACTAGGAAACACTAGTGAATTATTTATGTTTCTCTTTTCTATTTAGCAAATACTACATTCTGTAGTGCTTTCAGTATTGCAATTTAGGTTATTCTATCCTAACTTTGACTTTATGGTACACTTAAAATTTTTAATCAAACAGTATATAAATTAAAATTTAGATCCTTACATTTTTTTAAGTGATAGATTCCAATCACTTTCTCCTAGCTTTTTTTTTTTTTTTTTCATTTAATCCTGGAAAATTTAATTCAAATACACTGTGATAGAGAGGATACAGGCAGCATTTGAAGCCAGATGGACTTGAGCTCAAATCCCCAAGTACGGTACTTAGCTAACTTTGAAAACTGCTTAACCTCTTGGAGTCTCAGTTCTTTACCTACAATGTGGGGATATTCAGGGTTGTTGCGAAGATTAAATGAGACAGCATGAATAAAGGAGCCAAATATAATTCCTGACTCATAGCGGACCCTTAGCAGACTTTATTCTTCCTCATTTACTTTATGTCCCATATATCTCTGGATACAGGCATACCAGCAGGTGGTATTTTTTACACAGACCCACAAGCACCCATTTTATAAACACATGCTGTAAAGACCTTCCAAAATTGATACTTAGACACAATGTTGTGGGACTATTTGTGTGCGTTGTTTGGGACACTGGAGCAAAGCCAAAGTAATTAAATCTCTTACAAATTTAGTAATATAAAAGGCCCCAGGCATTGGCCATTGTAATTATTCTATTTCTGGGAAGAAAAGAGACAGGTTCATTTGCAGTATCCCATGCTTAATCATTAGTATTAAATGAATTCAGACCAGAACTAATCAAAGAAGCAAACAACTGATTACTGCTGTTTTGTAAAATAAAGAAGTAATTGATGTTCACACAGGTTAAAATGGCCAAAAAGGCCTTTAAATAAATGGTTCAGCTTTTTTTCTCCCTTTATAGCTGGTTTTCAATGATCTTTAGTCTGTGATTAGTTAAATATTCATTTATTTCAGAAGCCTTTTTGTGCAAATCCCAATTAAAAAACCAATCACGTTCTTAATAAATTGGGCTAACAACTTCTTTCAAAGGAAGAAACAAATCACAATGTTTCATCATAAAATTTGACTTCACATGACTATCTAGGCAGTTAATTCAATTATAATCAGGAAAGATCATGAAGCCTCATAGATTTACTCATTATGACTGAGTTACAAGGAAAGGAAGGGCTCTGATATGCCTTATATGACATGGAGAATCTGTTATGCTTTATTTGTTTAATCATTCTATGTCATAATTTTCTCCACATACATCTTGCATTCATTTGTTTACTATTCAGTATAACTACAGTGCACATTTACAATTGTGTCTGTATTTGGTGACCCAGTTGCATTTTACAATCTGGCTAGCAATATTGGTATAATTAGCATATATCTTTCTTTTGGCTTTTCAAAGGGGTATTACAGTCACTAAATTTAAATTCCAGTGGTGAGCCACAGAAGGTGGAATCTTTCCTACTAATTATAAAATAATGCCTTTTTTTGCTTATTCTGAAAGTTGACCACACTATAGGGTTAGCATAGGACCTAAATGTGAGAGATTATTCATTTAATTCTACCCACACTTGCACCCACCCTGCCTATTAGCGAGATTCTTTAACAGTTTTCATAGTAATATATTTTAAAGAAAAGGACTTAGTCAATTTCAATAAAATGGAAGATCTATTTGTTTCCTATAAGTAAAACTTTTACTATTATGAAAAGAAGATAGAAAATTGTGTGTGTGCATAGTGAGGAAAGTATACGGGAAAGTGTTAGAACATCTCTATTCTTACAGGAAAGCTTTGATAATAAGGAAGAATCCAGAAGATACAGAAAGGCCCAGGATGCTTGATTTTCTGTGTCAACTTGACAGGGCTAAGGGAAGCCCAGATAGCTGGTAAAACATTATTTCTGAGTGTGTCTGTCAGGGTGTTTCTGGAAGAGATTAGCATTTGAATTGGTAGAGCGAGTAAAGGACACCCTTTACCCACTCTTCCCAAAGCAGGTGGGCATCATTCAATTAGTTGAAGGCTTGAATAGGAAAAAAAAAAAAAAAAAAAAAAAAAAAAAGGCACAGAAAGGGAACATTTCTCTCTTTGCTTGAGCTGGGATATCCATCTTCTCTGGCCCTCAACATTGACCCTTCTGGTTTGTTGGCCTTCAAATTTGGGCTAGGATTTGTATCACCAGCTTTCCTGGCTCTCCAGCTTACAGACAGCAGATCATAGAACTTCTCTGCCTCCATAATCAGGTGAGCCATTTCCTATAATGAATTTCTTCTTATATATTTCTACATATCCATGTACATCCTATCCTGTACCTAATACAAGGCTTTTGCATTTAGTTGTGGAAATGCAAATGGTCTCATTTAGATAAAATGAGTCTCATTTAGATAAAAAAATAAGTCTGTCCTTCTCAGACTCTTCTCCAGCTCTTGTGAGCTGATTCTTACAAAGTAACTTGAATTCTATTCCTGGATAAGCCGGATATTTAGACATTCTTGGACTGTATCGATATAGCATCTGGTACGGTGCTTTCCAAGTACATGTCCATGGATACCATCCAGAGAGATGTTAACATGATCAAAGTAATTATAGCACACACTACACATAGGTTCCCGGAGTAAATTAAAGCCTCAGGAATCCTGCAGTAAGAATGCATGTTTAGCACTGTTGAACTGGTGTTTCTAAAACCCAGTTGGGTATATATGCTTTCTTCTTTTGCCTGACACCTAATGACATTATGAGGAATTCAAGTTTGGAAAATATTGATGATTGTGCCAATTAAAATGCTTTCAGTTGTAGGGCGCATAGGTGGCTCAGTTCGTTGGGCATCTGACTTTTGATTTAGGCTCAGGTCATGATATCATTGTTCATGGGATTGAGCCTCATCAGATTTGGGATTCTCTCTCTCCCTCTCCCCTACTCATGTGTGCACTCACTCGCTCATTCTCTCTCTCTCAAAATAAATAAACTTAAAAAAATGCTTTCAGCCACAAATAACAGAAAACCCAAAATAGAGTGGCTTAACCAAATAGGACATTTATAAAAATCACAAACTGAAAAATTGAGAAGGAAATGACTGCTGCTCTTACTTCAGTGACTTCAGGGAACAATAATGTCAGGATCCCCTTGTCCCTTCGTTCATAATTAAAAAATGGTGGAAACAGTTCTCATCCAAGATGGCAGAGAGCTTGGGACTGTCAACATTTCTTGCTTTCATCCAGAACTCAAAAGCATTTCAGCAGACTTCCAGTTTATCCCTGCTCCAAGTGAGCTGAATGCATTCTAAGGGAGGAAGGCAATCGAGAAAGACACTGGCTCTGGCTGGTGGGTTAACCAATCTCATTCCTTCATCAATGGTAGGGTTACTTTTAGAGACTTGCATTGTAGTTGCATGCCCTCAGCTTCCACCAAGGGATACTGTAAGAACCAATGATATGAAGCCTACTGATGTTTTTCCAGTAGAAGCATTCCCCTCATGAGGATGTTGTCCAAAGTAAGAGAATATGCTCTAATGTGATCCACATGAGAACCTCCTTTCAGGCTCAATGCTATCTTCTCCTTCTCTGTCATGCTCATTCCAGCGACAATGTTTAACCCACACAGCATTTTTAGTTCTACCTTAGCCCTACAGGCCACATTGCTGCTGTTGGACCATTCTCTACAAGGTCCCACAATATTCAATCTGCATGGGGAACTAGGCAAGTTTCTTCTTGCTCTAAGACCTATAGATCTTTCTCCTTGTCACCTTCTGAGCCTTTTCCTCTCTTCAAACTCTATTCTTCTCAACGCACTTTAGTATTTGCAAATAACAAATACTTAAATACAAATACTTAAATAATACCCTGGAACAGAGTTTTGGGGTTTATTTTTGAGTGCTACTATATATGTCCCTGACATAAAGAAGCACAGTCTCCTGATATAAAAGGAATATAGGCAGAAATGACAAATTAGTATTATAAAAATTGTTTTGCCACACACTACACAATTAACTACTTAATAACAAAATAAGATGTTTGGTATTTAATGTCTGTCTCTCCTGATTGCTGCATTCATTTGACCAATACTGTTGACCAACTCTGTCCTCACCTTTCGCCAAATTTTTACTCTTCCTACCACACCCACCTCTATTTCCTTTACTCTCAGCAGACCACTAGCTTCAGTCTTCTGCAGAAGACTGCAGAAATAGATTATCCTGTCCCTTCACACCTCTATTGTCACCCATTTTCTTTTTCTTCGTTTTTTGTTGGGAGACAGTTTTTATTCTAGTCAAAGTTGACCCTTGCATTTGTGCTTGTGATCTCATCACTTTCTCTGTCATTTTGTATCATCAATCATCTTGCACTCTTATGCAGTTCAACTGTTGCCTCCATGTAGACTTCTCTCCTTTGCCTATCAACGTCTTTAAGTCTTCCCCATCTTAAAACATTTTTAAAAATACGTTTCAAGCTATTGTTCTCCTCCCTTCCCCCTAGATTTCTTGGAAGACCAAAAATACCCGTGGTCTCTACTTTCTATTTTCTCAGCTAGTTGCAAACTTACCTTTCTAGAAAATTCATTATATCCAATGACTACTCAGTCTTCTTCCTCTTGGGTATCTGCTAGACAAAGTGAGTGCCAACAAGGCTCACTTCCCTGTGTCTTTCTGGCTCTACTCTCATTTTAATCATTCTAGAGCTAAGAGAATTAGTATGATAATCTAGATTGGGGTCAACAAACTAAATGTTGCCCATCATGTTTTTACAAATGAAGTTTTACTGCCACAGCCATTTGCTTGCATATTGTTCATGGCTGTTTGCATGCTCTAAGAGCAAAATTGACTAGTTGTGACAAGACACCAGCCTGCAAAGCCTACAGTATTTTTTTTTTAACATTTATTTTTGAGAGACAGAGAGACAGGGGGTGAGTAGGGGAGGGGCAGAGACAGACACAGAAATGGAAGACACAGGATTGGAAGCAGGCTCCAGGCTCTGAGCTGTCAGCACAAAGCCCAACACAGGGCTTGGACTCACGAACTGTGAGATCATGACCTGAACCGAAGTTGGATGCTCAACTGACTGAGCCACCCAGGCGACCCAAACCTACAGTATTTAATAATTGGCCCTTTTTAGAAAAAGTTTGCTGACCTCTTTCTAGATGACCTACTCAATCTAGATCTAGATGAAAGAACACCAGTGAGAATCAAGAGAAAATAAGTGTAAGATATATAAAAAGACTTTATTGATAGAAATTAATGACTCTTAGAAGAGGTGCAGTAAGGAAACAAAATTTTTAGAATGACACCTAGAGATATCCAGTTGTGATGTGTGAGTAAACAGTGCTGTGTTAACTAAGGGAGGTAACAGGAAGCCAATTAGTTTGGGTGAGGAGGTGATACAGAAAGGGAGTATATGATCATTTTACTTAGAGCTATTCTATATTTGAGTATTCTTACACCCAAATAAGGATAATATGTATAACTTCAGTGTCCAGGAGGAAAAAGGGGCTAAAGAGAAAAGTTTGGGAATGCCATTGTGTCAGAAAAAGAAAACATGGAACTTGAAAAGAAAGTGCTCACAATTTAAAAAGTTCCAACACATCAATTTTTCCTTCCTCAGACTCAAGTTCTGCACAACATTTCTCTCTTATCACACTTCATACTTTTTATGTGATGATTTTAGCAATGTAGAGTTGACCCTCTTTATTCATGAACTCCATATTTGTGAACTTACATACTTGCTAAACATACATACTTACACACATACCTTGCTAAAATGTATTTGTAACCCCAAATTAACATGCACAGTACTTTCACAATCATTTGGAGACATGACCAAAGTGGTAAAAAATTTGAGATGCCTGACACGCGTTTCCATCTCAGGGTGAGCAAAGTGATGCTCTTATTTCAACTCTCAAACTGTAAGACAAATGTCCATTTTCTAGTCTATTTAGTGTCATGCCTTCTGCATTTTGGGGCTTTTTGTTGGTATTTAAAATGTCCCAAATCACAATTTTGAAGTTCTCTGTAGTTATGTTCCTATAAGCACAGGGCTGCAATGTGCCTTATGTGTTATTAGATGAGCTTCATTCAGGTATGAGTTATAGTGCTGCTGGTGTGAAGTCAATGTTAATGAATCAACAGTATATATTAAATAAGATCCTTTTAAATAAAAACCTACAATGTGTTAGTATTCACTGGAATAGAACTACAGTAAGTGATGTGATTGTACCTTAGTACATAATCAGATTATACATTTCTTAAAGAATCCCTTATTCATCTTTTTTAAAAAGTCAATTAATTTAATTTAATTTAATTTATTTAAACTAAAAACAAAGACACAACAGAAACAGTTCACCCATTTCTGGGTAAATAAAAATCCCTTATTCATCATAATGCAACATGTAGTACACTGCCACTTACTAACATTTTCTGAAAGTATCTAGTTATTACCAGAGAATAGACTTATTTTCAAATTTACGTGGCTTTTTAACAGACAGGATCTAGTAAACACATATGTACTGGAAAGGAGTTCAAAAATGACATGTGTCAAGGCTCGGACCTCCAGGCAAGGAAGTTTGCTTAACAAACTCAGAAATACTTTAAAGCAAAAGACAGTCACAAATGTAAAAAAGCACTTTTTAATTTTAACCAAAAGGATCAAGTTGATATATATATATACTTTTTTTCTGAAGTATTTATAATAATGTCAGTCAGTATGCTTAAGCAACACAGTTATTTAATGAAAGTTAAGATGGGCAATTGTCATTTGTGTGAAATTTACAATTAGAATTTAAACTTCTTTAAAGTCTTATAAAATTCTAAATTGATAATAATTCTCCAAATTGGAAGTCAGATAACTTAATTTTAATACAATTTGAAATTAAAGAACAATTGTTTACACAACAACAAATAAAGACAAGTTTCCAAGACAGATATAAAAATCTAAATTCAAAAATAAACAGAAGAAATGTAAACAGTTATAAGATATCAATTTATAAATGTTGTTTAGAGCAAAGCTATTCAAATTCTGGTCCATGAGCTATTAGCAACCCATCCCAAATGAAAGAAAAAACTTGTGCCAGAATAAAAATGAACTATATCATTAATCAGCTGACTTTTTATAACAAGACTTTCTTTAAAGGAAGCAATGTTTTGATGTACCTTCTGGGACAGGCGCCTAATCTCATTACAGACTGTAGAACACATACTGCTTACTTCTTTAAAGTGCCCCTATAAATTTACTGCTCAGAGTTAACTTGACCGTGGGGAAAAAATTAAAATGACAATTATAACTGTCATCTGTACTTTATTTTTTAATCCTATCTGTCCAAAAAGCAAAGTTATTAAACTTTATAAACACACCACAATTTAACATTAATTTTCAGATGTGTTTAAGCATTACTGACATCTGGTCACCTCAGAGGGGCTAAGATTCCTGCTTTAATGAGATACATCATCTACTTTTGATATTTGTTTTCAATCTTGGGAGAAAAAGAATAAGAATTGAGTCATTTGTCAACAAGTTCTCCCTAAATACTGGTTTAATTTATTTTCACATTTCAAACAGTGAAAATATTTAAATTAACCTTTATGAAAAAAACTGAATTTGTATGCTGTTTGTGCAACTCCTTGTTGCGTTTTTATAATAAAAATTGCTAGGAAAAAAGGTATGGAAATTTACAACTCTGTGTATTCTAGTAACTAAGGGGCAGCAGATGAACTATTTTAAGATTCTTCATATTAAAAGAAAGCTGGCATAAAATATTTTTTAAGAATCAGCTTATAATTTAAAATTCAAACATTTTTTTATTTTTAATTTTTACTATGGCATAATTCCTCTAGAAATTTAAAAATAAAATATGATCTTTTGTAAAAATCCTCTTTCACCAATGGCTTGCTAAATTTTACCTGCATTAGCTTAATATGGAAGGCAAATAACTAGACAATCTACAATTTAGAAAAAACTCATCAGTTTTAGATATACAAGAGCCCAATTTAGCTTCTGCAACGGCTAGTTTATTGAACCAACAAACTATTTCTTAAAGAATTTAAATGTATATTTACATGTCCATAAGAAGAGAGCTCCTTTGGCACCTGAGTTGAACACAATATAGTACAGCAAAGAATCTCTAAGAGAAAGTTGTCTAAAGACTATATATTTTATCTATCTATACATAAATACATACACCTATACATATACACATATACACACACAAGTAGAAATAACTTTTTCTGTAAGGCATGCTAAAGATTTAAAAGGAATTCAACATTTAGTCAAATAAAGTGAACTGATGGCTATTACAAACAGTTTTAAGTTATTTGGAGTCTTATCAAATTTCAGAAAGTTAAAGACTTTACAGTAATATGTAATTCAAGGGGGGAAAACTCAAGAATTTTTTTTGTCAAAATATAATTTAATTTGATATAGTAACATGATCATGAGGTAATTATCCTAACATGATAATATAACAGAATTTTTGATAGTAACCAGGTGCGAAATCATCAAAGATAACCATAAAAGGAGTGAACTTCCCTTTATTATCACTAAACAGTCACCAGCCACCCTTCTGTCCTTAGACTCTTGCATTGGTTCCAACAAAAGACCATTATAAGGCCACCCTGCAGATGGCCCTCTGCTGGGCCTCATCACTCACTGGAATTTTACCTAAGAACTTTAGAAGAGCATAATGTCATCAGGTTTTATGATCACATCCACCTTGCTGTTGTGGACTCTGGCACTGTGTTAACAGTCTTACGGGTACTGTGATATTTTTTTATGTACACTTTTAGAACTCTGAATGACTGGCTTATATCCTAAGACTTAGAAAACATCTAAAATTCTGTAAGTTGCTGAAATAAGTCAGCATTTTCTTCTACGCTCAATTAATAAATATGTTTGGCCACCCAAAATAGAGTACATGCAGTCTTACTTAAGTATCTTCTACTTCACAAATTCTGGAAAATGAAAATCCTGTACACTTGTGTACAATCTAAGTCTCCATCTTTCAGTCCTTATTAAATCTGAAGTATGATGAGAGAGGGTAAGACATTTGAGTCAAAAAAAAAAAAATGATACCATGCTGCTTTTTTTTTCCTCCAACTTGTATAGAATATCCCTAATTGGGTTTCTAATTTCCCTCTTTGCTCTGGTTAAAGGACTTGTCTCATGTAGCAGATCATATATCCTGGAAATCTTAGGCAGTTTCAAAATATTTGTGATTGAAATATTTTCAAATATAAAATATCCCACATCTATAAAAATAGTAAATATTCTTGTTTAAACTTGACATTGTTATCCTAATAAAATTTTGTCAGTAGAGGCATGTATATAGAACTTACCTCATAGAACCTATTGAATTCAAATGCCTTCGTTTTGTTCAGTTTTATATCAACCATAATATAAACCCGAATCAATGTTTTCCTCACCTGTAAAATATTTTGATAAATCCATTTGAACTTGAATTCTTCAATTAACATGTAAACTCACATGCATAGCTTTATTTTGGTCATATATTTAAATATTTTCTTCTCTGAAGAGTTAGTATCTCAGAACAGGAAACAAAATTATGCCTGTTACTAATAATTTGGCATTAAAACACTTCTATGCAAAAGTGCATTTACAAAATAAACATGCCATAAATGAAGCTACAAACCACAATCTCACATTGGAGTAGATTTCAAATTCCAAATTCAGTCCAGTAAGTCAAAGAGAAAAGTGCTAACACAGCAAATCTGAAACAAGTTCATGGGGATTGGGCAATGAGTTATCAAAGCGAAATCTTTTGGAAACCATGCTGCTATCCTCTGGAATATTCTCTTTGTCTTCTCGATCACTACAGGTTCCATTACAAGAGGATTTAGAAGTTTTGTCTTCAGAGGACCTTAATGAATGATCCTGACTTTGAGAGGAAGTGGAAGATTCTTCAGGGTGAAATAAGTTTCCAAAGTCCCACTGCTGTAGCCAAGAATGAGACAGGCAGATTTCTGCTGTGGGTCTTTTCCTTTGAAAAGAAAGCATCAAGTGAAAATGGAGAACTAAAAATCAAGTTGGAAACATCTGCAGTTTGATACACCATAGACTTATTTTTTTAATTTATTATAAAAATAACACATACTCATAGTATAGAGGGAATAACAATACCAAAATTGTAGTACCTAGAGTTTCTTTAATATTGACATGTGCTGAAAATTCAATTCATCATGGAGCTTACAGGTAAGACTAGACAAAAAGCTTGAGGACATATGTTAAGCCTCGCAAGTAAAAATTAGTAAAATTATAAAATTCCTTGGGTTAAAGAGATAAAGACATGAAACTATGAAGGAAAACATGTAATTTATAATCTATTATTCTGTGTTCTTAAAAGCAATACTGTTAAACCTCAAAAATACAGGCTGCTCTTGAGTGATGTTTATCCAGTATTTTGAGTTTTTACATTTTGCTTTCTCTTTTGAAAATAATATGGTCAAATATCACAATTTTTCAAAAGTTAGGAAAATACCTATCTATAGTCAGACCTACAACCTTAACACAATCACCATTTCCATTACAACATGTTTTCTTAGTCTTTATCTTCATCTTTTATGATCATTTTATGTTCATTTTTTTCTGATCATAAAGAAGTTAATTTACTCACTATAGAAATTTTTATGTTCGTTTTTTGATTTTAAAAACTTAATGGCTCATTTTAAAATTTTAGAACCTAAGGAAAAAACTATTTAAGAAAATAACCAGAAGCAAAAAGTAATTTTACTACTATACTACTATTAAATAACCACTTATGTCCAAAACAAGGCCAGTGAAAATTTGTGTGGGTTTGCATTAAGCCAATAAAATAATTAGCAAACCCGTGAGTTCTTTTTCCTTAAACTGATAAGAACCTGAATCCTCCAGGAGATTAAGTAAAGGTCAGAGATAAAAGACCTGACAGCAACAAAACCAGGATCCGAGCCCAATGCATTTTAAAGTAAATGGGGCTGCTCTGGGTAAAGAAACGGGAGGTCAACTTTTTCTTTTCCTGCTCTGAAGTTGCCAACGAGTGAAGTAAGAGTCCTAAACCATGGTTTCAAATCCCCTTCTTTTGCAGGTGGTCAAAGAGCATTTGATTCTTAAACATTTGACAATCAGTAATTTACACTTCCCATATAACTATAATTACTTGACTACAGATTAGTCACAACAAAGTCTATCGCGGCCAGCCACGTGTATTGTAAACCTTCTATTTCTTTTAGGGAATTTCAGGGTTTAGTAGCAGGGTGCGAGAGAAATAACCCAAATCTTCTCTTCACTCCAAAATTTCCTGCTGTATGTTTTGTATTTACCATGTTTGAAGTTATAGATTTGGTATTTAATGATCTCTTATACCACCTCTCTTCCCATTTTATCTGAAACTTGAGAGCTTACTTCTAATAATTTTATACTGTTTTAGAATATATCTTTCTTAACAGACATAGGATTCATTTTGTAATTGTACTTAAACACATTAATGTTATAACTTACTCTGGATTTTTTACTAAAAGCCTCTGGATAAAGTCTGTGGCCAGCTGTGAAACCGATGAAAATGTTTCTTCTGAATAATCTACATTAACTTGAGAAATATTGAGGTATGTTTCTTGATTATCTTCTCCCACAAATGGAGATGTATGAGTTAACAACATATATGCTATTATGCCAATATTCCTGAAAAACAAAGAAGGGAGAAGAGGGGAATTTAAAACATATGTTAATCTGAAAACATTTATATAAAGTAAAATTGATACTTGGCAGATTCCTGTCCTCAGAACTTGTAAACTATAGACTTTAAATTGCTTTTCAAATTTCCTATATTATTAAAACTAACATAACTGTGTTATCTCAAAGTCTGCCTCACAGAAAAAGAATATAAGGGGAATATACATGTTACATAATTATAAATATAATGTATCAAATATATAGCATGATATCTATAGTCTGCCCTTCATTCAGACACCCTTATTGAGTACACAAAGCTGCTCAAAGGGCAGCATTTCCTAAATGGTACCCAAAGACATATTAATGATCTGTGCGACATAAACAGAAGTTCTGTGCAAACAGAGTCTGCAAGTTTAGCAAAGTACAAAATTGGATAGGTGGATTTTTTTTCATTGCCAAGACTTTTCAAAGCCTTAAACACATTCACGAGAAGTCTGATGCTCAGGAGGCAGAAAAAGACAACACATACAGTGCATGTTTCCCACTTATTTAGCCGTAGGACCTCTGTTCCTTGGCAAGCCCATTACAGTTCCATGGAACACAGGGAACAAGTCTAAACTCTTCCACTTGGACTATGGAGTCAGACCCCCACCATGTTCCCAGCTAAAGTTCTAGTATCAATTCCCATTCTACTCCTTATGACATCTGATATTCAAAATATGATTTTGCTTGCCACAGAAACTCACAATGCCCTAGAAATATAATCTCCTAAAACTAAACTTTTGTACAAACCTGACTTCATTTTCTCCATACCAAATACCTTTCCAGTTCATCTAGACCTAGCTTAGGTATCTCCCATCTGGTGCTTGTCTACTGTTTCCTCCATGCTCATTAAGTATTTTACCTTATTACAGAACATATCACACAGTACTGCAACTGTTTTCATTTTTTATTAGACCGAGTCTTCCTTCAGGAAAGGGATCTTCCTATTTATTTCTATACTTTTGGCTCAGAGCCAAAGTATTACTTAAAAAGAATGTACAGGTAAATGCCTTCTTGTGGCACAGTAATGATACTTCAAAAAAATCTTTTATAGAAAGCCTTATTATTTACATTTCTTTGGAATCAAAGAAACCCAGAATATATATTCTACCAAACTTTTAATGAAAGCATTTAGGTAACTAACAAAATCTTACCACATATCTGTTGCTGTAGTAATAGGATCATAGTTCAGGATTTCTGGAGCTGAAAGCAAAGATAAAATTCAAATTCAATACTGACAAATTTAAAAACATGAAAATTATTTTACAATAATTATATATATTTAGTATATACATTTAAAATTATAATATATATTATATATAATTATAATAATAATAAAACTGCTTTAATTTTAAAGAATAATATCAAATTGATAGAAATTTAGCATAGTATTAATTATCCTGTGATTGGACATTTAAACATATCTACTGTTGAGCAAATTATATATATACTCAGAAGGTTCAAAAGCACAAATAATATTCTTGGAATAACCAGTAGCTATGGAGGAATGTTTTTAATCATTAAATCAATCTCAGGAAAAACAATTATGAAGAAGTAAAATTTTAGACACTGGAATCTTTTTAAAAATTGTAGTTTGATTACTCTGTTAAGAATTAGTTTATGTTATTTTATTATACTGATTTAAGTTTTTCTTTTCAGAGTAAAGAGAATCATATATATTTACAACATTATGAGTAAATTATGTATTCTGGAAGGGCTTTACATTTTCAAGTAGATTAAATATCCCTATTAGACTATCAAAAACCTAATTTCCTATGTAATTAACTTCCCATCATCTCCTTCCCTGCCAACTTTTTAAGTGCAAAATAAATTCTCTATATCTTGTGATTATCATAAATTTCAAATTAGTAGAGGCCAAACTAGGATTTATGCTTGAATAATAACTTTGCTTCACAAAAATTATTTCCTAAAGCCTAACATTTTTATTAATAAAGACTTTGAGTCATATATTTGTCTGTCCATCATACAACGTACCACCCTATACATACTTCTGTGAGCTGTGTCATCTATAATTACAATCATTTATTCTAGGACACTATTGTCCCTATTTGCATTCAAAAGTTAGTAATTTGTTTTGTTTTCATTTGGGGAAAGTCAGCTGCCTTGCTGAGTCGCACCTGTTCTGTGTAGTTGTATCTTTTCAATACTTGCATGGTGGTATCAATATAAGCAACAACAAAAAAGTGCAAAAAGATGAATTTTATAAATTAAAATACTTTAAATTTATGTGCTGCTTCATATAACTTAAATTTTTTTCACCTGTATGATTTTATTTGTTGATATAGTACAATATTCCCAGATTATCTAATCATAGGATCTTTTTTTGACATCCTTTTTCTTCAAAACCCTCCTTTTACAACCCTAGGCAAAACTTACATTTTTAAGCAGCAGCAACAAAAAGCAAGTAGTCCTGTTAAAAATTCTTGCAAAACTGAAGATGATGTATATTTATAAACAGCTTCAGAGTTGGGACCAGGACAGAAGTAGAAATGACATTTATCCAACACCCAGGCTTCAAAGGTAAAAATGACTGGGCCATGTGACTGCCTGGTTTCCTCTTTTTTCCATTTTCTCCTGTTCCCTAACTTCCCCTTCACTCATTTTTCTGTATGTAATAAACTGTTACACACAAACATTAACTTCTGAATTTACATGTCCAATGTCATGTGAATTGTTATGAATGTCTCAATGGTCCTACATTCACTAAAGTTCATTTATTGTGTCATAACCAAATTTCAATGCATTAAAATACCTGAATCAAATAAATCCTGGAATTACATGCTCTAAAATATGGCTTTATAGAGATAACATTTAGTTGATAAACTTCAAAATGGTGTATAAAATGAAAGGAAGTTCTTACCTAAGTATTCTGGTGTTCCCATAATTTCCCGAAGTTCACATGCATTCCCTATTTTTCGAGACATTCCAAAATCTACAATTTTTATATCTCCAAGAGGGTATATGCTGCTTAATAATATATTCTGTGGCTAAATAAAGCACAATAAAAATTGGTAAGTAATATACAACAATAAAAGAATACTAGTCTCAGATGGGAAGTAAATTAAATGTTTAGTATTACACATTTCATTAAGTCATTCACCAAACATCTACTGAACTACTAGTTAGCAAAAGCTTTACGCTCAATGATAAATAAAGGTAAAATTATACTCAAAGGATTCTTAGTTTGGATGAAAACAAAGTTAGATGAATATACAGATTGAGTGATTATGAGATAAACTGAATAATAAACACAAGATTACTTAATTCTGCCTATTATAAAGTCTAAGAAACCTTTGCTGTAGAGATGATATTTAAACTGAACCTTACAGAATAAATAGGAGTATTCCGGTTAGAAAGGCACTCTAGGGAACAGCATGAAAGAAAGTATGAAGGAATAAAAAATGTATACTTTTCCAGAAACAGAAAATGGTTCAGTATGATGGTCCTGGGTCTATTAGCTTAGACAATAAGATATATTGATGCATGGAAGGTGTCACCCATTGCTTCCCAGAACCAAGAGACTTTGCTGAAGTCTATTACAAAATTCCTTGCCACAGTCATAACCCAAATAGTTGCCAAGGTGCTGTTCCCAAAGTCTGTGAGAAGAATTCTAAGTCTAACTTCAGGAAAACCCAACGCTTGTTTATTATTAAATCACAGAGACATTAAAGGAGAAGAGGTAAGGGTAATTAGATCTACTGTTGTCAACCACAGGCTTTAGGATATACAAAGCCAGGTTTATTTCCCATCCCCAACCTCAAGTGCTGTGTGGTGTTACGTAATACACTTGGTTTATCCTTAGCAGGAGAAAGACCCAACAGGAAGTTTGTGGGGGCATGATCGTCCTGATATGTACCATATTGTTGTTTTTACAATATCTTATTGGTAGGGGACATGGCAGGGCTGCTAGGTACTTAACACCGCCCTCTTTCAGAGGGGGGCCCAACACAGACAAACATGTTTTTTCTTTTGAAAATGGGGTAAGAAAAAGAAAGAAAGTTTAGTTTGAGACAAATTTTGAGACAAAGTTTGTACAAGATACCCAAATGGTACCTAATTTGCAGTTGAAAAAAATAATTTGGAATTTAGGAGAGAAGTCTGGGCTATAGGAAAGAGAACTGGGAATCATCATTATGGTGAAAGTGGTAGTGAAGGGCAAAGGATCATGCAAAGGGAGACAATATAGAAAGAGAAGAATCCAATGTTCAAAAAATAAGACACAGATTGATTGAGATTTTGGGTGGCTGTGGAGGAAAGATAAAGAGAAAGGATAATAACGTAAGAGTTTAAAATGGTATTTCAGGGCTTGAGTAAGGGGACTGAATCGTCTGGGGGGCAAAAATGGAGGAGCCAAAAGACTAAACATCTCAAGGGAAAAATGAATGAATATAATGGGAGCAAAGAAACGAGCACTAGAAGGAGGTTATCTTCAGAGATGGAGATTAGACTAGAGTATTTTAGAGATGGGGCAGTTTTACAAGATGAGAAGCCCAGGATGTAAGAGTGGGATGGTGTACAATGATTGAAGAATTAGAACAGGGAGGAATGATGGTTTTTAAGAGCCCAGTGATTAATTTGATCTGCTCGCACATGCAGTCCTCTCCTCTCTGCCAATACAAAATTAAGTCCATGTAGCACACATACACAAGTGCACCCAGTGCAGTACAGAGTCATAATCTGACTGTTGCTTCCTACCAAATCCAGCTTGCAATTATGCATCCCAAGAGCAGAACGAAAAAAGATGCTGTATTACTTAAAATCATATGGTACATTACCTTTAAATCAAGATGTACAATGTTATTCTGATGTAGATAACATACTCCTTCAAGTATTTGCTTAATGAGTCTGATAATGTCATTTTCAGAAACCATTTCAGCCAGCTCAGGTAAACACAAGTTGAAAATTTCTCCACCTGCAGCACTGAAATAAAATTCAAATAGAAACTTGGAAAATCATTGACCTAAAAATGACAATTTTTAAATACTGTAAAACTGTTAAGTAAAAGCTATAGCTATCTAGTCTCTCTCTATAGATACATACACTTTTGATTCTCATGACAACTATGCGGGTTATTATTCCCATTTGACTGATGAAGAAACAAGTACAAAGAGGTTAAGCTACTTGTACAAGGTAACATAGTAAACAGGAAACCAGAACCTGAGTCTGTATGATATGGGCAAAAATCTGCATTTTTAACCAATATCTTGTACTGTAGCTTCCCAAATCTTTATTATTTTTAAAAGAATTGAAAATCTAAACAATGCTGACAAAAGCATAGAAAAAAGTCCCTTGGTTTGGAATCAAATGATATAAATTTAAATCCCAAATCTGCTATTTACCAGCAATATAACTTAGGATCATCCATTTATTTGTCTTTCACCATCTGTAAAACAGAGTCATCACTGAGCTCAATAGATTTTTTTTTTTTTTTAAGAGAGAGTGCAAACAGGGGAGAGGGACAGAAGGAGAGAGAGAGAGAATCCCAAGCAAGTTCCATGCCCAGTGTGGAGCCCAACACAGGGCTTGATCCCATTGACCCTGAGATCATGACCTCAGTCGAAATCGAGTCGGACGCTCAGCCAACTGAGTCACTCTGGCACCCACAGATTTTTTTTGAAGATTAAATCTAAAAAAATGCAAACCCTCCCCCCCCCCCAGATGGTTATTCAAAAATTTATAAGGTATATTTAAGAACATCTCAAGTAGGGTGACTGGGTGGCTCAGTCGTCTAAGTGTCTGACTTTGCCTCAGGTCATGATCTCATGGTTCATGGGTTCGAGTCCCACATCGGGCTCTGTGCTTCAGAGCCTGAAGCCTGCTTCAGATTCTGTGTCTCCCTCTCTCTCTGCTCCTCCCCGGCTCATGCTCTCTCTCACTTTCACTCTCAAAAATAAATAAACATAAAAAAAATATTAAAAAAAAAAGAATATCTCAAGTAAAGCATATTCTATGTGGTAAAACAGGACAGTGTCTAACGTGTAGAAGGTGTTCAATAAAGGTTTGTTGAATGAATGAATGATGGAATAGGCAGTCATTCTTCAGAGCAGCTGAAACTGAAATTCAGAAGTCTCGCTGACTGACAAGAGGAAGAAGCATGTCATATGTATGAGCAGTCATAAGAAGGAAAAGAAAAGGAAAAGAAAAACCTTTGTTTCTGAAGGTATATATTCACAGACCAAAAAATAAAAATAACTTTAAAATATAGGAACGTGCCATAAAAGTAACCAGTTTATGTATAATTTCTATCTTCTATATCCTCTAAATTTAACACAATGCATAGGTATTACTTTTATAACCAGAAGTATCCTAAGGGTTTTTTGTTTGTTTCAGTAACAAAATCAAACAAATATTATCATTGTCAGCCAATCAGATTGTCTCTTCTTTTTAGGTTGGTAAGTTGACCAATGTCTTTTGTAGGATTGCCATTTTTCTCATAAAAGCAGGACACAGGTAAAGCTATGGGAAACGGAAAATTAGGAAGAGGAGCTAAGAGGAGGGAATGAACAGATAACACAAGAAGCAGATTACAGAAGTCAGCAGAAACTAGAATAAATGTAAGCAGTGAGTGGTAGACAAGCAGATGATTTGTTCAAACAAGCCACACAAGAGCAGTGACTAGAGAGGAAAAAATATCTCTACAGAGATAAAAGACACCTATATACCATTATCATTGCCCTGGAAGGCATATTCAGGTACACCTCCTTTTTCTCTATTAGAAGAGTTGTCCTCTGATGGGACATCAACCAACAAATTTAGAAATTTGGAGTGTTTGCCTTCATTCGCGTATGTATTTGTATATATGTTGTGTGTGATAATAGTACTTTAGTAGAAGTACACTGTCATGTAAACCTATGTGTTATACATCTTTCAAAAGGCTAAATAAATGTGGTAAGATGTCAACAATTGGTAAATCAAACTGAAAAGTATGAGTATTGATTATACTGTTCTTTCAACTTCTTTGAAGATTTTAAATTTTGTACCAAAAAAGTCAAGGAAGAAAAGTATGTAGGATGACTTGAGGAGGGGATCAGATTGGTAATTGTTATTAGAGTAAAAGATTTCACCGTTCTACTTTCACCACATAAAAAATTATGCCACCTTATGAAAATAACTAAGTCTCCCTGGCTACATTTTTACCTTTGAGATTATCTGATGTGACAATGCTACCCAAAAAGTAGTAAGAACTAAACCAAATTCTAGTAATAAATTTTAGTAGGTCTTAGTTGATCTAGTAATAAATTATTTCAGGGGTGCTGGGTGGCTCAGTCGGTTCAGCATCTGACTTCGGCTCAGGTCATGATCTCACAGTCCGTGAGTTCAAGCCCCACGTTGGGCTCTCTGTGGACAGCTCAGAGCCATGAGCCTGCTTCAGATTCTGTGTCTCCCTCTCTCTCTGCCCCTCCCCTGATCACGCCCTGTCTCTCTCAAAAATAAGCATTAAAAAAAATTTTTTTAATTATTTTAATCCATTTATACATTTAATGAGTGCTTGCTATACACTTCAGCCATAAGGTACAGTTGTGCCCTTATGGAATTCAGTTTACTTGGCAGGGTACCTGAATCAATTTTCAGAGTATGAACAAAATCCAACCATAAAATGTGTCAAAATTTTCTGATATATTTTATTGTTGCTATTTAGATAAATCCCCCAAAGAAAATTTTATGAAAGTACTCAATGCTCCTATGTATTCATTCTCTAAAACTAGTATTCCATTACTATGTTTGAAAAACGTTAGCTCCTTTTCACATACTTCAAATGTGCAGTGTCATGCAAGTAGATAACTTTTTTTTTTCTCAAGTTAGTTAACATACAGTGTAGTCTTGGCTTCAGGAGTAGAACCCAGTGATTCATTTCTTACATATGACACCCAGTGCTCATCCCCAAAAGTGACCTCCTTAATGCCCATCACCTATTTAACCCACCCCCCCATCCCCCACCCCCATCAACCCTCAGTTTGTTCTCTGTATTTAAGAGTCTCTTATGGCTTGCCTCCGTCTCTTTTTTATATTTTTTCTTCCCTTCCCCTATGTTCACCTATCAAATTTCTCAAATTCCACATATGAATGAAATCATATGGTATTGGTCTTTCTCTGACTGACTTATTTTGCTTAGCAAAATACCCAAGTAGATAACTTTTTAAAGGTTAGATTAATCTAACAAAAATAATCACAAAATATATGAAAAATGAAATCAGACTGATAGTATCCTGGGCATTTCTGTGATTCTAATTTATTTTGAAGGTGCTATATTATACCTTAGTATGTTGTTTTATGGGAAATGTACATAGTATTAATTCTTTAATAAAAAAATTTTTTAATGTTTATTTGAGAGACAGAGAGCGTGAACAGAGGAGGAACAGAGAGAGAGAGAGAGAGAGAAGCCAAAGCAGGCTCTACGCTCTGAGCTGTTAGCACAGAGCCCAATGTGGGGCTCAAACCCATGAACCATGAGATCATGACCTGAGCTGAAGTCAGATGTTTAACTGACTGAGCCACCCAGGCACCCTCATAGTAGTCATTCTTTTTTTTTTTTTTTTTTTTTTTTAATTTTTTTGACATTTATTTATATTTAAGAGAGTGAGAGAGACAGAGTGTGAGCAGGGGAGGGGCAGAGAGAGAGGGAGACACAGAATCTGAAGCAGGCTCCAGGCTCTGAGCTGTCAGCACAGAGCCTGACGTGGGGCTCGAACCCATGAACCATGAGATCATGACCTGAGCCAAAGTCAGTCGCTCAACCAACACAGCCACCCAGGTGCCCCCATAGTATTCATTCTTAAATGAACTACTTGACAGTTTAACATTTTGCAAAATAAGCATTTTCATATTTATAAGTTGATTCTAGGTAATCAACTTTCCTGGTATAAAAACATACTTTTTACAAATATATAAACAAATTTCTTCATCCTTAAAATACCTGAATACTAAAATTAGGCTATATTACTTTTTGTTTTTTATTATTTTATTTTAGAGAGAGAGAGAAAGGCAGAGAAAGAGCATGAGTGGGAGACAGGGGCAGAGGAAGAGAGAGAGAGAGAGAGACAGAAGAGAGAGAGAGAAAATCTTACACAGGCTTCATACTCAGCAGAGAGCCCAATACGGGGATTGAGCCCATGACCCTGGGATCATGCATGACCTGAACCAAAATCAAGAGTTAGAAGCTTAATAGACTGAGCCACCCAGATGCCCCTAGGCTACATAATATACTTTTACATTCAAAAAGGCAATGATGCAGGTTAACCACTAAAAAGAATTACTGTATTTATAATGCATTTTTTTCTGAAGTAAATACTTAATCTCTTTAGTTTATTATAAAATAGATTTCTTCTATAAAAAATTATCAGACCCTAAAAGCATATGAAACATAAATTTAGCTAACCTTTTCCAATTGTTGTAGATGTTCAAACACATTTTATATACATATAATAAATGTGTCAGACTGTCACGCATAAAGGTACTATTTTAGAGTCACATGTGTGAATATACTAATTAACCGGCCAGTTGGCTTAACCATGATCTACCCTATGCTTAATGTGATGAATTGTTGACTATTTGGGTGTTTTCAGCTTTTCACTGAGTTGTGGGAAGAGATATATTTTATTTCTTATTGCTACAATTCCTAACAGTTTTTCACAAGTTACACAATACTAAGTAAATGTGTTTCTTCAACAATGTGACAAGCACACCTTCACCTTCATGCAAATTCACCCTTCTATTCTCCATGAGTCATTCCCTTGGATGTATTTTTCAAATAGATGGATAAATTATATAAATGATTTCAATTCTATTTATCCATCAGGTAGTTCTGCACAAAAACTCTTCGACTTTCTATGCTATTAGCAATGAAAGTACACTTGTTTTACCACATTCCTCAAGCATTGTGATGTCATTTGGGGTTTTTTGTGTGTACTGTTTAATTAGTTTTTGTGTATATGTGAAAATATTCAAATATACACCATGTCTCTCTAATATTTTATCAACAGAAATCTTTACAAGTTTTTTTCCTAAATGTTTATTTTGAGAGAGAGAGAAAGCACGTGTGTTTGCAAGTGGGGGAGGGGCAGAGAGACTCAGTAAGAGAGAATCCCAAGCAGGCTGCATTCTGTCAGTGCAGAGCCCAATGCAGGGTTTGATCTCATGAACTGTGAGATCATGACCTGGGCTGAAATTAAAAGTTGGACACCCAACAGACTGAGCCACCCAGGTGCCCCCAAATCTTTATAAGTTCTTGTCATACTTTTATCATTCTTGTTCTTAACATTTCAAGCCACCTTTATCCCACCAATTAAAATAAGTACTACAAATTTATTTAAATTTATTAAAGTATATACTTACTACTCCAATATCAAAATGATTTCACTGGTATTTTCATAGACTTCATGAAGATTAATCACATGAGGGCAAGATTTTGCCAATTCAAGTACGGCAATCTCGTGTAGAATCTCTGCTCGACAATCCTGTCCTCTTCTTCTCTTTTTCAGAAACTTCGCAGCATATTCTTGGCCAGTAGATTTTGATATACACTGTCTAACCACAGCAAACTTTCCTCTGGGGGGAAAATGAGGACAGTCAATTTTAACTTTTCCAAAAAGAACAATATTAACATAACACACAGTTACAACTCCAATTTAGAATTAATCCTTTCAAACAACTATGCCATTAGTTGAGAACTATGTTCTCTTAACTGAATCAAATACTACATATACTTTTATGAAATTTATATTATCACAGAAAAATTAAAATGGCAAATGTAAAAACAGGATAAGACATAAGTGTATTTGTTCATCACTGTTAATATAATACATTATCATTGTAGGGGAGATCTCATTTGCATTCCAACTCCATGCCATACTCTTGTTATAAATATTTGTGTTTAAATATCATAAGAATCCTATATAGCAATGAAATTGTTTTGCAGAGCCCAGGGAGTATATGTATCTTAGTCTATTTCCAAAGACTGTACCTTTAAAAGGGTACCACACTAACTCCCTAATCAAAACAGCTTCCTTCCAAAATAAAAAATTAAAATTAAAGCAAAAGTGGTTATTTGACATTTCATTGTATCAGTGTAATCGCTTTGCCTTTCAGCACCATGTTTACCAATCTTTGAAACTTTCTATCACTAATTTATTAGTTGTTTTTCCAGTAAATCTCTTAATATTGGCCAGTAGTCTATGAAGCCTGTAACAGATAACAGAGGTATATGTATCCTACAGAGAGTATCCAGAGACACTTCATGATCAACTAAGAAAATTAATAGTTATCAATAGCTAAGTACAAATACACCCATTAAGTTCATGTTTATCATTTTAGGAATAAATAGGTGTTTAGCTCTCTCCAACAGAAGTGCTCAGCATCTCAACCAAAATTTAAATTTACACTATACTAAGTGTATAGTTGCCCAAAATCTAATTTCCCAAAGATCGAGAGCTATTTTGAGTAAGACTATTTTAAGAAACTAATAAAGGCAACTGACTGCCTACCCAGAAAAATGTACGCATGCCCTTAAACAGAAAGTTTTACATATAATTCCAGAGGGTTTTCATACTTCAAAGCCCATCTATCGACCTTCTAAACCTGAGCCCACAGGATCCAAGATTAAGAACCTATATCCTAAGGCTCAAATTAACATATGAAGTATAAATAAAGGGTCTTCAGAGAAGAACTTTTGTTCCCTAACTCTTCTTTCTCCAATTTGACTTCTAACACATGTCAGGTGCTTAGCAAGGAAAACCTGGTATTTGGGGTTGGGGAGGGGGGAACAAAATAAATTGCTTGATTGTTATTTTACTTGCTATTCTCAAGGGCCAGGATGACAAGGATTCCTACTCTTTATTTCCCACATTTCTTCAAAACTGGTGCCAGTGAAAAGGACAGGAAACCAAGCTGAAAAAGTATGCTACAATGCCAAAAGAAGTGACCAGGCTATAATTTGACTCTTCTACATTCATCAAAACATACAACTCAATAAATTTGCATGCACAAGCCTGATTCTTGGAAAGAACGTTTCATTTAAGATTTGGCATATATAATTTAAACTAAGGCACTTTCTCACCATGTGCAAAAGCAATACAATTCAATGCATTTCAATGAGCATACAAAAAGGTCATCAGTCTTTGTCTTCAAACTACCCTTTATAGATTTTATACTGGATAAATCAAGTCAAACTAAGATTAAATGACTCATGAAACATCATATATGGAGTTGGAGTGCTGAGAATTAAACTATGGAATGTGAATTTTTAGCTTTCTCTTCTAATCACTACAAAACAATTCCTCCCTTTAAGATCATTTTTTAAGAAGTGCAACTCACTTCTGCCAATTCTCACTCACATTTAGAAGTGAAAGTGTGTCTAAAACAGAAAGGAAATTTTGAGTTTTAGACAGAAATTCACCTTGTAAAACTAAGTAAACAGAAACTAGTTAGCCAAGAAAATTGTCCATCTGAAAAAAAAAAAAATAGTTTATACTACCAACTGTGACAATTAAGTTCTGCTGCAATTTTGTAATTACATCTATAAGCCAGAATTTTCTCAGGAACAAAGAGCAAAATTAACTGGTAACACTTTTTAACCTCATTGTTTCATGTATTCTTATGAGGCTTTTTTAAACAATCCAGTACAAGAGTGACCAAATGATGCTGGTACTTATTTATTTACCTGTCAGTGCTTACCACTGGGTAAAAGTCCCATGTAGGCAGAGACCCTGTCTGTTCTAATTACTACAGTTGTTATAAACTGTACACTTTGCTAATGCATAACAGCAACTGAAGTATCTGTTGAATGAATGCAAGAGCTATGCACCTACTAGAATACCATACACTGTGCTATTTTAGTTTATATCCTGTACTTAAAGCATTTATATTTTTAAAAGTTATTTGAAATTCCAATAACATTTTACATATATATAAATGTATATGCTGTTAAATAAGGTAAATATCCTTACCATAATTATCAGATGACTTAGGAAGGAAAGAGTATTTATTTCCTATTCTAAAATGTTAGTTGCAGTTTAGAAGTAACAAAAATAATCTTTTATCATAATTTTCCTGTATCAAACTTAACAGAAATATTTAAGAAAATTAAATACCCTTAACAACAATACTTAATTCATAACCTAAAAAGGCAAAGCTGACTAGATTTCCCAGCAGTGAAAAGTGCTAGTAGTTACCCTTTTGCATTCTAGAATAGACGATAAAATGTGAAAGGGGGGGGGGGAGGGTGAGCCACAAAGGAAGCTGACGTTTATTTCTGCATCTGCCTCACCCTTCTAACCACAAGAAGTCCTAAGAAACCTTGCCTCAGTTGGGGGAGGGGTGGAAAAAAACATACCCAACATGTTAAAAAACAGGAACAATGCAAAGTTTTTTGAGAATAGTCTAAAACGAACTGTTAACTTTTACATAGTTTCTTTTAGTCTGCTAAAGGAAAATAAATTCTTCAGCACTAACATCTTAAAATTAAATTTTAAAAAGTTGATTTAGAAAGATCAACTTGATTTAAAAGACTTTTGTAGTTCACACCACATGCTAGAATTATGTTTACATAGTTCAAAATGTAAAGCCTCAAGAAAAACAGTATTTTGATCTTAATTTTCATTGTGCATTAGTATAGGATATTAAAGTTAGTAGCAATAGTGGAAGAACTTAAAGCAAGTTATTGACAGATGAAAGATCATGATTTCCAACTGATCAAGTTTTACTAATTAGAAATACCAAGGGGCACCTGGATGGCTCAGTTGGTTAAACTTCCCACTTCGGCTCAGGTCATGATCTCATAGTTCCTGGGTTCGAGCTCCACGTCAGGCTCTGTGCTGATAGCACAGAGTTTGGAGCCTGCTTCAGTTTCTGTGTCTTCCTCTCTTTCTTTGCCCCTCCCTGCTCTCTCTCCCAAAAATAAAATAAACATATTTTTTTAATAAAAAAAAGAAATATCAAAATTTACCATCTGACTCATTAGCCCATATCAATTCAAAGAAAAATGTTAGGTCTCTTTCATAAAGATATTAGAAGATGGGATATTAGCAATCTGAGTTTGTTTTATTTTATTTTATTTTTTTTTTATTTTTTTTTCAACTTTTTTTATTTATTTTTGGGACAGAGAGAGACAGAACATGAACGGGGGAGGGGCAGAGAGAGAGGGAGACACAGAATCGGAAACAGGCTCCAGGCTCCGAGCCATCAGCCCAGAGCCTGACGCGGGGCTCGAACTCACGGACCGCGAGATCGTGACCTGGCTGAAGTCGGACGCTTAACCGACTGCGCCACCCAGGCGCCCCCTGAGTTTGTTTTAATCAGAGTCTATTATGAGTTTTTGTTCTAGAATGTTAAAAAATACACCTGATTCAAGTTCATGCTTGTTATTTATGATAGTACCTCATTTATAAAACAATGTAATTATTAATACTGTCCTCCCCAAAGTTTAGGTTCTACAAATCTCTCAAAGGAAAAAGTATTTTATAGACTTTCTAGCCCCCATAATATCCCTTATTTTGCAAAGTTAACTTAATAAATATATGTACAGTTACTGATCAAAATATAACTTAGAAAAATGGAAAAGATCCCCTTTATTGTGTTTACTGTTCAAAGCTTTTTATATTCAGTTACCTGCTCAAAGCAGTTGCCAAACATCTTTGCAATAGAAGGAAACTTGGAGACACATAGTCCACCCTCTCAACGAAAAGGAAATCACACAACTAAGTAGATCACACAACTTTAGATCCACAGTAAAGACAGGTCAACTGACTTCCAATTTAATGTGTTTTTTACTAATATACTACATGATGCTATATGACATATATTTGACATGGTTGTTGAAAAAAAAAGAAAGAAGACTCCCAATGGAATCTTAAGCTACCTCAATAAACCTTTACAGCATTCTAGATGTTAAGATATTGACCAAACTGTGTACACTCTAGGCTTCCTCATTTTAAGACTGACAATGAAAAATACAAGGAGTCCAGAAGAAGATAACTGGATCAAGGAAGGCTGTCTGGAAATTAGGTCATAATATGAGCATTTAAGGAAACTGGCAGTGTTTGGCCATATTCACATTTCTGAAGAATTTTTACAAGGACATTACATGCAGCTACAAAAGATGAACCACATCTATTGGGTAGATGTTAGTAGAGTAGAAAACAGAACCTTCTGTGCCTAAGAGGCACCCACAAAATGGAACAGATACATTCTGAGGTAATGAGTTCCCCATCATGGCAGCATTCAAATTAAGGCTGGATAAACAGCTTGTCGGGAAAAGTATAGGAAAGATTGCTGCGTAAATTGTATTAGACCACCACTGACCACCAAAGTCCTTCCAGTGCAAAGATTCTATCACTATTTGATGTGAGATACAGGCAACTAAAAGTAAAACTTACTCCTTCCTGTTATAATGCAAACAGAAATAATTACAGATTTAGAACTAAACAATTTCCTAGAAACATTCTTTTTTTAAGAAAAATTTTTTAATGTTTATGAGAGAGAGAGAGAGAGACAGAACATGAGCGGGGAAGGGGCAGAGAGAGAGGGAGACACAGAATCCGAAGCAGGCTCCAGGTTCTGAGCTGTCAGCACAGAGCCTGACATGGGCTCGAACTCACAAACCACAAGATCCTGACCTGAGCTGAAGTCAGACACTCAACTGATTGAGCCACCCAGGTGCCCCTTCCAGGAAACATCCTGAAAGGTTTTTAAAACTGTATCTTTCAATACACCATTAAAACACCCAGATACTTTGTACATAAAATTAAATAAATAAATATGCCAGGAATTATGAAAAATGCTTTCATATTTAGTCCTTAGTCTAATGAAGTAGATATTATCATCCTTATTTTGCAAAAGAAAGACTGCATCCAACAACTGATAAGGCTAGGACTTGTTACCCTTCCTGTAAAAGATCACCAAGAACAGAATTACTTTTCATGGTCCAGTCAACTTTTGTTTTCACACTGAGATTTTCAAAGATAAAAATCAATCATACTATCTTACTATAGATCTATCAATACAAACACAGGCTTAGCAAACCATTTTAATTTAAGATAAGCAAAACATTTACCTCCAGAACTAAAATCAAACCGAAGATAGAAACTGATCACCATCTTTCAACTCTGCTAAATGTCTTTAAAGTTCAAAGATGCTGAACATATAACATAAATATCTTAGTCTATTTTTACAACTTCCATATATATTAAAATGGTAGTACTAAATTGCAGAATCCCAGGTTGCCCCTTGGCCTTAAGGAATTTACACTCTCATCAGGCCAAAACAGATAAGTGTTAGTGTTAAGTACAGGGTTTTACTTGTAGAACATGCATTGTTTGTCATACAGAATTATACCATCAAATATGTGTTAATTCTTTTTGTTTAATTTAGGAAAAAAGAGGAGGAGACCCTCCTTATTTGTTTTGTAGCCCAGCACAATATCCTAGGAATTTTAAAAAATTTTAACAAAAATTAGTAAGATTCTACTACTTCACAAATATTAACTAATTTAATCCTCATAACAACCATAGAAGATAGATACAATTATCTTCATCCCCACTTCTCAGATGAGGAACCTATAGCACTAAGAGGTACAGAAATTTAATTGAGGTCACACAGTTTGGAAATGGCGGAGCCCGGATTTGGACTTGACAGTCCACTATGCTAAGCTATCTGTTGCCATGCACAGCCTCAAATTAAGAACCCTGACCTCCTATCAGGGGCTCTTAAGCTAGGTGGGATATATCATACAAGCTCACTAACTCTCTACAGATTTGATTTCCAAGTCAGTTAAAACTAGATCCTGTATAATAATAGAAGAGATGATGACTTTCTAGAATTCCAATCATTTTTTAAAATGATCAAGTGAATTTTATAAAACTATAGACCCAGAAAATTCAATATGTGAATTTATTTTTTTTTAATTTTTTTTTTTAACGTTTATTTATTTTTGAGACAGAGAGAGACAGAGCATGAATGAGGGAGGGTCAGAGAGAGGGAGACATAGAATCTGAAACAGGGTCCAGGCTCTGAGCTGTCAGCACAGAGCCTGACGCGGGGCTCGAACTCACGGACCACGAGATCATGACCTGAGCCGAAGTCGGATGCTTAACCAACTGAGCCACCCAGGTGCCCCTCAATATGTGAATTTAAACAGCATACATATCACACAATTTCCTTACCTTCCCAGCTCTTTAGATGTAAGTGTATAAAAATTATTAAAGTTTTCCATTCTCATTGGAGTTTGAGGAGTTGTAGTTAACAACCCTGAAATACTGCGACAATCAAATCTTCTCCTCGACATGTTAGATGACTCCCAGATATGCTTCTTTAGTCACTTATTTTTACCTATTTAAAAAAGAGAATATATAGGATATAACTTAAATGCAATTAAAAAAAAGATGTTATCTCAGATAGACAGGATGTACATTATGTTTTATAGCTCTAAATACAGCTGTAAGACACAACCTTTCCCTCCCCCAAAAAAAGAAAAGAAAGATTTTTAAACAGCACATTCTACCCAGAAGGAAGAAAAACAAAAAGCACACACACAAACTGGTATCATCTCTATGGTACTTGAACTAAGTTACTGACTTTATTTCATAATAAAACTACCATAAAAATCCTCAAACCTCTCAGATTCTTAGAAAATAGTTATAATAAAATTTTAATATAAGCAACCATTCAATTTAATTTTTAAACTGTCATTCTTTGAAGTTATACCTTCACAAAACAAGATTTTAACACAGCAGGGTAATGACTACTCATTTTAAATATAACTTCTCATGGCCAAACAATTTTGGTGGTGAATTCACATTTTGTGAGTTTTGTTACTGACATCTGAATGACTACAAGAAACAGAACTTATTTCACAGACTACCTACATTTCAATATTAAATTCAAACTTTCATAGGTCTTAAGAGTTTTTTCTTTTGGTAGAACTGAGCTCTATAATTTTGTTAGATGAGTGACCGTATATAAAACCTTATTCTACAGTTCTGTATTTTGAACCCATATTTATCTTCAACTTTGTGACATTTACATATATTCAGTTTTAACAAAACTACCATTTCACATTAATTGAATTCATATAATTGCAGACTATATATTTTACAATAGTTAGGACTTCCTCCTATGTTTACCAAAAAAAGATCCAGTATTATTCTTCTAGCACCCTCTTTCAATAACACCGTAGGGTTTTTGTTCTTTCTCTGCCACATTTTTCCTCTGTTTATTTCCTACTTGACATGTACTGTTGTTTATTTTCCTAAATTCAAATGCCAACTATATTCAATTTAAAAAGCAGTGTGATAAGAGTTCAGTGTTTTCAGTTTCCATATTTTCGTGGTTTTATTCTTAAGTCAGTAATTTTTTCTTTCTCTAAATGTGTTGGTCTTTGGAAAAACAAAGACCTAACTAGTTTGGGTGTACATCTCTAGTGGTCTAAGGGTAGCAGTGTAGCATTCTGAAAATAACATTTGGACTGAATCACATCTGAGTCTGAATCCAACTTAACCATCATACCACCTATGAGATCTTAATTAAATTATTTAACTTCACCACTGTTATGAGCCAATTGTGTCCCTCCCCTCAAAATTAAAATGCCGAAGTCCTAGCCCCCAGCACCTCAGAAGGTGAATGTATTTGGAGTTAGGGCCTTTAAAGAGGTAATTAAGTTAAAAATGAGGTCATTAAGGGGGCCCAAATCCAACAGGATCGGTGTCCTTATAAAAAGAGATTAGGTCACAGAAACAGAGGGAAAACCATGTGAGGACACAGGGAGAAAAAGGACATCTACAAGCCACAGAGAAAGATCTAAGAAGAAGCCAATACTGTCAACACCGTGATCTCAAATTTCTACTCTCCAAAATTATGGGAGAATAAATTTATTGTTTAAGTCACCCAATCTGCAGTACTTTGTCATGGCAGTGTGGGAAACAAATATAGCTACTTATAAAATATATATATATATATATATATATATATATATATATATTTCCAAATGTATAAGAAGGGATACAAATATAACACTTTTTCAATCTTATTGCTTTGCCATATTTTGTTTAAATTAAAAATAATATAACAAATAAATATAAATATAAAATATTTATATTTTATAATAATAATATAATAACATTATATAAATATAATAATATAATATTATATAAATATAAAAGATAAATATAAAAAATAAATATAATAAAAATAAATAACATCACTGACACAGTTGAAGTTGGTCCCTTCTTTACATGCCCAGTTTACATTCCCACTATCACTAGGTGGGAGACCTTATCATTTTCTTGCCAACATTTGTCCCATTCAGGCCTTTAAATTTGGCTATTGTAGTGTGATGAAAGGAAATCTTGTGATTTACTTTGCATTTCTCTGATTACCAGTGAAGAAAGCTTGAATTCTGTTTCTTCTAAAGCATGGATTATAATAGAACTCTCAGAACTCACAGAACTCTAAAGATTAAAATTAAAATATGATGAATTCATGATGAAGGATGCTGGTATAGTGCTTGTCATGAGAGTACATCATGATTGTTCAGTAAGTAAATATTGTTAATATTCTACCTAAAGATACTCTCTACACAGTCTCTGGGTACTGTTGAGTAGTTTGTACTGTTTTCATATACAAATCTCTCACCCCAAGTTAGCTTACACTCAACTCTTAAAATTCTGTTTTATTTATTTTTTATTTTTTTTACTGTGTTTTGATAAACTATTTATGTACTTTCTTAGTTCTGATAGCACTCAGTTACATTGGCCATATATTCCTCTCAGAAAAATCAATATGGTTACCAATTTCTATGCTCAATCTATTTTTTTTTTCAGGTCATCTTTGGCCTTTTACAATTTTTTTCTAAATCTCAAAGTCTATGAATATGCCTGCTTATGATCATATTTATACTATACATACATATACACATAAAGAAGGGATATAACTGTATCATGTATACAAACTGGGCTAAATTCCCAACAGTGTCCATCAATCCCTTGGGAAATACAGGAATAAGAACATGTCAAATTCAATCACAGAGACAGAGTACAGGCTCTTGACTCTGATGTTCACCTCAGGGAGACTGTAGAATCTAAGATGTTTATCTCATGCTATATCAGCTACAAAGTGATGTATTCATAAGAACTCTAACAGAACTAATTTTATGAGTAAGTATTTTTTGCTCTCAAGTTTCCTGAGTCAATATAGGTCTTAGATGTAGTCAAAGACTTATGCTCAATGAAATATAATTTATAATAATGAAAAAAAAAAACTTATTGAATGAATGAATTCCAAAGTCCAACAATGTTTAAATATACCTAAAAATAAGATATATATACTCAAAAACCATGCTTCCAAAGAATATTCTTAACTCATATAAGCTTAAGTGCAAAAAGGAAGACACAAAAAGCATATACATGATAATTTTGTGGCAAAAATAAAAAAGCAAAGAGAAGATTGGAAAATTAGGGCAAAATGTTAATAGTGGCTATCTTTGGGTGGTGGGATCATGACAGTATTTATACTTTCCTGCTTTTAAAGTATTTACACTAAGCAGGTACTACTTTAATAATAGGCAAAAATTAGTAAATGCCTTTGGAAATGCCTTAGAGAAAAAATATTGCTGTGACTATACATGATGAGACCCTAAATGCAGCAACTTACCCACTTGCAACAGAAAAATCTATCTCTTCACACATTAAGGGTTTACTTGGTTGTAGGTTCAAGAGACATTATTGCTCAAAATTTTTAAGGCCTCAGCATTTTCTCTGCATTTAAACAGAGCAGATGGTGTTCATTATCCAAATAATATTTCAGCTTTTATGCAGAGACCATATAAGCATTCAAGGTAAGCACTAAATAAGAATTAATGCCTTGTTTAATACTGGACAGAAAAGACAATTTAACAAATTCTAAATTAATGTCATAGATACAATTCTATATAATGAATAACAATTTGTAACCTTAAAACATACACCTTAATTATGAGTATCACTTGTGAAAATCTAGACTTATCCTGGGTCCCCTGCCCAACAACTCCAAAATGTGATATCCAAATATACAGATAAATATTAAGTTTTGTTATATCTATTATTTAGTTATGTTAGAAGAGAAAAGAGATGACCTTTTTAAAAAAGGATTGATATGGGTTATAATAATATAACTAGGGCCTTATTAATTGAGCTACTTAATAATATTTCCTAATACTGGACACTGTCTTATGTTTAATTTTTTTACCCTAGCAACTTTTCCTTCCCTCACATTCATAATGCTGAATGTACCCACAGGCATTTTTATGACTATAAATGTAGCTGAAAACAGCACTGGGCAATCAGCAATTCTTTTAAATACATGTTAATACAAAAATCTTTTTTTGAATTGTGATACATTTCAGACTAGCTCTGAACACAGCTACGTCTCAGAAAAAAAAGCGAGCACATTTCTGAAGACAGAACCTGACATTTACCTACTTATTGTTAATCTACTACAGACTGCTTAAGGCATACATATAGCATCCTGCATTTTTCTTCTATTTACTGCCCTTGAACCACTTGCCACAGCCTAGATATTTTTCCATTTCTTCTCCTTTGGCCAATTTTACATATAATGGACCATGTATGTTACCCTTGTCTAAACCTCCCACAAACATCTGGTTGCCCATCATGTAAGATTTAATCCTTGGGTACATGAAGGTTATCAGTCAGCTCTGTCTCTGTGCCTTCCCACCAATTTCTCTTTAACTCCAACAACAACCCCAGACCTTTCCTTATTTTCTACCACAATTCACATAACTGATTCTACATTGCCAATATGTCCCAATCTATTTGAAATTCATTTCATAACACTATATTAGGCTATACTAATTAAAAAAATCTTAAGGGACTTAGTAGGTAACTGTGAGTGTGTATGTGTTCAGGGACACAGTCAAGCACTAGAAACAGTAAGAGGGTAATAGAGGCAAGATAAAATTAAGCTTCCAATTATACAGTACCTGAAACTTATTTTCAAATATTTTTCTTTCATTAATTCCCATCACAATAATTACAAAAAGAATTCAGATATGGATCAGTGAAGGAAGTAACAGAGGAAATGTTAGGTTTGGTCTGGGCCTTAACTTACTTGAAAGGAGAAAGCAATGTGACGTGATCAGAAGTAAAACAACCTATAAATAGCTCTATTTTTAAAAATATTCATCACAATATTCATTTCAAAGTTATCAATAAAAATACTTTATAAGAATAGAATATTTAATATACAATAAATGAAAACATCTACAGGATTAAATCATCTGCTTTTATCCCTTCATTAGCTACCCAGTACCGATAAGCTAAAGCCCTTCCCGCACATGGCAGAGAAAAGCCTTTTGAGGCCAGGTACACACCAGTTTCATTTCCTGCCACACTTTTTTTTTTGCCTCCACATCTCTGAAACATTCTTTCTACTTCTCCTTAAAAGGCTAAGTCTTCTCACACACGCTTCATATCTCAACACAAAATGTCACCTCCCCCAGGAAGCTTTGCCTAAAACCCACAGGTTGGTCTAAATGCCTGAACTTTATACTTCAAAGAAGAGGACTAGGAGGACCCCGGACAGACCTCTTTACCTCAACAAGTAACATGTTAGGCTGCAGTTCTCTTTAGTGTCTAAAGGGCAGCAACATTTACTTGTGAGTCTAAACTCCCATCATGGTGTCTGGCACCAGATAGTAATTTTTTTAATGTTTGATGAACTGAATTATAGGAATTACGAAATACAGCAACAAGAATTTTTAGGTGCATCTTGGATCTTCAAGGGTTTAGCAGAACTTGAGATCCATCTTGAAATTAATAGTATTGGAGCTTCAAGCAGCTTAGTCTCTGCTTAATCAATACTTGGCTAAATAAAATAAGAAATATTCTAAACTGCTATTAGAGAATTTAAATTCTAAACAGCATAGCCATAAAGCTTAGAAAAATGGAGAAAATTATTTTTTCATATACTGCAATGTAATACCAACAATTTATTTTGTATTTACCTGTCTTTTCAGACTAAGTGGCCACATTTTTTTATGTGAATACCTATTTCAGCTAAGAATATCAATATTTTAAAAGCTACCTCATTCAGTAAATTCAGAAATTTGTCCTGGTAAGGACTGACCAATCTACATCATTGTGAAGAAAATTCAAAAGGCAACTGGCAACAATGCAAGGCACAAGATTACGGGGAAACAACTCCTTTCTATGTCAGCATTTAATAGCTACCAGTTTTTCCTAGGACACAGAGGAACTAGAGAATTATTTATGTAGCGTCCATCAAAATAAAGTAAGAACTTTCTGCTAGGATGGCAGAAGACTCCATTTTTAAGCCACTGATTAGAAGTAAAGGGACAGGGATGAAGAGGATTTTTAATTTCAAGGAAGTGACTATATTCCTTTTACTAACTATATTCTAATAATAGGTTTTGTTGTTTTGTTTGTTTTTCAAGATTGAATAGGAAGTGTAAGTCAGGAATTTAATCCTTTGGAAATCACAAAAGGAAGCCAGCTAACTGACTCTAGCCCAACCAGTCTAAGCACATACTACCCAAGGGCTGAAGTTCCAGGTAACGACCCCATGCCTGACTGTGTGCCATGACAGTAAAGCCCGGGGCTGTCTCTTCTACCTTCAGAAGGAAAAATTAAACCCTATAATGTGAACAGGACAGGAAGATGCTGTAAACAGAAATACAGTGGACCAACAAACACATAGGGCTTGTCATTCATCAAATGGAAAATTAAGTTTCTATTGTAAAATAAAGTACTGTTTACACACCGTTCCACTGAAGTACCGTTTGTTCAGTAATCATTACAATACAAAATGGAATATGATCCTTTAAGGATTAAAGATGAAACTACCATCTCACTGTTAATATCAAAATTTTAAATGCTTAAAGTAGAACTATGCCCTCTTTTGGTGGAGAAATTGCAAAGGGTCAGGATGCACCAAAATACACTACAAATATTGAAAGAAATTGATTAGCTTAGATGTTTAAAGTAGCATTCAAGTTCAGGGTTAAATGTTATTGGAAAAAAGGGGGAAATAAAAGATATTTTTAAAAATTTAACAAAATATGTCTTGAAAATTACATCACAACATATTTAGACAAAAATATGTTTGTAATTTTATTTTTTGTAACTTAATTTATAAGTACATCTGTTAATTGAAATATTCAAAGAAATATCCTTTAATATTAGTCTATCAGAGAATATAAGCTACTTAAAAATAAAATCCTTGAATTTTGTCATCACTATTACGGAAAACTATAGCAACTAAAACATTAAAGTTGTTCCAAGTGGAAAGGAAGTATATAAATGACTGTTAATGCTACTGATACAATCAATAGCCACAGAATGCAAAAGAATTCTTAAAAAACACAAGAATCAATCAAAATCTTTTAAAAGCAGTCAATCTAGCAGCACTATTCTTAGCTGCCAATTTTATATACAGGAAATATGCACTACAATATAATATGCATGCAATTTTGAGACAATTTTAGGATTTAGTGAAAGTGTCAGCAATTGATTTCCTTGATTCATGGGTTTTTAATTGGGTCTCTTGAAGACAACAGGCAATTTTTGATAAGGATATTCTCTCATAATTATCAAACAGTTTCAAAACAAAGCTTTTAAATGTTTACTTAACACAAGTAAAGCACTGCCAAATGCAAGCTTAAAAATAAAATTGTTTGATTAGAAACATGTCATAAAATGCCTTTATCTTTTTCAGAATTGTTATTAATGTGCTGACATAGTGACTAATTAGTCAAGGCTTGACTTTCCTAAAACCTGATTCTATCTTAACCAAATTGTAATTCACTATTCAGAGTCCAAAAGCAACTACCTACAACCATTCTGTCCACACACAAAAAAGAAAGACTTTCAAATGACTACACAAGTTTTACTTTGAAAACTTAAATATATTGCCATGTAAATATATTTCACTTCAATTTTTGATTCATAATTTAGAAAATGACCTAAAATGCATGTTATGCATCTCAAAAATAAAGCAGATACTAATTCTGCTTATTAAAATATTAGAAAAATTTTTTAAAAATGAAACATCTCACAGAAGGATAAAGAGGGAAGAAGAGAGGTCTTAAATTAGGGCACTGCTTCTATGGACAACTTTTTCAAAAATACAAAGTTCTATGGGTAAATGGCTTAATACTTATAAAACAAACACTTTAGAAGTTGTTAAAAACTTACTTCTGGACGGTTCACTATAAAACTGTAAAATAGTGTATCCATGAGAAAATTGGCTTATTGTATTTTCCTTTAATAAAGTTGTACTCGTGGGCTTATATTGCCAGGTTACATACCTAGGCCACCACTTGCCCAATCTTCCCTGCAGACCACGCTGTCTCAGCGCACACATTCCCAAAGATGAGAACTTAAAGGGGCCACGCCGCATCAAACATCTCTGCCAAGGTTCAGCATTTCACCGGTACCAGAGGTAAACATTACGTTGGCAAAACAGTGAATGTGATACACAGACCTAATAGCATTGAAATCTGATCAGTACCTGGTTGGATTTTTAAATGTATTTTTTTAATTTTAATTTGCAAGTTTGCGTCCGAGTGTCTCTTAGTCCCATCACAGACCGAGGAAGAAAACTATCAGCTACCAGCTGCCATAAAGTCTCTTTCAACTTTGTCTCTGCTAATCCCTCCACGGGAATTCAAATGAAGCGCTTTTCCCTACATAATAAAACCAAGAGCTGGATAAACTTCAATACTGTAACCATGACGTAGTTGTATAGTTTGAGGATGACTCGTCTACACTTAAGTGATTTACACGGCATCAAAATAAAATCAGATCGCTGAACATTACTGAAACAACTGCAATTCGTCTGCTCCATTCAGTGACTTTAAGACACTGTTCACAAGCAGTTACCGAAAATGCCCCACGAGATGAGCACCAAACTTTCTCGAGACCAAAGGCAGCTGTGAGCAGAACGTGTCCACCAGTCCAGAGGTGAATACGTCCTGTGCCCACAACACAGCTGTGAACTCGGGAGGGACAGGAAGGACCACATCGACGCAACGTGGAAGGGGCGCGAGTGAGCGGGTAGCGCAGGGAGCCCCCGCGGGTCGCCACCCGGGAGAGCCCAGGCGAGCCAGGCGACCGCGCGCACACGCAAGACACGCTGAGTGGGGGGGTTGGGAGGACCACCGGCCGTCCTCGCCCCGAACCCGAGGGAACTCGCGAAGCAGGACTCCGGCCGGAGAGCAGAGACGGGCCCCGGGCAGTCGGACCACCTATTGCGAGGCAGAGTCCGAATCCACCTCCACTAGGCTGACGGTCGGAGTTCTGGGGAGACCCTTAATTCGCCCACACTGCCTGTATCCCTCCTCGGGACCCCTCCCACGTTTGGGGTCTCCGTATCCAGGGTAAAAGGGGCGGGTTCACGGGTTCAGAATCGCAGCCCCGAGCCTACCCACCAGTCGCGGCAGGACCGCGGTCGCGCGAATCGGAAGACACTGACCGCTCGGGCCACAGGAGGTTCTCTCGGGGCTGCCCCCCTCCAAGGGGGCTCCCGTCCCGCCACACGCCGGTGGCCACCACAGGACTTGTTCTCCAGCTCTAGCCCAGTGAGGCGCCAGGTAGCTCCGAGCGTGGCAGGACCCACTTTTACTCTTCTGGACAACGGCCAACAGCAGTGACCTGTTTCCCTGTGAGGTGGCTCCCGGCGACGGCAGCAGAGACGGTGACCGGAGATTACAGTTGAGGTTTGAAAACTGCAGCCGCGTTGCGGGGCAGGGCTGTATGCTAGAACCCACCCCCTCGGCCGGGAGAGCCAATCCGAGAGCGCACGGAGGGCGGGGCTGTCACGTGACGGGTGGGGCGGGGCGCCGGCCGGTGGCGCGTGCTGCGGGGCTGGAGGGGCCCCTGAGCGGTGAGAGGGTGTGGCCCGCGCGGGGCGGGCCAGAGGCTGGGCGGAGCTGCGGAGCAGGTGGGGACGCCGGGCTAATTGCGCCCAGGGAGGGGTGAGACGGGCGCTGCCAGGGCCGAGCGCAGGGCTGTAACTCTAACTGGGTGCACCATTACCTGCCTTCAGAGTGGTCAGCCCACGAGGCGTGAATATCTGCAGACTGGGAAGAGGAAGAAGTAAAGTTACTCCCAGCTGCTCAGTCATTCCCAAACTTCTGTGTCTACCAAAGACATGTTTTCTAACTCTTCCCAGTCATGTTTTCTGTGGCTTGAACCCATTCCGCAAGTGGAGACCCAGGTTGCTACAACTTGGCAGGCATCAGCATCTCTTGGGATTTTATGGAGCCTGAGCGCCACCACAAAAGTTCGCTTGAGGAAATGGAGTCCTGAGGCATAGCTGAGAGCAGTGTAAAGGAGAGTCCCCCTAGGATGAGTTGTTGATTTTGCATATAGGATGCTAAGGGAAAAGATGAAAGCGCACAGCACCTACTCAGGATCTGTTATCCCCTGAAGAGAATGAAAAGGTTGAACGTTCTCTGCAAGACACCATTGAATGTTTAAAAATATATATAATGTAGGATTGGTTGCCGAGTACATTTACAGTAATTGTCGAAGATTACTGGGAAAATATATTGGGAGGGGAATAGTTCTGTTTTGAAATGCTGTAACATTTAGTCAACATTTAAAAAAAATTTTTTGTAACGTTATTTATTTTTGAGACACAGAGAAGAAGTGGGAGAGGGGCAGAGAAAGAAGGAGACACAGAATCCGAAGCAGGTTCCAGGCTCTGAGCTTTCAGCACAGAGCCTGAGGCAGGGCTTGAACCCACAAACCATGAGATCATGACCTGAGCCGAAGTCAGAAGTTTAACTGACTGAGCCACCCAGGCGCCCTGAGTCAACACTTAAAGAGGAGGTTTTCTTCTATTCCAGTAGGCCAAGCAAATTCTGATCAAGCCATTTCTTTGTTCTTCATGCTGTATTTTTCTTAAGATAAATGCATAAAATGCCTCATAATCATTTAATGAAGTTTGTTGTTACTTAACTGACTCATCACAGTTTAATGTGCTTATTCTCTAAGCCTCTCGCTTGGAGAATACTTCCATCTAGTTTCTTGTTAACAACTGAACTGACTAAAGAAGTCTACAGTTATGATGGAAGCAAGCAAACTAACTGAAAGCTGCATGGTGAAATGCACTTTTTAGCTATCATCATCCAAGAGTCCACAAACCGGTAAGACTGTTCCTATCTTTTCTTTTATGAGCGCTGGGGCAGTACCCCACAGGTCTGAGTACCAGCACTGGAACCAGTAATCTCTGGGAATCACGGGACTACGTCATTGTGGTGATTTTTGGTGTGTGTGCAACGCTAGACCTCCTCAAGTCTAACATTTGATCATCCGCCAGCTCTTATTCTCCTGACACTCAATCTGCCTTCTCCTCTTGTCAGTAAAGCCAGTCCCACATCACCTCACACCTAGAGGCAGACCTTTCTCCCTCCATCACTGCTTTAAATCAACCCTCCTTGCATTCACAAGCCCTAGGCTCCAACCAATCAACTTCTAGAGGATCTTTGCGGACCTTGCATTTCCAGCCTCTGCCGTAGCTCTAGACTTTCACCATCGTCCTCATCAGCACCTGTTCATCAGTTTCCAACTTTGAGAAGGTTATCCTCTCCAGAAATCGGAAATCTTTACTGATTTCTCCTTTCCACTCCCAGCTTGATCACCTCTTTGCCTTATGTTGCTCACATTATACTTGTCCCATGTGTTTCTCTTATGCCCCTAAACAGATTGTTAACCCTTGTGCCTGATGTCAGATTTGCCGGCCAGGATTTAGCACATTATGCCAAGGATGTTCTACCCGAGTTGCTTGGCCTCAGGAACTATGGTTCAGGAAACAAGGAATTGCTGGTGCAGAGGAGCAGACTATACCATCTGTGCCTTGCAATAAAATTCAGGAGTCAGTATGTCCCTCCATTCAACCTAATTTACCTAAAGTCATTCACAACCTTGTCAAAGGTGTACATCTTGCTCTCATTCCTCTGAGTAGGAAATCCTCTTGTAACCTAATGGTCATTTTGTGGTCATTGCCTCTGACCACAGAGTTCATTAAGTTGATCCTCGAATGCCACATACTGACCAAAGATAATAGTTACTATATGGGCTGACTGTGTACCTGCCAAATTCGTATGTTGAAGTCCTAACCCCCAGTACCTCAGAATGTGACTATATTTGGAGATAAGGCCTTTAAGGAGATAATTAAAGCAAAATGAGATTATATAGGTAAACGTTACCTAAGATGAAGAGATTATACCATCAACAAAATGAAAAGGCAGTCTACTGAAATGGGAGAATATTTACAAATCATTATCTGGCAAGGTGCTAACATTCAAAATATATAAAGAGCTCATACAACTTCATAGCAAAAAAACAAACAACCTGATTTTAAAATGGGAAGTAGAACTGAATAGACATTTCCCAAAGGAGTCATACAGGTGGCCAAGAGGTACATGAAGGGATGCTCAGCATCATTCATCATCAGGGAGGTGTAAATCAAAACCACGATAAGATGTCACCTCATACCTGTCAGAATGGTGATTATCAAAAAGACAAAAAAAAAAATTAATAATAACAAGCGTTGGTGAGGATGTGGAACAAAGGGTACCCGTGCACTGGAAGTAAGAATGTAAATTGGTGCAGCCACTAGGGAAGAGTATGGCGGTTCATCAAAAAAATTAAAATATAACTAGTATATATCCAGTAATTCCACGTCTGCGTATTTGCCCAAAGAAAACGAAGACATCAACTCTAAAGGATATATGCATTCCCGTGTCCGTTGCAGCATTATTTACAGTAGCCAAGATATGGAAACACCTAAATGTTCATCAATGGATGCATGGATAAAGAAATTGTGGTATGTATACAAGGTAATATTATTGAGCCATTAAAGGAAATGAAACCTTGCCATTTGCAACAACGTAGATAGGCCTCAAGGTGAAATAAATGCTAAATGAAATAAGTCAGGCAGAGAAAGATGAATACCATACGACCTCACTTATATGGAATTAAAAGCAAAACAAAAGAAAAAAAAATCAAGCTCGTAGATAAAGAACAGATTGGTGGTTGCCAGAGATGAGGGGTGAGAGATGGGAGAAATGGGTGAAGGGGGTCAAAGGGTACAGACTTCCTGTTATAAAATAATTAAGTCATGGGGATATAATATACAGCATGGGAACTACAGTTAATAATACTGTACTGCATATTTGAATGCTGCTAAGAAAATAGATCGTAAAGTTCTCATCACTAGGAAAAAATGTATTTTTAACGATGATGGATTAACTAGATTTATTGTGATTATTTTGCAATGTATAAAATATTAAATTATTATGTTGTATATCCATAACTAATATAATATTATGTCTGTAAATTATGTCTTGATTTAAAAAATAATTTTAAAAAGGGATTATAACACAGCCTAAGGGCTGACCATGTGAGGACACAATGAGAAGACAGTCATATGCGAGCCAAGGGGAGAGACCTCAGAAGAAACTAAACCTGCTGACACCTTGATCTTGGACTTCTCACCTGCAGAACTGTGAGAAAATAAATTTCTGTTGTTTAAGCCATGTCTTCTGAGGTATTTGTTATGGCAGCTCCAGCAGACTAACACAGTGGTCCTTTCCAGTCACTGCAAATGAGTCACTGTATGTGACCAGAGGTGGTGGTCCTTTCTAGTCATGCCACAATGTTCACCATATTGTGCCCAGGGAAAGTAACCCTCCCCAGTCACACCACGTCTGTCACCACATGCTGAACATATACTGACTGGGGATATCTGGACACATCCTCTCTGATAGTGCATTTATTCTTTACAGATGCAGAGGAGGGTTGAATTTAACACAGCCAGGAAGGCCCAAATTCAAAACTCCTGCCATTGACATATGCTCCTTCTGAAGAAAGCCTTACCGGTTATTTTTGTGTCAAGATCTTACAGTTTAATCCATGTGGAAGGAACAAAACAGACACTGCTACCTATCTTCAACTGAATAAACTAGAAAATTGCGGCCAGGCTAAAGGCAGCCAGACACAGGGGCAGGGGCAGGAAGCAATGGCCTCTGAAGGAGGTTGGCTCAAACCTCCACCCAACAGGGGTATTCGGGCTGAATGGACACAGACTAGTCCAGGTAGAGGGAGGAGTACTGGGTATACTTAGATGGATAGTCACAGTGCTTTATCCATGGTGCCTATAGGTCATCCCAATTTTGGAAGCACTGGGGACCCCAGAGTCCCCACATCCCCTGGCTCTCTTAAAACAAACCCAGTTAGCAAAGGTAATTGGGGCAAGTCTTTCCTGATGAGAGTAATGAGTCAGAACGGGACAGATGCCTTACTCAAAGGGTTATACTATTCTTTTCTCCAAAGCACCTGTCACTGACTAGGATCTAGGTTGCCAATCAAACCACCCCCACACCACAGTTTATAGAGTATGAACTTCCAAAACCATCCAAAAGAAATATCATGCAAGCCACCTATGTCATTTCAAATGTTCTAGTAGTCACATTAAAAAAATTAGAATCACAGGTGAAATAAATTTTAATAATATACTTCACTTAAGCCAGTATATCCAAAATATTGTCATTTCAACATATAATCGATACAAAATTATTAGTGAGATATTTTACATCCTTTTTTCATATTGTCTTAAATCTGGTCTATTTTACATTTACCACACATTCCAATTCAGATGCTAAATTTCCATTGGAAATACTTATTTAGACTGCACAAAATTTACTGTTGAGAAAGAAAAATCACATCCCTATATTGTTTCAAACATAAAAGTTTTCAGTAACTAAATGCAGTATCCACTTCTTAATTTCAATTTAATCAAAATGAAATAAAATTGCGATTTAGTCACACCAGCCATATTTCAAGTGCTCCATAGCCACTTGTGGTTGGTGGCTACTGTATTGGACAGCACAGGTCCACAGGGCTAGAAATGTGGCTTCTAATTGCTTCTAAACCTCAAAATGTTTAATGTAGCCCTAGCACAATGGAGGTGCTCAGTAATCATAGCATTACAGCAGTTTGATATTTCAAAAATCGGTAAGGCTCAGTAGCCCAATTCCCTTGTTTTAGAAAGGAGTCAACCCAGAATGACAGAAACTAAGGCACTACCAAAATATCACACAACTGAACTAGTTGGTGCATATCTGGATAAGAATTTAGGTCTCCCGATTCTTAGTCCTGAGGTCTATGTCATTACATCAGACTTACGGGAAAAACAACAACAACTCAACAGATATTTCTTTTCTCAACAGATTTTTAAATGTATTTGAATAATCACTTGAATGACATGGACAAAGAAAAACGTACTTATAACCTAGTTGTACGTGCTAACCTGATAAAGGCGGTGTATTCCAGAATATGCAAGGTCTCCTTGCACTTGGTCTGGGGTCTAGGTGATTTAATCTGCAGTCTCTCTTACCTTGGCCTGTCACCACTCGGAGCTGCCTCACTGCACATCCATCTTGCCCTCCCCCAGAGCATCCGGCCACATTTTTCTGTCTGCAGCTGTCCTCTCCCAGCTGTCTACCACAATTTGTTTGAGGTTGTGCTTCAGCGACTCCTTTATATTTGCAAATCAAAGTATTCAGTAGAAACTGCAGCAGAGTTGTAGAAAAGCTGCTACCCGCTACCTGTGAATCAAACCCCGAGGTCCTGCCTCATGAAAGCTATGAGAGAGAGGATGTATGTGTGGCTAAATGTGTGGCATCAGACAGCCCTACATTCGTGTCTCAGTTCTGCCCAATTCCAGTTGTGTGACTTTGGGCAACCCTCAGTTTCCTCATCTGTAAAGTGAAGATAATAATAATAGCTACTTCTATGAGATTTAAATATGGTAGCGTACCCAGCACATTTCCCGACAAGGGTAAGCCATGCAAGCAATTGTTATTTTCCAGTGGTCTGCAGGCTCTCTGAGGAGGAGCGCAGATCTCTGGCTTACTACTGCACCTTGTGACTAGCTAAATGCTTGAGACATAGTGGGTCCTAAATGAATATTTGTCTAATGAGTTCATAAGATGCTTATGATTTCCCTCAACTCTTATGATTGATGCTAAGAGAGATGATTGGGGAAGAATTATGGTAAAGTCACTGATAAGGAAAAGGGAGGGGGAGGGGACTGCTTCCGCCTTCAGATTCCACCTGGTAGAGGCACCCAGGTTCAAAATGAAGCTGTAAGGTCAACAACTGTTGACGTCCAGGGCTGTGTGCAATAAGGAAATTAGAGTCACTAGTGTTTATAAGAAAGTAGATACTGAGTAGAACAAAGAAATAGTAAAATAAGAAATAGCAAAGCTACACTAGGGCAGCCTTCTTACAACAGGTAGTAACAGGTATAGATTAGGCAGAGCCAACTTTTAACCTCCACCAACTCCCTCCTTGGGAAGGATCCTTGCCTCAACCGGCTTAAGGTGACAGCATGAGCATTGAGAGGCCAATCTACTCCACTAGCTGAGTGCTTTCATTGCACAAAAGTGTTGGTAATTTGGGAAATGGTGATATTAATGATTATTACAACACCCCTAACCCGGAGAATATTCAAAGCATCCTTGAGTTTTTTCTACAGGTAGCCTTACCTTTAGATATATAGAGTAGCGTTACATAGCTTCATTTTTACAAAAAGAGATGTTAAGTATAGAGTTGTTTAGAAACCCTGTGAAGGGCCCATATTATGAGAAAGGGGGGTCTGTAATTTACTAGCTGTGAGAGCTTGAGAAGGTTAAAATATCTCCATGCCTCTTTTGTTTTTTCATCTGTAAAATGGAAATGATAATATATTTACCCCATAGAGTAAGAATAGCAGTAGCTCATAAATGCTGAGCCAGGCATTGTGCTAAATGTGTTGTTTGTGTTAACTCATTTAATCCTCACAGTCCCATGAGTAAAGTGCTATATTTTCCCCCTTTAAAGAAGAAGGGAAAAAAAAAAAAAAACCTAAGGGACAGAGAAGTTATATACTTCCCCACAATAATCTGATTTACTAGTGGAGTAGTAACTAGTGGAACCAGGATTCAAGCTCATCCTCTACCATATGGATATATACTACTGTGGATATTTAATAACTATAGCTATCAACAACAGAGTATAGGTTCTTGGGTGTTTAATTCACCTTAGCTCCTGGAGTCCCTGATGTTTTCATCTTTATGTTTCCTCTCACAACTACCATTCCAAAATTTCTCCATTTAAAAAGTAACTTTACAAATATATAACGAATGCAAGAGGAAGGGGTTAGAATGCTCCATGTGCCAGTGGATTCAGGTTACAGACATTGGTATGAACAAATGTTTAACTTAATATACATGCAAATGTTTACATATAGAAATAGTTATGGATATGTATAGACATGTGTCAGAGCATATAAAAGCGATGACAATAGCAATCAGCACACCTACCACTCAGGCCTTGGTTTCTAATTCCATTCTCCAATAAAAGGAACCAAAGCTCCTTGGAGAAGTTGATGCTTCTAGGACTGGAGAAGGAAACATATAGATGGGCCTGGAACATTGTGTAGTGCCATGAAGAAGGAAATTCCAACAAACAAATAAAACCACCATACAGTGATGGGGACCCAGGAGCCAACTGGAAGAGCTCCCAATGGCCAAAGCTGGGACAATTTGGGCCGTGTTAAATAAATAAAGTAATATTGGATTATAACCCAAAGTACAACATAGATGTGCATGAGTACATAATAATATAAAGAAATTATTCTTCCTGCAGAAGAATTATGAATAATTTATATAGCTACTCTTCAAAGCTGGTAGACTGTAACTCCCTTCCCCTTAAATGTGGGCTATGCATACTGACTTTCTTCCAAAAAGTACAGTGTGGAAAGCGGGGGCAGGGGGAGAGGGGAGTAACTTTACAGTGAAAAACTTCTGACAGCCAGGTGACATTCACCTACCTCAAGCCAGGTGATCAAGGTTAACAAATAATCACAAGTCATACTGATAACACCTACCCTTATTATGACACTTTGCCTCTGTGGTCTTTCTCCTTAAAACCCAAAACCCTAGTTCACCCATGAACATCAGACAAATTCCAGTTGAGGGACATCCTACAAAATACCTGACCTGTACGCCTCAGAACTGTCAAGGTCACCAAAAACAAGGGAAGTCTGAGAAATAGTCACAATCAAGTGGAGCCTAAGGCATTGTGATGAACATTGTGGTATCCTGGATGGGAGCCTGGAACAGAAAAATGACATTGAACAACAACTAAGGAAATCTGACTAAAGCATGAACTGTAGTTAACAATATGAATTAGTATCAGTTCATTAATTATAACAAATATACCCTACTAATAATTAAGATACTGTAGGGGAAACTGGTCGTGGGGTCTTTGCAATAATTCTGTACAAAGACAATTGTATTGTCTTTGCAATAATTCTGTAAATCTAAACTGTTCTAAAATAAAAAGGTTTAGAAGAATGAATGACTCTGCCATTGCTTAAAATATCTATATTTAGGGTTATAGAATAAGAAAATAAAGCTGGAAATAATCTTTGAGATCAAAGGAGAGGATAAACTCCATAAAATAACTAAAATACAGTCCAGCCATTATTTTTGCAGTCTATTCAGAGTATTATTATATTAGTAATTTGATGCAGGCCCAATCCTGTCAACCTCTGAGCAAAATTTCCAAGTCTTGGATAAAAATATATGTGACAGGAATGCAGAAAGGGATCCAAAGAATTGTGTGTGTCAATATAGTATATACCATCTAATTTCAATCACAAATTGAATCTTTCATCTAACAAGTCTCAAACTGTGGTAGGGAGTTTTTATAAGTCAAAATTATTTTTATAACAATACTAAGATATTTACCCTTTTCACTCTTATTCTCTCACAAACGTATGATTCAGTTTTCCTGAGACTATAGAGTGTGTGATATAACAACAGGTTAATGTAGAAGCAGATATGTTCTCATATTTGCCCATATCCAACTGTTTTCCAGAAATTAGATTGCAACAATATAGAATCACCCTGTATCATTTTCTTTTCTTTGTTTAATACAGCCATTTTTCATCAAACATGTTGTTTATGTTAACATGTAATTGTTGTTATTTTAAATGAATCAATAAGTATTTTTTCAATTTCTCTTTTAATTTCTGACATGATAGATATCAGATATATAGATATAACCTACATAAATAAAAATTCCCTGAGGTACTTAGTAATTTCTAAGTATAGAACGTTTGAGAACTAGAAAGATTGAGAATTACTGGTCTAATCATAGGGACTAGTTTACTCTTTTGGCTTTGGGACATTTGTCATTCCATGGACACACGGTATCTTAACCCCTCCAGTGTTATGAGAATTCCTCACGTCTTGAGTCTTTGGAAGTAAAAGCTCCAAGTAGTCATGTTCCCAGCCCTCGCTTGCAGCTGGGGCAGGAGCAGTGACCCTAGGTTCTATCAGCCGCCTGTATACACTTGAGCCTCAATCTGGAGCAAGGGAGGCTGGGCCCAGGAACAACTCTGTCGCAGAGCAGAAGTGGCAGGTACATCAGGTCCTGGAAGTGGTAGTTCTTGTGGCCTCTCCTTTAGCCACTGTTAGTGGTGCCAGCAGCACAAATTGCCACCTAGAATCCCATCTGGCGGCAGAAATGGTGTCTTCACCTGGAAAATCTGTGGATCACCTGAGAGATCCATGGACATGATCTTGGATATTGTTCTGGTTATCTTGTCCTGACTCTGGTTCTCCAGGCCAGATCTCTCTTCTTTTTTCTTTTTTTTTTTTTTTTAATTTTTTTTCAACGTTTATTTATTTTTGGGACAGAGAGAGACAGAGCATGAACGGGGGAGGGGCAGAGAGAGAGGGAGACACAGAATCGGAAACAGGCTCCAGGCTCTGAGCCATCAGCCCAGAGCCTGACGCGGGGCTCGAACTCACGGACCGCGAGATCGTGACCTGGCTGAAGTCGGACGCTTAACCGACTGCGCCACCCAGATCTCTCTTCTATGAGCCACACAATGTCCTTTAAGTATGTTCCTTTGCAGCCTCAACCATCCATAGTGGCCTAATTGCTTGCAGTTAATAACTCTGACATAACATACCAAAAATTGGTTTCTCTTAAACAGATTTTTTTTAAGGTTTATTCATTTATTTTGAGAGAGAGAGAGAGTGAGCGAGCGCACACAGAAGTGGGGGAGGGCAGGGAGAGGGGGAGAGAGAGTAATCCTAAGTAGGCTCTGCGTTGTCAGTGCGAGCCTGAAACGGGACTTAAACCCATGAACCGTGAGACCATGATCTGCGCTGAAATCAAGAGTCGAACATTTAACCTCCTGAGCCACGCAGGCATCCTCCAAAAATTGGTTTCTGAGTTCTATAGTTATATATCTTGACTTATTTTAGTATCAGCCTTTCCAGAATTCCACAAATAAACCATGGCTAATTAAAGAAAAAGTGAAACTTGCCTATGCTTTATCTGCTATAGAAAATAAGTAACTACATATATAAATTGAAATGCTTAGCATTTGGAAAGATGAGAAAAAAATTTTGGCCTTCTACTCTAGCTATAAACTTTTACCTGGATTTTAGAATTGTGATCCAACTTCTAACCAGCAGAGTGTAGGATTTTCATTGTGTTACTTCCCAGGTTATGCAATTTCTATAAAATGGGTAAGAGGCTCTGAAGAGACTGATTGATGACGCCATGCCATGTGCTTAGTTCATTATAAATCATTTCAAGTACCGCCAGCCATTCTGAGCCAATCAAAACAGAAATGTTCTAACACATTTGAGAGTATCTTGTTTTACAGAGTGCTTTAAAAAGACATGAACAACACACAAGATTTCAAATGTACCAAATTATCCAGAAAGGATTTGGGAACTGATTCCTATGAGGTTACTTTTCATTATTATTTAATGTGATATATAAAATATAATGCTTTTCTATTTGAGTTCCTAGGGCCTGGAATGGTTCTGCCTTCTACAATTTTGCAAGCAAATTTTAAAATATTTTATTCCGGTCATTTTTTTCCTAGACTTTAAAGGTGAAAAGTATGTGGGCCAGATAGGCCCTTTAGATCTTCCCATTTCGTGATAACTCAGGTTATTAGGGACCTCAATTAACTTTGACTAGAAAAAGTATCTTCTTCTACAGCTGAAATGCTACCTCAGATAAGGATCCTTTGAAATCCAGGAAAAACATACAAGGAAAGCATCCTATCCTTTTTCCCTCTCATGCTCCTTGATTGTCCGGGTTTAAGTTTAGGGGTTCTTGGATCTGGATTCTGATATCTCCACAGTTCACTTCTCTGAGAAAAGTTTTGTTTATAGGAGAAATCAACAGAAAAGCATGTATCAGCACACTCTACCTTGGAAACAGGTTGAGAAATAAGAAAGCAGGCACATGTAATAACCAATGAAAACCTACTTTTTTGCAAGCCTAAAATGGGGGTACATCTTTTGAAATATGAGAGGTTGGTTGTTTTTTTCACACTTTGCAGATGATTATCTTGGTGTACTTGAGAGAAGCTGCACAGGCATAAAATCATTTGTCTTTGTGTCTTCCTGTCTCTCACCCAGAGTATTTGTCTTTTTTTCTACTTGCTAAGAACAGGAAATTGCAGAAATAAAGATTTAATCAGTTCCCATTTCTTCACTGAGTCTTGCTTGGTTTAACCCAGGTCAACAGCGCATTTAGATTTGCCCAAATAAATCATGCAATTTATCAGAATAGACTAGTTTTGTATAGTTTTTAATTATCTTTTAATCTTCCAGACCTTAAATTCTTCTCACTATGAAGATTATCTCTGAGGAGGTTGCTCTTTCATAGTAAAAATAGGCAATACCTTTGAGGCACTTTCCATTACTAATTGACCTAGATAAGTCCCCTTATAGTAACTCAGTCCCGAGCAGGTTCTAGGTCAGGCTCGTATGCTGAGTGTGGCACAGACTATATTAATATTAATAGCACCTGAAGTCTGTATAGCATTTTAGTTAACACGGACCTTCCACATGCTATATTTTATCTGAGCCTCAACAATACTGAGGTTCCCATGCACAAGGCTAGAGTTATCCCACTTTACAAATGAGAAAAAAGATTCTGAGAATGACTTTTCCAGCTGAGGTCAGTGTTCAGTCTAGAAGTGAAGATTGTAGGCACTTCCAGGCTACCCCTAAGAGAGAGAACTATCCAAGGAGCAAAATTATCTGACCTACTTTCTCTCCTCTCCAACCCCCACCTCTTTCTCTGAGACATTATAGGAGGCCCTACCATAGAGCAAGCATGGACAACAGGGAAGAAAGGAGGATGTAATTTGTCAGGAGGGCCCAAAGTCCAGATGGCAAGCTAGGCTGAACCCCACGGCTATTTTACCTGCGGCCACACACAGCACTGGGAGCCCTAATATCACCCCAAAACTTAGTGTTCCTGTATTGCCAACTTGCTGAGCCATGCTCCCTTTCCACTACTGCCCTGGATTGCCTGGGCAGTTTGCGGTGGGGAATTAGCAAAGTCGAGAATGACTTACCAGAATAATAAGATTTAGCCTAGAACAAAGAATTCCAAATCAATAGCCAAGGTTGCCAGAAGATATTTAAGGGAAAGGAGTACACCTGTTTACAGAAGCTGACATTTCTGTAGTGAGACTACACAAGCACAAAGGATTAAAGTGTTCGTACTGAAGTGACAGGAATATTTTAAATAAAGCATGCTAATACGTTTCCAGGCAAGATGCTGTGTATGTGTCACTTTATTCAATTCTTGAAACACAACCTTGAGATCGCCTTTATTATTCCTGTTTCTCAGTAGAGGAAACTCAGGTTCAGAGAATTTAAGTGGCCTGCTTGAGGTCACACACTTAGAGGTGGAGACAGAATTCGAACTCAGACAACAAATCCCATGTCCTTTTCAGTATACTGCCCTACATCCTAAGGTGTAGTTTACCTGTTCTCATTTCTTATTTCCTTATATGTCCTATCTCCATAACCCATTATACAAATGAGTTTGTATTACTATAGCAGAAAGCTGCTTCTCTGGTAGTCTAACTTCTAAGGAACAGGAACTATGCAGAAAACTCTTTCTGAGAAGGAGAACAGATGTTACGGCAGGCGTTCACAGGTGAGAAGATCCTCTTTGGCGTTGATTATGTCTTTTATGTATACTATGTAATTATTTCGGATGTTATAAGACTTCAATGACAGGATACTGCAGGAGCTTTCCCTCTGATCTTCCAATGACTGGTTGCTCCTGCACCTTCAGTTCTCACTTCAGATGTTACATCCTCCGAGAGGCTTTCTGTGTCCGTCGCTGCCCCTGTTCTTTATAGCACTTTTCATCATCATTAGTAATGATGGATTTATTTGTTTACAATGCTTGTGTTCCCCATGAGATTATAAATTCCCAAAGACAGGAACTACATCTGCTTTTTCACCAGTTTCCCCAGCACCTATCATGGTGCCTAGCACAAGTAGCAACTCAATAAGTGTCGATGGGATGGATGGATGATTGGATGGATGGATGGATGGATGGAGGGGTGAGTGAGTCATTCCCAGAAGAGTTTCCAAAGGGATCTAAGGAAATAGGTGATTTGGAAATCGGATTTAGGAAAGGCTGGGTTAAGTTTTGGGTTAGGATAGGTCAGTCTCCTTTCCCTAAAATAGGCCTGAGATCTGATGGCTTCCTAAAGACAATATTTGGAACGGTGCTGCCAACCAGCCAGGACAGAAGAGGAAAGGGAAGTAAATATACTAAGAACTTACCAAGTACAAAGCAATGTGTTAGATTCACATTATCTTACGTAATGTAAAAAGCACCACATGAGAAAGGAATTACCCCTACCTCACAAATGAAAAAAGTGAGACTCACGCTGGTGAAGTTGCCCAAGGCCATGCAACAAGTAAATGGTAGAGCCGGAATATGGAGATAGATTAGTCATATTTCAAAGACCATGTTTTAAGCAAATTCACTTTTATTTTTTTAATTTTTTAACTTCAGTTATTTATTTTAAGAGAGAGAGAGAGAAAGAGAGAGAGCAGGGGAGGGGCAGAGAGAGAGGGAGAGAGAGAGAATCCCAAGAGAAATGCGGGGCTCAAACTCGCAAACTGCGAGATCATGACCTGAACAGAAACCAAGAGTCAGATGGATGCTGAATCAACTGAGCCACCCAGGTGCCCCATCAAGCAAATTCACTTAAAAAGCTTTTGTTTATGAAAACAAAATGTTGGCCTATAACTTACATTTAAGAACTTCTCATATTTTAAGTATATAGCTAGATAAAATCTAACATACATCCTTATACACGTCTTTGTAACCACCATCCAGATGAAGAAATGGGACATTTTTAGAAGAAATGGGAACCAGAGGTTCCTCTGCACTTCTTTTCAGTCAATATTTCCATCATTTTGTCTTCTACCATTATTTTGACTTCTGTCATGACAGGCTCCTGTTGCCTGTTTTCAAACTTTCTATACATATCACATCTCACTAATATGCCTTCTTTTGTATTGGGCTTCTTTTGTCTACAAGATTCATCTGTGTTGCTTGTGGCAGTAATTGATTCTTTTTCATCTTTGAGTTGTATTCCAATATATTCATATAATCACAATTGATTTATTTATTCTAATGTTAAGGGATATTTGCATTATTTCCAGTGTTATTAATAAAGTGCTACATATATTCTCGAAAGTGTGTTTTGGTGCACATAGGCACTCATTTTTGTTGGGTATACACTCAGAAGTGAAACTGCTGGTCATAGCTAGTTATATGTTTAATTTTGGTCAATTCTGTCGCTTTTTCAAAGTGGTTACATCAATTTACATTTGTACCTGCAATGCAGAGAATTCCCCGTGCTCTATCCTTGCCAACTCTTGCTATCATCGGTCCTTTTAATTTTAGCTACTCTGGTGGAGGAAGGCCATGTTTTTATAAACTGTACCTTGGTGCCTTAGCATGTGGGGACATGAGCCCTCAAAAAAGGGAAGACCAAGAGCTGGTCTCTGCTTCTTGGATAAAGCTGACACGCTACTATTCCCAGGTTTCTAGTATCACAGGAAAATGTGGCTCTCATGTCTGGACACACAGTGGGTGAAGAAGTGGGGTCTCCTCAGAGGATAGAATAGACTCTAACAACTGTCTCATGAATGTGATTGAGACAAATGGACCCACTGAGAGAGAAATGGGTCACAGCAAAGGGAGAAACTTTGATCCCTTTGGTGAGAGCCACAGGAACCTCCAGCAGAGCAGTTAATAGGCATCATCAAAGCCAGTCTACCTTTTCAACACCAGAGCAGGACTCTTTTAGGTAAGAAAGTGCCCACCTCACATAGGAGGTCAAGATATCAGAAAATTTCTCCCACAAGTTATCATTTTTTGAGCGCTTTCTATATGCCAGATATAGTGCTTCATACTTTATAGAATGCAGTAGTTAGGACTGTTGGGCTGTAAATAACAGACTACAACCTGATTATTAATAAAAATGAATTTATTTAAAAAGATAGTTATTTATTCAGAGATTGCCCCTCTCTTCATGTAGGTGTTAAATTTTATTCCATTTTATATAATACTGGTAAGTATGGATGATAATTGCTAGTTGTTATTAGTAAATGTTCCTTTTAATCACATGTAAAGTGTGATGCATTCTGATTGGATGGGGACCGGTGGCACGGGCAGTGAAAAAATTCATCCAAGGCAGTTACAAGAGATGGAAGTTTATTGAATACACTGCAAGGGAGCAGCAGGCAGGATAGCAGAGACCGTCTGCCATGAGGCGGTGGTGAGGGGCTAGAGTTATAGGGTAGAGTGAGGAAGTCTGGGAACATATGGAATTTTCCACTTTTGGTAATGTTAGGAACTCGGCCTGGTTGCAAGTAGCCCATTGGTCAGTTAGGGCCTATGGCTATTTCGAGGTGGGTCACGTAATGAGCCTGTTTGCATCAGCTCCGTAGTCACTATGGGCCCTTTTGCTTCATTCAGGTTTCCATTGCTCAAGCCTGTTACCTAAAAGTGACCTCCACATAAAGTTCATAACACTAAGCCATTCCCCTGCTGCCACCAACCAAATACTGTTGAAAAGGTTGTGTATGGAGCTGAATTTTATTGCCACATGACACTCTGGTGGGAAAGGTACTGCTTCACACCATTCTCTCAAATATGGATGTTTTCATCCTTTTATCCAAGAATAGCCCTCAGGTTCTTATCAAATCCTATTTATTAATCAACGTTAGGTAAGCTTGTATGATAGTGATACACTATTATTGACTAAAGTCCATACTTTATTCCGATTTCCTTAGTATTTACCTAATGTCCTTTTTCCATTCCACAATCTTATCCAGGTTACCACATTATATTTAGTCACAATGTCTTAGTAAGTTCCTCTTGGCTGTACCTGTTTCTCTGTTTCTCAGATTTTTCTTGGTTTTTATGACCTTGACCTTGATAGTTTTGAGAAGAAGAGGTCAAGTATTTTGTAGGTTGCTTCTATATTGGAATTCGTCTTATGTTTTTCTGATGGTTAAACTGAGGTTGTGGGCTTGGGGAGGAAGAACACAGATGTAAAGTGCCATTTTTGTCACATCATATCCAGAGAACATGCTAACCACGTGATTTATGACTGTTGATATTGACCTTGATCAACTGGCTGAGGTAGTGTTTGTCAGGTTTCTTCACTGTGAAGTTACTCTTCTCCCCCACCTGCATTCTGTGCTGTTTTCTTTGGAAGGAAGTTATAATGAGTGTTCCCACATTTAAGGGTAGAGTCTTTAATTATTTGGAATTCTTCATGGAATATTTGTTTCTTCATTTATAAATTATTCAATCATTTACATATCAGTATGAACTTATTTTATATTTTGTGTTGTAATTTGATACTACCTTATTTATTTTGCTCAAATTGTTCTAGCTTTGGCCATTGGAGCTCTTTCAGTTGGTTCCGGTATTCTTTTAACATACTCCCATCTTTGGAACTTTTTTTTTTAAGTGCTTCCTTACTTTCAAGCACTACAAGATGTTTCAGGCTTCTCTTGATAATTTCTTAGAATCAGTCATTTCTCCAAGGAGCAGGGCTAATGTTTCAAATATGTTTTATATCTTAACTAAGGGCCTTAGCTTAGGACAGGTCAAAGTCAGTGAGGAAATATTAGTTTACTAGCATGTATGTGTACAACCATCACTCCACCCAAACTGTGTGTGACTGGTTAGAAAAACTCTGTACATATACTCCAGCCACAAAACTATTGGCATTCCTGCTTGGTTCCAAGATTCAGACAGCCTGTTATCTTCATTCCTCCTTAAACATTGTTATGAGTGATACAACAGACAGGTTAATTGCAGATGAGAGCAAACAAACCCAAACATTTTAGCTCCAAATCATCAGTAGTATTGTGTGAGGAAGAGACTCTGATGATATAGACATTGCCTTTTGAACCAATGCGTGCACACCCCAGGGTACACAATGTCGGTTCAAGGAATAGGCAAAATTGAAGTGCTATCTCCCTGGATCATCAAATTGCTTCAATAGTTGGGGGAGTAAGGGACCAGTTGTTATTAAAGCTAATGAGGGAAAATTCCTATTTTCAAATTAAAAACAAATTTGATGATATATGAAAGTTTTACTTAGAACTAAATTAAGCAAACAAATAATTTTGTTTCGCAGGGCTGGCTTCAAGGTACAATTCTATACTTACTTGGAGGGTCCTCTATCATGGTCATTTGGTGGTATATTAAAAAATTTTTTTTTTAAATTTCTAATGTTTATTTTTAAGAGAGAGGGGGCGAGAGGGGCAGAGAGAGTGGGAGACAGAATCCGAAGCAGGCTCCAGGCTCTGAGCTGTCAGCACAGAGCCCAATGTGGGGCTTGAACTCACGGACGGCGAGATCATGACCTGAGCCGAAGTTGGACATTTAACTGACTGAGCCATCCAAGTGACCCACATTTAAAATTTTTTGACATGGCTTCTTAACTGGAACTGGAGTAATGGAAATTATCAATAATTGGTGAGTAGTTCTTTAGTCAACAATTAAAGATCGTTTCTTTTGTTTTGTTCTGGGAAGCCATTCAGTGGAGAATGAAATTGCTCCCAGGGGAAAGGTACAGCCCCTCATTTCATCCTCAGAAAAAGAAATGCTGATCTGGACTGGTCAGGTTCAGGGACCCAGATTTGGGTCTTGTTGTCTTTTGGTATTTCATCACTTGAAATTTCTCTTGCATTTCCAGGCCATTAGTTTGGAAGACAAGTGTTGATGCTGAAACCTCCGTCATGTTTGGCCATCTTGTTTTGGGGCTTTCCTATTTTTCTGGACTCACCCCTTTTTTCTGGACTATTTCCATTCTGGGTTCTTTGCCTTGAGAAGCTGAAGAGTGGGCAATCTGGATGAGCTCCAGAGTCATGTATTACATATCCAGATTCATATATCAACAGGCTGGCTTTCCCTTCCTGGAACTTGCCTTTCCCTCTAAATAAGACATAATCAAGACTAATCAAGCTGTGAATGGGAGTGTAGGAAGACACAGGTGTAGGAAGCCTTTTGACCTCCTTTGGTCTCTTTAGAGTTGACTCCACTTACTGCAAAAAATGTCTTTCATATGTTTTAATCTAGTTCACAGATTGCATTGGACATTGAGGGGAAAGCCTCATAGTAATAAAAAGTAGGTCTTTAGTTGGCCTTGATTTTAGGGTTTAATTTGGAGATGGAAGCAGGGAGAGGGATGTGTTGGTAATGTCATGACAAAGTTGAAGGATTTGATTTAGAATGTATTTTCCAATGCCAGCTGAATACCAACTAGACAGGAATTATTACGTTATTTGGTATAGCAAGAAGTAGTATTTTATAACTATATAAATGGTCATATATATATATATATCTGACTATATATATATATATCTGACTATATATATATATATATATATATCTGACTATATATATATATATATATATATACACACAGTTCCAATGATTTATGCTTTGGAAAATTGCTTGTTTTTCCTTTCTAAAGGAACAATCAGTGAATAAAAATCTTTTGAGAGAACCTATAATAATGGGGAAAATGAAATGTGTGAAGCTCATTTCTATCAATGTAAACATTTTATCTTTATCAGATGTTCTCATTTTTTTTAATGTTTATTTAGTTTTGAGACAGAGACAGAGAACGAGCGGGGGAGGACCAGAGAGAGAGAGGGAGACACAGCATCTGAAGCAGGCTCCAGGCTCTGAGCTGTCAGCCCAGAGCCCAACACGGGGCTCGAACTCACAAACTGTGAGATCATGATCTGAGCCGAAGTTGAATGCTTAACTGACTGAGCCACCCAGGTGCCCCCAGAAATTCTCATTTCAATTGTTGTTATTCCAAAATTTACTTTAGTTGACAAATGTTATACTGGTCAACCTAGTATCTATAGAAGGAAGTACCCATTTAGAAGGGGGAGAAAAGCCATTAATAGGTTAACATTTTTGATCAATACAGCGAAGTATGTAGAAAAAATCTTTTCTCCTCCTTGATAAAGAGGTTAAATGCTTTGTAGTTAAAGGATGAAATTTAAAAAAGTACCAAGAAAGAATTCACAGGAGCAATTAGTAGGATGGGGGAAATTATGCATTATTAAAACATTCACTAACTAAATGGGTTTTATGTTTTAATACAAGAATATAATGAAGGCAGATAAATGTATCATAAAAGCACATTGAGGTCAAATGTTATAGATGGAATAATATGACACAAAAACCAGGAAGTCGGTGCCATGAACACAATCTCTTGCTCTTCCCTTTCACTAATGACTTGAAACATTAGTCATTATAAAGGATGAGCCTTTGCTTTAACTGCTTTCTTTTTTTTTTTTTTAATTTTTTTTTTCAACGTTTTTTATTTATTTTTGGGACAGAGAGAGACAGAGCATGAACGGGGGAGGGGCAGAGAGAGAGGGAGACACAGAATCGGAAACAGGCTCCAGGCTCCGAGCCATCAGCCCAGAGCCTGATGCAGGGCTCGAACTCACAGACCGCGAGATCGTGACCTGGCTGAAGTCGGACGCTTAACCGACTGCGCCACCCAGGCGCCCGCTTTAACTGCTTTCATGTGGTGTATGAAATTTATTTTTAGTCTAAAATATAGAATGAAGAGTTTAATGGCACATCTGTTCCATGAAATCTTGACAAGGATGTTCTTAACTCATACGAATTAACACAGGTCTTTTTCAGAAAGATTGGTAAGCACAGATCATTTTCAAATACATCCTTTAGTGACTATTTGGCCTCATATAGAGCTGCTTTTCTCCTTTCCCCATCTCTTCCTGTCAACTACTTGTCTTAGTAATATTTTATTTGTTTGGTCAGTTCATTTACACTACAAATCAAGTATAACAGATAATGATATTGTTTAAATTGATTAAATGTAGAGTCCAAACTGGTTGGACCTGCAAGACAAATTCAACCTACGGACATTATTTGCGTTGATTCACCCAGTATAAAAAGATCTAGAATTATCACATAAAAATTAGATTTCTGGGTTTCTCTTGATAAATCTGAAGATCTTTCAACACTGGACTTAAATTTTATGTGACTAGAGCTGGAGTAAAATATTAGAATGCCGTCTTTGGGTAAATCCAATCACTCTCTGTTGCTTACATCCAGCCAGTTTCACTCATGCAATACCTAACTGATCCCTGGAGGCTTGTGAATATGTGACCCCTGGATTAGATTGGTAGTGGTGGTGGGAGTGGTGGTATGCATATGTGTTTATAAAACAAGCGTTCAACCAAGATGGCTTAACAAATAGTCTCAGCCCATGTGAGTTAAGAGACTATGATTTGTATTAATTCATTTCTTCAACATTATTTGATGGGGCTATCAAATACTGAAACATTCTTTTAGGGATAAACAAAATGGATTCCTAATTATAAATATCATGAAGAGAACTTTCTGGATCCACAAAGCTGCATACTAATCCCACAAGACCTTTATCCCTACTTTGTTCTCTTTCCTTTTGAGTTTTTTCTTTCCCAAATGTATCACAGAGAAGTCATAATCTATTTTTTTTTAAAGAAGATTTATTTTGGATTAAGTGATTTCATGATGCAACATGGTTTTAAACAAAAATAGAGATCAGTATGAAAATAAAACAAATTGTACACATTAAAATATCTTTCCCTCAAAGCATTTTGGAATCATAAAAAAATACAACACAAAAGTCAGGGGTTCAGGTGAGGATAAGAATACAAACTTTCCAGAAAACAAACACCTAGTCTACATTTCAAAGTCCCAGGCTCCATTTAATACCACCCACAAATCATTTCAAGGATGTCAACAATCTGCATTATTAGCTTTGAAAAAAATAGATGAAATTTAAATATAAGGTGAAATGAGAGCTGTATGGTCTTAATGCCAGTACTAAATACCTCCCATTGTTATTCTGTATTTAAAGTCACATTGAATGAATATGCAGCTTAAATTAACTCAACAAAAATAGAAACATAGCTATTAACTGGGATACATGGTATAGTAGACACATGGGTAGAGTTGGTGAAAAGAAATGATAAGGCTTAAAAAAATACATCACCTGTGCTCTACTGAAATCTTAGAAATAAATATGTTTCTTTTTACAGAGCCTTAATATTAAAAAGTAAGCATTATTATAAAATTAGATTAATACTTTCAGTAAGAGGCAAGAGAGATGCATGTATTTTTATTTATTTATTTTGGAATGCCTGCATCCCTATTATAAAAACATGTAATCTTACGCACTTTCCAATATGTTAACAGCTTCAAATTTTACTTACGATATCATATAAAGAAAAATAGGTTGTAATAACAGCTTTTAGAGCTTTAGGGTCCTAAAAGAACACTCAGTTCTGTGTGTTTCCTGGTTAGTCCTTCCAAGGTATCTCTTGAACATTATCCGTCCTTTTTTACAGAAGGTGTAGTAACCAGAAGTTTACTGACGGTTCCTTACCTGCATCAGTAATAGCTGATTCAGTTTGAATCATACAACATACCTATCAACACTCCTCAGGGTTGTAATATCCTAAAAGAAAATTAGATAGAAAGATATCACCTGCCCAAGGCCACTAGACATAAAAATCACATATATAAACATAATTTCTCTGTGTTCCCCAAATACCATACAACTAGGGCCTGCCAATTCTACCAAACTGTGCCATCATGAAAGCCAAATAAACTAGCTAGCAGATTAAATCTAAGCAAGTGTATTTTCAGTCTTGATTAACTTCCTGAAAAATTGGAAACACTGATTAGGTCTCCATTTACAATTCAGCAACCTAATTCTTAGGATTTTGCTTTCTGGGTTAACAGGGAACATTTAAGTCACCACTAGAAACCATGAAAATGTCCCAAAAGCTATTCTAATGTCAAAGAATGTCTGAAAAACAAATTAAGCAAAATAAATGTCTAACTACACTGTTTCTTTTACTTATATAGAAAGCTCAATAATATCAGTAATAATTCTGAAGATAAATAAAATCCACGACATAATTTAATGCCAAATTGTCAAATTTCCTGATTCAGCTATGGTTAGCTTTAATACTTTGGGGCTAAATTCTGTTTTGCAATACAGAGGATGTTATCGATCTACTGAAGTGATACAATGAGGGTTATTTCCCACCAGGCAGATTATCAAGCAGTGCCCTTACTAGGCAGCATTCTTTTTTATTCTTCCCCCCCCCAAAGTCAGAAACCAAATTGAAGTACATGTTCCTACCCCCACCAGCAGGTCCTGAGATGATCTTTCCAACCCTTGTTGTATCTTTCCCTCTATTACGGGCCTGTCTTAATCATCGCTGCACCCCCGGCCCAGCTTGCCATGATAAGGGTAGCACACACACACTCATTATATCCTTTGTGCCAGCTCCTTGGAATGCAGCTACCACTTCTGAGTCTTGACAGTTGGTCAACAGTTAGCATTACATTCTGGCAGGGGTGGGGAACACAACCGCTGGACTTCTCTTTTCTACTTTTTGTTTTTATTACGCTTCTAGTGGACCGCTGTTGGCCTTAAGCCAAAATTTAGACAGCTTAATATCTCTGGCATTCGTTTGTTTCCGTGTTAGATAAACAAGTCTATCTGGAAAACACAATTGAACTAGAAAGGTAACACGTTTTTCAAAATTAGAATCTGATTAAAAGTGACATGCTCATTAATTTCAACTCAAGTTTTATGGTTACAAGTAAGGTGTCTGAGATCTAGAGTGTTTTTAGTCATCCACTAAAGCAGGTAAGAGGAGCACAATAAGGCCTAAAGCTCAGACCCAGTTTGGAGATTCGGTCACATTCTTTATTTGCATGTTTTTACTATGCAGGGTTATGGGTATCTTTTAATGATGGTGGATCATCATTTTGCCTGCCTTGGGAATTTCCCCAAGAGGGTTAAGTTGGAAAGATTTTCAGATTCTTTATTATAAGATGTTTGCTTTAGTTAGAAGTGGTCAAGTTATAAATACAATTTGTGCAGAAAGAAAGAAAAAAGTGAATAAACGTGAAGAGGACAGAGAGGAAAAGAGAATCTGCAGGGGTTCCTTCATCCACATCACAGGAACCTAACTACCAGAGCTCTGGATCCATCTTCATTAAGAATTGAAAAATAAAGTAAAACTCTTGATTAAAGTGGTTGTTTCAAACCTTATCTTGCTTCCAAATTATATTCTAGAGAACTGAACTGTACTATAGAAATCCACCAAAAGTCATCCCATTTTGCACGGTTTGAAATTTCTCGTAACAAGTAGTAAAATGCAAATATTAAGTCCATGAGGAGTTTTTCTGTGAATACACTAATTTCTTCCACGGGCTTTTTAGAAGGTGTCACATTTTAAAAGCGTTTGTTTGAAGAAATGAGAATTTGGGCAGATGAAGCATCTTGCAAAATTCACTGATAGTGGAATACGTTGGAAGAAACGTTAGCCTCCACATTTCTTGAAGTGAAGCCTAGAATTGCAACCGTAAAGTGTTGAAATGGATCTTACGAGCCATCCATGAAAACCAGTGTCAACCCAGCAGGGATGGATACCTTCTCCCCCACAAAGTACATGAGGAGCAAAAGAAGATGCACGTGACAGCATTTTGAAACCTTAAAGCACCACACACACACAGTCTAACATTACTGTTAACCATTTGAAGGCAGCTCTAGCACTTCTGATTGTTATGCAGGTGAGAGGTTTTCCTTCATTGATTATAGAATGTCTATTAAATTATAAACATAACATAGGCTAGAAAATTGTGACCATGCTTCTTGAACCAAGATCTATTCATTTTTGTGCACAAAATCAATGTTTTGACCCCAGAAGTGAGTTGGGCTCAAGGACAGGTGAAAGGAAACGGAGGGAAATGACTGGATTTAATTTTGGCATTTCTTTGATAATTTGAAGATCCTTGAGTTGCTCCTTCATGGTTCGGCTCCCGCCTGCACACTGTAAACCCTCGTGGGTAAATGTACCCTGGGCTTCCACACTTGACCAGTATTGACACACTATTACATGCTCTTAGTTACTGTTTATGTGATTTTTATTTTTAGCCACAGTATCTCTCATGTATGAAGCCTTCATTGGATCTCCCAGATGGAACAAGCTGTTCTCTCCTCATTCCTTGACTGTAACACATGACAAATTTTATTAAAAATACTTTTTTTTAAAACCTTGGTGTCTACTCCACTAGACTGTGGGCTTCTCAAGGGCAGATTTTTGAATCCTACATCTCTATCATCAAACATAGTGGTTGGCACAGAGTGAAGGCCAAGAGTGCGCCTCTTGCTTCATCTAAGAGATGTTCTACAAACATACGTGATGCATCATGACTGTCTTTTATAGAAGACATCAGAGTGTAAGCATCACTCCTGAGTTTCTTAAAGAAAACGAGACCATACAGCCAAGTCATCTAGGCTCAGAGTCCAAAAGAAAATATTTATGGGTATTTCTGTTTGTAGCAGATGCTACAGTCCAATTTATTCTGTAGAAACGTTATTTAATATTTTCACAGTTATTATTGGATTTTTTTGTTTTACTGATTATGAATAGTAGACCAGTTATAATAGTGTTTTGATATGTTAAGTATGTCTTCGATAATTCCCAATTCTGAGAACAGTAGCAACAGCAGATGATTATCCTGTTATTTGGGAAGACGTTAGGTGCCCTAACAAGGAATATATTTGTTAGAAATAATTAAAGAGATACATTTTATTTCAAACTTATTTTACCTAATAATGTGGAACATGATAGCAGAGTGTCACAAACCAAAATGAAAGCTAACATGGTCTATTTTTGAAAGAAATGTAACTTTTTATACCAGCTGCTTAGAGAATGCCAGCTCTGAACCATCTTATATACCATCAAAGATGTTTTTTTTTTTTTTGAAAAAGTATGTTACACTATTTTTCCTTATAATGAAAAAAATACAAACAAGTAAAAATAGTTTGCAAATTAAATATATACTTATATTCATGATCAGTAAACACAAGCTAACATTTCCAATTAAAATTTTTTTCTCTTCCCTTTTTTCCTGGTCTAATTATAGTACACAGATAAATCTTCCTTTCTTATCTCCAGATTTCTGTAACCTTTTGGGGGAACATTTCCCCATGCTATAGTACCTGTCTTTAGTTCAGGATCGCAGCATGAGTGGTATTCCTCTTGAGGGTCTCAATGGTAAACATAGCTTAACCAACAGGAGAGCAATTAGTTCTTACAAACCATCTGTGAAAACCATGCATCTGACTCTATAAAATACAAGATTGCCAACATCCCATAATAAGAATTCCATGGCTACTTATAATTCTCAAAGAGGTGTCTGGGCAGTGCCTGTAAAACCACAGGCTGGCAAACCAAATGTGAATCCAATGCTTTTATTATCCACGATTTAACTTCACTCTATTGAAGAACTCACTCTGATTAGTTACGGCCAGAAGTCAAGAAATAAACAGTGATGTGAAATAACCCCAAAAGCAATAAAAATGAAGAACATCATCTGATAAAACTAAGCAGAAATAACATTAGTGATATCATGCAGTTTCTGAGAGACCATAGAAAAATTGTTTCTTAATATTGATAAGAAAATTATGCATCAGTGAAAATGCAGGCTTAGAAATATAGTGCTGAGAGTTTCAATTTGTGATGTCTTCACTGATGAGGGAAAATGGAATTCTTATTACTAAAGAGAGCTGATCTCTTGGGTGTTGCTGATGGCTCTCTAAACGATCTTAGTGTTTAATGATGCTGTACAAATAAAAAGCAGTGGGGGAAATACGAAATATCTGTATTAAATGCCATCCTGTAAAGTATTTGATGGATGGAAGAAGTCTAATGCATTTTAAATAAATGCATATCATACTATCACATATAGTGAGTCTTAAAAAATTATTACTTAGATGCACAGTCCTTGTAGTGGTAGACATGGCACTGTGAAGGAAGTTTGATTTAGAAGCTATTTTCTATTTACTTGTCAAGTGATGGAGTTGCTGTTAGTCATATTGTAATGTCCCTTCAACTTTGGTACATTCAGTGCAAAATATTTCGGGGAATTTTTTTTGTACCTTTATAAAAATAAAAGGCCCTTTTGTTCCCTTGAGAGTGCTTAAAAGGATACGTACTAGCATGATGCCCGAGTAAGCATGGAACATGAAAATGGAACAGGTGATACATACAGAACAGGTAGGTTCTTATATACATCTTAAAGAACATAAATATAATGAACCTATGAAAAATAAACAGAACTCACTGTGTATTTTTTCCTGATATGCTGTGATTAATTGCTAGTTATTTTTAAATTGTTTTCATGCATTATAAAGCATAAAATCTGTCATTAGTTATTCATTGTAGAACAGTTTGTCTTCAGCCATAATTACACACATACCACTTTGCATATACATTGTCACAGACCACCTTATTGCAAATCTTTAAAGTTACCTCCTGTTGACTTGGTTTCATTTTCACTTGTGTCCCATGAAAGCTGAAACCTATGGTGCACACCATGCAGGCACTCATAGCAAGAAAATGAATATTCTGCTATAACGTAGGGCTTAAATGAATGTACTTTTAGGAAATATATTTGTTTTTATTATATTATTTAACTTGAGCTAATTTGGAGATTGGGCCAAGTGCTGCCAGTTGGGCTTGAACCGCGTTCAAAGGTAAGTTTCAAGATTCTCCCGAGTCCCTGAAAGTTACCACGGAGCTGATCGTGTACAGGTTCATCTTTGTCTTGGAACATAACACAAATGGAAAAAAGTTTGGCAGTCAACAACTGTTGATTGAAAGACTGTTGGGTAGTTCCCTGGGCATCAAGCTCACCCAAATCCTTCCAAGAGGACTCATCACCACTATCCGGACCCCATTGTGACAGAGCATGTGTTCCTGGAAAATAATAGCACTCAGCTTGACTCTAGTGGAAGCATACTCTTGAAACTTCCAACATTCAGTCATTCTTCTAGACAGCAGCTTCTGAAATTGCCTGTCCATACAGAGCCTGGCATCGTTCTTCCAGGTCACTCAAGTCCAAAGGTACTTGTTTCTTCAACTGCTGTCAAGAGTTTTTCATAAAGCATGGAGAATGATGGGTACGGGGGGAGATCCAGACGGTTGAAACAAGTGTGAGCTCTGCAAACAGAAGCAGCAGTACAAAGATTAACGTGCTTTGAACGAAATGAGATTGGTGTGTGTGGGTGTGTATATGTGTGTGTGCGTGCACACGCATGTGTTCATGCTCGTCTTTCATATTCAGATTCTTTGTTGCCAATTTTCACACTTATTTTTTGGAGAAACTGTGAAAACATTTGAATTTCTAAAGAGGAATGGGATATTTAAAAAATATTTTCTTTGTTTTCACAACCATTTAAAATCCACATTACATACATATTGCTTTGTTTAGTTGTCTAAGAACTGCAAAGACAAGTTTGATTTTTTGCATCTCTTTTGATGTTATACTTTTTTTCTAAGTTTTTATTTGAATTCCAGTTAGTGAACATACAGTGTAATATAAGTTTCAGGTGTACAATTTAGAGATTCAACACTTACACAGACATGAATGTAAGTTCTTGCAAAGTAATTCATTTTCAGAGTTTGATTTTGCATGGATGTCTCAGAAAATCTAGGGTTTTACATTCTGTCATTTTGTTGGGCACAGAAGAGCACTGAGTATCTCTGAAGACTGGCTTAGAGTCTCGGGGAAATTCCCTGGCTGGATTTTCCTGCCGAGGTCAGTAGACCATTGTTACTTCTTCCAATCCTGTGCTATAATCTGTTTTCTCCTAACTCACAGTACAAAATCACGGCCATTTAAATCATTACATTAAGTATTCTTTTTTAGAAATACCTCCCCATTTGCCAAGATAGGAAAAAAATATGCTTTCCTGTTATTTGCACCTGAATCACAATAAAAAATAGACAGTCTCCAAATAGTACATCTTATCAGGAAAAAAATCTGCACTTTTGACATGGAATAGGAAGCATTTTATTCTGAATGTACAACAGCTTCTTTGTGGGGGCTAAACAACGTTGACTAAAAAAAACTGCTCCCAAATTCATATGTAATTTTAGGAGTTCTAATTACTGATGGACTATTTTTACGAAGTTACATGTTTAAATTTTCACTCTCATAAATCACTTTAACCCTTAAGACGTAAATATAATTACATTCCTAGATGCAGTTTAGTGCCATGGAAGGATGAGAAGTTTGAAGTTGAACAGACCGGGGTTTGAATTCTAGATCTACCACCCAGCTGTGTGATTTGGAGTTATTAAAACTCCCTGAGACTCCATTTCTCACCTATAAAATGAGAATAATATCATTTGTCTCAGAAGGATCCAAAGAATTAAATGAAGAATTAAAGAATTAAATCAAGTAACAGAAGCGTGTTTAATATCATGCCTGGCTCACACTGTTTGACCAATAAATAAGGGATGTATTGTTAGCTACATTTCATTACCATCAAAAAGATTTGCTCTAGTTGCCTTCATTAAATTGCCAAAAGATAATCATGACTCATGGAAATGACAAAATAACAAAGAGATAATCAAGCAGGTGTCTGGCCACGTGCCTTTTTAGACCAGGAATGCAAAGGGGCTCAATTATAAGAATATCAGTTTTAGGACAGAGATATGGTACTGGCTCAGAGTTTATGACTCTTGTTATTACAAATGCTAGATATATGGGGGGAAGTCATTTAATTAATCTTTGTACCCAAACACGTTTTTAACATAACAAACTATTTCAGAATTGCATTTAATATAATTCTTGTTAATGTAGTTCTTGTTGTATCTCCCTTACACTGGAACCTCAACTTGGAGGCCTCAAGGAAGATGTTTAGCTTTTTTTTTTAATGTTTTATTTATTTTTGAGAGGGGGGGGGGAGAGAGAGAGAGAGAGAGAGAGAGAGAGAGAGAGAGAGAGAGAATGAGCTGGGCAGGGGCAGAGAGAGAGGGAGACAGAATCCACAAAGCAGACTCCAGGCTCTGAGCTGTCAGCACAGAGCCCGATGCGGGGCTCGAACCCATGAACCACGAGATCATGACCAGAGCCGAAGTTGGGTACTCAACCAACTGAGCCACCCAGGCATCCCGAAGACGTTTAACTTAAAAAAAATTAAACTAGCATACTAAAAGATAGTCCTAGAATGGTTTAAAAGATAGTCCTAGGATAGTCCTGTGTACCAGTATAGAATTATTCAATGAAGACTTTATCTCTGTTCTAGGGAAATGAGAAGAAGCAGAGAAGTAAAATATGTTTTGAATATAATTATATGCCGGGCTTTGTATTTAGATGAATAACACTGATTATTCCATTAGACTAAAAGATAATGCTTCATTAAATGAAATATAAAATTTTTCATTTCTTTGGTGACCGACATGGCTGAGCATCTTTCTCCAAGTTAGCTTGCTTGTAACATTTCCTATTTTGTGACCTACATGTTCATCTCCTTGGCCTGTTTATCTTTTCAAGTGTTCTTTTTTTTTTTGAGAGAGAGAGAGAGAGAGGGAGGAAGGGAAAGAGGGAAGGAGAGAGAGAGAGAGAGAGAGAGAGGGAGGGAGGGAGGGAAAGAGGGAAGGAAAGAGAGAGAGAAAGAGAGAGGGAAGGAGAGAGAGAGAATGAGCAGAAGAGCAGCAGAAAGAGGGGAAGAGAGAGAATCCCAAGCAGGCTCTGCACCTGCCCCCACCCGGGGCTCCATCTCATGAACTGTGATATCACAACCTGAGCCGAGTCAGATGCTCAACTGATTGAGCCACCCAGGCATCTGGTATTAGCCAATTTTAAGTGCAGTTCTGTAGCATTAAGTACATCGACAGTGTTTTGCAACTATCACTACAACCCATCTCTGAAACTTTAAAATCTTTCCAAGCTGAAACTATACTATTGAACACCAACTCCAATCCTCTCTTACCCCTGCAACCACAACTCTATTTTCTATGTATTTCACTATAGTAGGTACCTTTTGTCACTGGAATCATTGTCCCTTATGATGGGCTTATTTCACTGAGCATAATAATGTCTTCCAGGCCCATATTATAGCATGGATCAGAACTTCCTTTTTTTTTTTTTTTTTTTTTTTTTTTTTTGAGGTTGAATAATACTCCATTGCAGGTATATACTGCATTTTGTTAATCCATTCATCCACTGATGGACAAGGGTTGTTTCCATCTTTTAGCTATTAAAAAAAATGTTGTTATGTACATTGGTGTGCAAGTATCTTGTCAAGTCCCTGCTTTTACTTCTTTTTGTGTATATACCCAGGAATGGAATTGCTGGATCATATAGCAATTCTATTGTAATTTTTTTTTAATTAAAAAAAATTCTTTTAAAATGTTTATTTATTGTTGAGAGAGAGAGGGAGAGAGAGAGACAGAGAGAGACAGAGAGAGAGTTCAAGCAGGGAGGGGAAGAGAAAGAGGGAGACACAGAATCCAAAGCAGGCTCCAGGCTCTGAGCTGTCAGCACAGAGCCCAACACAGGGCTGGAACTCACAAACCATGAAATCATGACCTGAGCTGAAGTCAGAAGCTCAACTGACTGAGTCACCCAGGTGCCCCTCTACTGTAAATTTTTTTTAAGAACTGCCATACTGTTTTCCACAATGGCTACATCATTCTACATTCCTATCAGCAGTGAACAAGGGTTCCAATTTGTGTACATCCTTATCAATATTTATTACTATTATTATTTTTATAACAGCCATCCTCTGAGTGTGAAGTCCATTTTGTCATTTAAAGCTTTAGGATTTCTTATTGATTGGCATAAACAGTACAAAATAAAGAGATTAACTCTTGTATTATCTCCGGCTAATCTCTTCAGCCATTCACTTTTTAATTTAGTTATGCCTTTTATTTACAGAACAATGTAAACCTGGTTCTTTGTTATCCATTTCTGATACATTGTCATTCTGTCTTCGGTGTATTGATAAGAAGGATGTTGAAAAAGTGATCATTATTGCTTACACCTAGTAGGAGTTTTTTGTTGTCTATGCTTTTCTTTTGGTAGTGCTGGTGTATTAAAGAGTGCTATAGATCAACTTTGGGGACAACTTTTCTCAAAAGAGTAGCTCATAGTTGTAATCTTGAATAGATATGTGTGAACTCATTTTCATGAATTGAGTCATTTTGGGTGAATTAGGAAATAAAAATAGTTCAAGATGACCCATTTGCTAGCTAAGCAATAATCCCTAATTAATGGTTTATTTGCTTAGGACAGGGCATGACTATCGGTGTAATTTATCACACCCTAGTTAAGCCTGTTCCTTCCCTCTTGACACCAAATATTTTCCCTTAACTAGAGGCTAGTTTTAGCTAATTAAGAATTAACAGAATGGTCACATACATAGGAATAGGGATTCATAAATAGTAATGTTTAAAGTCCCCAGTTAAGTTCTTGCACATACTTAATTGCAGAATTTTAATTCACTGTGGGTCTGTGGCAGGCAAATTCTAAGATGACTCACCATGACCCAAGCCTTTGTATAATCCCCATCTTTCGAGCATGAGTGGGATTTGTAACTTGCAATCCATGGAATATGGCATAGGTAAAGGTATACTGCAGATGTAATTAAAGCCAGGAGTTGATTTTAAGTTAAACAAAAGGGTGATTATCCTGGGTTGGCCTGACCTAATTAGGTGAGACCTTTAAAAAAGCATCAGGGGCCCCTGGGTGCCTCAGTCGGTTAAGCGTCCGACTTCAGCTCAGGTCACGATCTCACGATCCGTGAGTTCGAGCCCCGTGTCGGGCTCTGGGCTGATGGCTCAGAGCCTGGAGCCTGCTTCCGATTCTGTGTCTCCCTCTCTCTCTGCCCCTCCCCTGTTCATGCTCTGTCTCTCTCTGTCTCAAATATAAATAAACGTTAAAAAAAATAAATAAATAAAAATAAAAATAAAAAAGCATCAGGGAGGTCAGAGACTCTCAATGTTGCTGGATTTAAAGAAGTCACCTGCCATGCATTCTATAGCTACAATTTTGCCAACAGCCTAAAAGAGCTTCGAAGCAGGTTCAGTTGAGCCTCCAGATGAGAATGCATTCCAGCCAATACCCTGATTTCAGTCTTGTGAGATGATGAGCAGAAGACCCAGCTAAGCCTTGCGTGAACTCCTGATCCGCAGAAAGTGATATAATTGTGTGTTGGTTTAAGGTGCTAAGTTTGTGCTAATCGGTGATGCAGCAATAGAAAATGACTGCAGGTCTCAAGGTAGTAGAACAGTCCAAGGAAAAGAGGTAAGTGTGATGAATGTAATACAGTAGAATCACCCTATCAAGGATAGGCAGGGGGCACAGCTGAGAGTAAACAGATGTCCTTCCACTCCCCCGGTATCTGAGCAGAGAAACAGGAACTCGGCATGTCTCTCTCTCTGCAGTTTCTGTAGTATCTTTGCAGATACTATGGTATCTTATCCAGTAAATCTATAAGTCTGAATGGTTTTTTTTTTACGCCTGAGTACTCTTCTCTCTAAAGACTCAGATCTCAACACAAAGGGAAGGACTGGACAACTTTTTTTGATCCTCTTCAGTCATAAGACACAATCACCATTACTGATCCATAATCTAAGATGATCACTGCTTCCGAAATTATATCTAGTTGTATAACATATGGTTACCATAAAAGAACTTTCCCTCTGAATAAACTAAAGAGCTTCTCTAGAAAATGCTTCACGAGGATGGAAAGTATATATACTGTGGATGGGGAAACTTCAGAAAGATTAAGTGGTTTTCCCAAGGTCAAAGTTGAGTCAGTGGCCAAATCAAAAATAGGACCCCAACCTAGGGGAAGTCCAAGATGAAACCGAAAGCAAGAATGTTCATGGGCTCTGTTCTTTCATTTTTTGAAGTCTGAGTGTTAATTTTATCCTACTCCTGACTGTGAACTGTTAGTTCACAGACCACATACATTAGAGGACATCCTACTTGAACATCATATTAGATTACATACATTTTGATGACAAGGCTTAGCCAAATGAAGCTTCAAATATTTTTTAAATGAATGACTCAAACACAATATGCAGTAGCTCTGGGGAAAATGGTCTGCATTAGGTCAGTCCAGAAAACCTTGGGAGATACCGGGGGATTTTTAGGCTCAGTTCAAACCATCAGTCCTATCTCAGGCTTACCAGAAAGCAGAGGTACGTTAAGGGACACATTGAAGTGCATCAGAATCACCTAAGAAGCCTGTTTACCTTGGAGATTTTTGGCTCCACCCCCTAAGATTCTAATTCAGAAAGTTTAGGGTGGGCCTAGGGATCCGTATTTTAACAATCACTACAAGTGAGTCCGATGCAGGTGGTCTCCACTACTGGACAGACATCAAGTGGATGAGAAATAAGATATCGACATTGGCTATCTACATCAGCATTTTGTATGCCTGCAAAAATTTCAAAACTCCTTATAAACAAGACAGCATTACTAATAAGGAAATTGAGGAATAGTGTGGTTAAATAAATTGCCCAATATTTACCATCAACCTGCAGTATGAGCCAAGAAGAGGAAAAGCAAAACAAAACAAAACACAATCCTCTGAGGCTTTTCACACTCCTCCCTCTCCCGCCCCATTCCATGTCCTAAGAAAACTCTAGCAGAAAATAACAGGAGGGCTCTTAGACTATGTTGACATTGGCAGCAAAAGCACATCCAGTTATTCAGTCTCAATAAAAGGACATTTTTCAAATCTTTCAAAGCCAGCTACACTAAGGCTATAATGAGTTTACCTCATTTTAATCTATGCAGCCAGAACCACTCAAGGAGGGCAGGTCTGAACCCATCTTTGGGAAATCGTGCAGCCATCAATATAAAGAAGATTTAAAGCCCTCCAGACATCTGGTATGACTTAATCTCTTGGTGCTTTCTGTATTCTTCAAACGTTAACCAGGTCACAAGCTTACTCTCTCTTCTTTCCTATAGATAGACAAGTCAATTATCTAAATCCAGTGAGCCCAAAGTATCACAATCCCCTCTAAATTTTCACAGTAAATTAATGAATTTCTCTTCTCTCTCTTTCACTGTGTGTGTGTGTGTGTGTGTGTGTGTGTGTGTGTACTTATTAATTGATTCCCCATTTTCCCAGAACTGATTTTTTGGTAGCTTTAGGACTCAAAATGTAAGACAAATAAGAAATTACAAACAGGATTTTAAATTAAAAGAGAAAACGAGGGACAGAGAGAGAGGGAGAAAGAGAAGGAGAAAATCATGGATCTCATTTTATCAAGTAGGTATAGTCCTAGAAACAAAATATATTTGAATCTAATAAATCCTTTGTACTTGCATTATTCTTTAGAAAGTGCTTTACTCATACTCTCTTTTTTCCAATTGGCAGTGGTGCATAATCCTTCAGATTTGTCTCCTTATTCCTATTCCCACCTCTTTATCAAGTAATTAATAAGTCAAAAGCAGACACAGGCATTCTGGAAAATTCCTAAGGAACCTTGGAACATATTACTTGTTAATGTCTAGATTCCTTTGAAAATGTGAGTATTCCTGACCTAAATTACCTTTCAAGGCCACCTTTTGCCTCTGTGAGTGTCCACAGGCTTTCCCCTAAGGGAATCAGGTGTGCCTGCAGTTCTGGTTGTCAGGGCTGCTGGGGGCAGGGCCAGAGTGGGCCTGTAGTTGGGCTGTGGAGTACGCAAAGGGGGTTTCCTCCAGGCTTTCCGGGGCCTCTAATTCAGGGCTCAATGACTCTCAGGCAGCATCCAAGGCTGTTTCCCTGTAAAACCTCTTATACTATTTCTCCCCCTGAAGATGCCATATTGTGAAAGCTTGTCCTCCCCACACAAAGTACCGTGATGAATAAAGATTTTTCAACTTACACAACATTTCATTTATTCCTTCATTCACTGAACAATTACTTACTGAGTTCCTACTGCATGCCAGGCATTGACCTGTCCCCTGGTAGATGAGGAAGTAAAGTGTGGCCTCTGCCCACAAGGAGAATTTACAACCTGGCATCAAAATATGCAAGCAAATCGGAGTCCCTAAAGCTTGTGCCATCTGTGCTCTGCACTAGGGGATCTGGCTGGGTGAGTGGGCACTAAAATCCAGCCTACCTTTGCCTATGCTCACCAAACCATGAGCCCTAACTCAGGGCTGCATTTCTCCACAAGGCTACAAGACACAGTTGTCTAATTAATCCAAAAGATCCAGATGAGCTATTAGTGGCCCTGCACACAAACAATTTTAATACAAGGAGTTGCAAGTCTGCTCCGCAGAGTCAGGAAAGGCTTTAAGTGGATATTGTTTGTGCCAAGCCTTGAAGGATTTGTAGGTGTATAGGGTTTTTCTGGATAAACAACAAGGAGAAGGATGTTCTTAGCAGACTGCCCGGAAGTATGGGGAAACAATGCATCATCAGGAAACTCGAGAAGTAAAAGTACTTGAGTGACAGTGGCCAAGACTAGACCATAAGCCAGTTGGGGAGGCAGGACCACATCAGGAAGTGAGGTGTGTTCATGCAAAGACCTTTCCCATTTATTCCATAGAGGAAAGGTAGCCGGTGACTAAGTACGGGGAGTAAGATGGCAGAGGTACCATTAAACAAAGCAGGAAATATAGGAAATGGGTGGGGGAATAGACGATGAGTTCAGAGCTTGTAATCAGCATGAAAATTCAAAGCTACCAATCACACAGAATGATAAAATTCAATTAAAGTAATCCAGTGATTGTTTTGTTAGCCTAGATAGATTTATAAACACGAATAAAGGTAAAACTTGTTAGGATTTTTAAAATATTCATAATTTCTGTAACGTCCCCATTAATATCTTCTTAGACCATGAGATTTAGAACAGGAATTCCTGCTAAGACTAGTTCACAAATATTTGTGTAATCCATGGTGACACAGAATAATCCCTGACCTTCACCAGGTGTTCAATAAACGTGAATCAAGGGAAGGGAATTCTGGCCTTTACTACCCCCACTACTCATTTGTCATATCCCATCTGGTGGCCAATGATGTTGGTTACCTGTTCATTTAAATGTCTATTACTTCCTTCACTGTTAAGGTCCACATGGACAGAGATCAATTTATATCTACCACAAGGTTTTGCATACAATAAATGCATAATGAGTATCAAAAGGCTTTTTTAGAGGAAGTCTCTCTGCTAATAATGCCTTCCAAAGTTTCAATAGGACACCTTGGTTAAAATGTACCTGGATTTATAAATACAGTGTGGAATGTCCCCATAGTGGGGATTCCTGCATCTGGGGATGATCGGCGGAAGAAACTTCAACCTATGCACTGTGAGCTTCTTCACCTATAAATGAAGAAGACTACACACTTGTTAAATGTAAGAATTTAAAGCTGTGGAAGAAAACTCAGTAGGGAACAGTTCCAGGACGAAAACTCTTGGAAGTCCAAGCAAAATATAAATATCCTGAGTGGATACAGCATATTTCTTGCCCACTCAAAGATATACCATGCCAGCTCTGAGGGCTAGATATTAGGAACAACAGTAATAATGGCTAAATCTAGGGGCACCTGGGCGGTGAAGTCATCTAAGTGTCCGACTCTTGGTTTTGGCTCCGGTCATTATATCATGGTTCATGAGATTGAGTCCCACATTGTGCTCCATGCTGACAGCACGGGGCCTGCTTGGGCTTCTTTCTCTCCCACTCTCTCTGCCCCTCCCCTGCTCTCTCTCTCTCAAAATAAATAAACTTCAAAAAAAAAATAATGGCTACATTTATTGAATGATGTAGTAGGCCTCATTTTAAGCACTTTGCATGTGTTACCTCAGTTCATCCTCAAGACAACTTTGTGATGTAATTAATGGTATGTATCTCAATTGTTCAGATGAGGATACAGAGATACAAAAGTGACTCTGGCATATCGCATCTGGAGTAGTCCACAGTCATACCCTGAGTTTAAGAATTCACTAAGAACAGGGCGCCTGGGTGGCTCAGTTGGCTAAGCGTCCGACTTCGGCTCAGGTCATGATCTCACAGTCCGTGAGTTCGAGGCCCGCGTTGGGCTCTGTGCTGACAGCTCCGAGCCTGGACCCTGTTTCAGATTCTGTGTCTCCCTCTCTCTCTGCCCCTCCCCTCCTCATGCTCTGTCTCTCTCTGTCTCAAAAATAAATAAAAACATTTAAAAAATTTTATTAAAAAAAAAGAATTCACTAAGAACAATATTCACTGAGTGCAAATTATATGCCAGGACTCAGCACTATAGGCAAAGCCACATTCAATTCCAACAAAGTCCTTGTTCTCACGGGCTTATATCCTAGAGGGAGAGACAGATAATCAACAAGTAAACCAATAACTAAACATAATGATTAAGTTGGGGTATGTCTAATGAAGGAAATAAAGTGTGACAGAGTGACAGGTACACTGGGGGCACTAGCCTGGAGGGGCTTTCTGAGGAGAACAAGAATTTCTTGGCCTTTTTGTTGTTTTTGTTTTTGTTTTTTGGTAAATGTTTTCATAAGAATAAAAAGCAGAGTTTTAAAAATGAAAAAAGTTGTATCTTTAAGAAATATTTTTATTTTTTAAAGTTCTAGTCCACTAGAGAAACTGTCTCCCTGAGACACCCATTTCATAATTAATTCTTGCTTATTTCTTAATTTGGGTCAGCATTTCATTCATAATAATCTCCAGACACAGCCATTTTCAAAACGCTTCCCCCCCTTCAAAAAACCCACTACCCCTCCATCATTATTGCAGCTCTCCAAATCCTTTGTCCCATCATCCTACTTGGCAAGAACCTTCAGAGATGAACACATAAACTCCATACCATGCTGGGAGAGAGGATTTGCCCTGCATTTTCCAGGCTGGCATGTTAGCATCCTGTCTTTCAGAATGTATGAGAGCAATTGCCATAAAGTGAATTGACTGTCTCGTAAGTACATCAGAGCACCAGGGGATAGGAAATCTACAGAAACTCAAAATACAGAACTAACTACCAACCGCAGAGCAGAGGAAGTGCAGTAATGTGTTCAGGCTATAAGCCTTTGCGGAGACACCCGTCTGCCTCCATCATTATTTATCATCTGCGTCTCTAGTTACTTCATTACCACAAGAGAGAAAAAAAGAGCCATGGACTCAACTTGTACTGGCTTCAGAAACAACCCTATATACTTTAAGACACTTTTTGGCTCACAATGTAAGTAGTGCTACCACAAAGTGAGACTAGGAAATCTGAGAAAATAAGACTCAAATTTGCTTGCTTGAAAGGTTGAAAAGCCCTCCATCATCTGTGTCTAGAAAGGCTAAGATGCCCTCCCGTTTGCCAGAACTGCCCATCCTCATTCTGTACAGCCACTTCCAGCTCTCTAGGCTACAGCCTCTCATTTCTGAATGAGATGATGCCAGAATTTTTTTTTAATTTTTTTACATTTATTTATTTTTGAGAAACAGAGTGAGACAAAGCGTGAGCAGGGGAGGGGCAGAGAGAGAAGGAGACACAGAATCTGAAGCAGGCTCCAGGCTCTGAGCAAGTGGTCAGCACAGAGCCTGACGTGGGACTCGAACTCACAAACTGTGAGATCATGACCTGAGCCGAAGTTGGACGCTGAACCGACTGAGCCACCCAGGTGCCCCATGCCAGACTTCTTATAGAATACATTTTGTAAGTAAGAAGAACACCCATCCATTTTGTCTCCAGTCAAAAGAGAGGTCCTACTTTACAGGTTAAACACTGTCTCACTAACAGGAAAAAGAAATACATTGGGGTTGACCAGCATGAGACAGACCAGATCTTCAGTTCTGCAACTTAAACCTATCAGGAAATAGCTGGAAAAATGGCTTCAGTATATCCGTTTCAATGATAGGAGAAATGGCCTCAGTCATATAGAACAATCTCTTCAGACTACAGACAATCTTACAGATCTTTTTTTAACATTTAAGCAACACCCCACATTTCAAAGGATGACGCCAATGTTATCAGTCAAAAAAATCACTTCTGAAAAAATATATGGTCGTACATTGAAGTTCTTCTTGTTATATTTTTCCTCCAAGTGTACTTTCTCTGAGGAGCACATCTTCATAGTTATAGCAGTATGGTGGGCTTACGGAAGAGTCAGAATCAAGGGATAAAAAGAACAAAGGAAAGCTACTCTCTCTAAGGACTTTCAAATGCATTATCTTACTCACTTGTCACATCCTCTTTGAGCAGGGCATTGTTGTCCCTATTTTGCAGAGATGGATCAGGCCTCTTGCTTCGGAGCAGAAAGCCAGTATATCCTTGCGCTATGATCTGCACGCATGCCTCTCCAATAGATAAGCTCACTACCTGTGGAGCAGAATGGCTGAACGGCTATTTCTCCCTATCAGATCTAAAACGTTAGAGCCTGTTATAGACAAGATACGAAAGTAGTCTGCTTGCCTGACGTGCTTCATATATCATCTGTATTTATGCATTTTTATAATCTGGGTAAAACTAGGAATCTAGAACCAACCTTAGGTCATAATGAAGAAAGGAAGAAACAACGTCTGTTGCCCAACTGTGTGTACGCAACGATAATGGAGAACACCATCACTTATAATGAGTCAGCACACAAACTTCCTGGAACTCTCAGGGGGAAGTAGAAAGTGAACCAGCCTGACTCCCAAGATTTTCAGAAACCTCTCACTATAAGTTTTTGTTCAACCAAACCTAATATACCACCCTCTCCCTGGCCTTTTGCACATCAAGTGATCTTCTAGGTCCCAGAGTTAGCTGGTGGCAGAGGCAGGACTAGAACCCAGATCTTTTAACTCCCAACCCTGTGCTCCTTCCAATACACTACTGCCTGATATATTTTACAGATGATGGTGACAGAAATCATAATGGCAGCCACTATTAACTACTCAAGGCCAGGGTCAGCAGTAAATGTTTTACATGAATGATTGCATTGAATCCTCAGAATTACTGACCTACAAAGTAAATAAGGAAACAGAGGCTCAGAAAAATTAAGCAACTTCTCCAAGACTCAACTGCAGGTAAGCGACAGAGCTGGAATGCAGCCCAGTCTCTCTGAAGCTAGGTCTCAGGTCTACATCAAATTACCTTTCTCTGCTTACCATGTTTGGTGAAAATTGCAGTGATTAAATGTGAACAACTTACATATCTGCTTATTATTACAGTTTATTCCATCTACTTTACAAAAATAAATCTTTATAAAAAATAGATTTCAAGAGTAAAGTGGCACAATTAATCTGCCATTTCCTGCCTCCTTGATGCTAATCCTTGAGTTTTTCAGAATGGTGCAAAGCCTTAATCAGACAGTGTGAACCTGTTTTTGAGATACAAATATGTGTTTAAGGTGGGGGTGGGGGAGGGATGATTCAGGTATAAAGAAAATATTTCTTTAAATAATGAAATTACAGTCTCCCAAATCTGGAACATCAGGTATGCTGGCTAATACTTAGGGGTTTGGATGTAGTGCCTCTGTTCACAGATTGAAATATACTGAGGGTGACTGAGGAGGCTTACGCCGGCCCTGAGCTTGCACTGCTCATTGCCGTCTGTATCTGTATTTTCAGTGCCCCTCTTGTCATGTGTTGATGCTTAGAAAATAATTATTAAGAAACAGTGTCTTGCGATCGCTAGGAAGAAAGTCTCGTTAACAGGCTTCTCAAAGTTACTTGTACTTAAAAAAAAAACTCAGGATGACATCCTGGGGTACCTAATACCATTGGGGAAGATCATTTAAACCCCCTCCCCCCAGATTGCAGCGTTTTTTTTTTAATGTTTATTTATTTATTTTGAGAAAGAGCATGTGAACGGGGGAGGGGCAGAGAGGGAGGGAGAGGGAGAATCCCAAGCGGGCTCTGCAATGTCAGAGCCCTATGAGGGGCTCCAATTCACAATCCTCGAGATTATGATCTAAGCCTAATCAAGAGATGCTCAACTGACTGAGACGCCCAGGTGCCCCACAGTCTTATTATTAGTAAAATGAGAGGCAATCTGAAGTCTTTTTTACCTCAAAAATACTGTATTGTTACTGCTGATTACATGAAGGAGTTCTAAAATCAACTCTCCTCCATTCCTCTTTTATTCATGTGTTCCCTCCTTTTCTTTTGTTTCAGTTCCAGTTCTCCATTCAACCCCAAACACTTATATTCACAACTACTACCTTACAGGCTCTTAAATTTATTAGCAGCAGCAAAGCAATTTTTTTTTCACTCCAGGGAAGTGCATTATCTTATTATGAATGAGAATCAATGCAGAGAGCATTCACATGGCACTAAGGCATGTATGATTTAAGTTAAAGAGGTATAGAGTACGTTGACATGACTCTCTAGAAACCATAGTGGCAATTTTTAGTGACGGGATTCTAAATAGTTATTCATATATACTTAAAATGAGAGCTTCTGCGAACACCTAAGTCAGAGCCACAATCATAAGAAGCCACAGTGTGATGACCAACATTGTTTCACTAAAGCTAACAAATGCTTTGGTTATACAGCATTTTGTATTATAACAGAAGATATTTGCAAATGATACATCCAATAAGGGGTTAGTATCCAAAATATATAGAGAAATTATACAACTCAACACCAAAATCCCACAAATAATCCAATTAAAAATGGGCCAAGGATGTGAACAGATATTTTTCCAAAGAAGACATACAGATAGCCAACAGGCACATGAAAAGATGCTCTACATCACTAACCATCAAGGAAATGCAAATCAAAACCACAATGCAACATCCCCTATCACTTTCAGGATGGTTACAATAAAAAAGACAAGAAATAATAAGTGTTGGCGAGGATGTGGAGAAAAAGGAATGAGGCCTTATGCACTGTTGGTAGAAATGTAACTTGGTGCAGCCACTATGGAAAACAGTTGGGAGGTTCTTCAAAGAATTAAAAATAAAAATACCATATGATCCAGTAATTCCACTACTAGATATTTACCCAAAGAAAATGAAAACACTAATTCAAAAAGATACTGCAGCATTATTTACAATAGCTAAGATACGGAGGCAACCCATATTGACTGATGAACGGATAAAGAATATGTGGTGCGTGTGCCTGTCACATGTGCCTGCACGCACGCGTGCGCACACACACACCCCCACACACACACAGAGGAATGTCGCACAGCCATACAAAACATGAGATCTTATCATGTGTAAAAACACAGATGAACCTAGAGTGTATTCTGTTAAGTGAAATAAGTCAGACAGAGAAAGCCAAATGATTTCACTTACATGTGGCATCTAAAAAACAAAACAAATGAGTAAACCAACAAAAGGCAGAAATAGACTCATAAAGAGAACAAACTTATAGTTGCCAGTGGGGAGGGGGAATGGGAGATAGTCAAATGGGTGAAGGGGAGAAGGTGATACAGGCTTCCAGTTGTGGAATGAATAAGTTAGGCTAATAGAAGGCACAGCATAGGGAATACAGTCAATGATATTATAATAGTGATGTCTTGGGGCAGATAGGAGCTACACTTGTGGTGAACACAGCATAATGTATAGACTTGTCGAATCACTATTTTGTATACCTGAAACTAATGTAACATCATGTGTAAATTATACTTCAATAAAAAAAGAGAAAAAGATATGTATGCATGCATTTTAAGTATGCCCAGTAAGATCTTTTACTCCTCCATTTTGAAAGGTAATCAAAGATAAATTCATTCTAAATTCTTAAGCTTTTTTCCACTCTCCCAAACTTTTAATATAAAAACAGTAATTAATCAATACACGCATAACTTAAAGGTCTCTCTCTCCCGGAACATCTGTCGTGACAGTACAGAAGTGTTGTTTTTTTATTTTACCTGGGAAGAGCAGTGATTTTCCCCCATTTCTCCACACAGAATCTTCTTGGGCCATTACTCCCTCGGAGAGAAGCAAATCCTTCATAGGGAATGCTGGATGTGCCTGTGACAAACTATCAACCAAAGAAAACAGAAGGATAAAGTGAAACCAAGAGGCTAGCTGCTGACAAACGCATGGCATCATTCATGTGCAGGGCTCTCGGGGAAGAACAGCAGGTTGCTCACTGGTGGGAAAGCCTGAAGACAAAACTCCATAGGTGTGGAAAAACCCAACACAAGAATTCTGACAAAGATCTGGGGAACACTAAAGAAAGACAGTGCATTATAAAAGAAAAGGAGATCCAGAGGGTCTTAGTAGATAAAGCATCCTGTACGGCTAGCCAGCTCAGTAGATTAAATTGGGTGTATTTCCCATTATAGATAAATAAAGTAGGTATATCAATCAGCCTAAGTCTACTTGGCATCAGTCCCTGATCAACTTGAGGTAAATGAGGACCAGATCCTTGATCCAAAGGAGTTAAGACCCAATCTACTTGTAAGGCTCAGCCTAAGCATTCAGAAGGCTTGTTCCCGATATTTCTTTGGCTGCGATCAACCACTAAATGCCCATGTAACTATGAACACCACAAGAAAATAATGAGTTAGTTTTCCCAGTATCCTTGAACTTCACTGTCATCTCAAGTTTGTGGAAAGTTACATGGAAGAAAAGAAAAGATTCTTTTTCAAAGACCTGGTCACTTCCTAAGAGACTGAAGGTCATTTTCTATTGCTAGAGGTGCTGCCCTGCAGAGTGCCCCGGGATCTCGTGTTGAAGGGACCAAGTTGCCCTGAAGGCAGGTGTTTTTCCTGGGATTCTTGGACTGGAGTTGGTATTTCCTCAAAATTCTAATGAGATGCTTGGACGTGGCTGGGGATGTTCTGCATAGTGATGGAGCCACAGAACATGCAATCAGAAGAGTCTGAAACAATGTATCCCACATTTGCAGGCAAACATGGGGTGTGTTTACTGAGTACTTAGCAATTATTAAACATAAGCAATTCCAATAATAATTATATTAATGCATTAAAAAATTAACTAATGGCATCTTACCTGTAACAACCTGAGTCGCTGTTCATTGTTGAATCTTTCCACTGCAGCCCAGAACCACCGAATTACAATATGATTGTCATGATATCCTATTAAACCAATCAGGAAAGCCCACATTACTTTGACTTTTCTATGTTAAGATGACATGACACCATGACGTGTCGACAAAAGACCCCCAGACATAAATCATCATCTTGGATTCTTTAAAGGTTGTCTATCATTTAAGACTAGGGAATAACACTGTAAATACAATCACATGAGTGTCAAAAGTCAAACAAAGACAATACTCAATGAAACTAGGAGGTCTCTGTTTCCATTTAGTGGTCAGTAAACAAAACTGGTGGAGAGAAGAACAACAAAGTTGTCATTTTAACCATACCATTTCTGAAAAAGATCATTGCTATTACTGGAAATACCTAACTCTTTTGGTCATTCATTTAAGAAATAATTTTCAAGTATCACTATGCCAAGCACTGTACTAAGCTTGGGGGTAACAATGGCAAAGCAAACGGACCCTTACAGGGCTTCTGGTAAAGGAGAGACATGTTAAATCAAATAAGTATACAAGTAAATACTTAATTGCAAACTATTTTAAAACTACATATAATGTTCATATTTTTAAATCAACTTACTTTTTATTAATAAAAAGGAAATCGTAATTTTATTACTCTATTTCCTTCAACTAATAAATCGCAAATAACCACGAACCTAAATGTTACTTTTATTCCATAGCTTAGTAGAATTTAATAAAATGTCAAAAGTATCATCCCCGGGAGGATTAAGGCAGTACGTGTGGATCCCAAAATCTTTCATCGGAGAAAAATTAAGTTGAGAGAAGATTAAGGTACAATTGGTGATTCAAACCAATTAACTCCATGTGCTCGAGGTACACAAAGCCACTCTCATTCCGAGTCAGCACAAGTAAGTCCAACATACAAGGTGGGTAAAAAACGATTTGAATTTGAATTTTTGCTCACAGGTTACAGTGGTTGTAGAATTTGGGGGAAATTTTGCCTTAGCATTTACCATTTGATCAGTGATGCTTAGTGCCCTTTGGACAAGAAAGGGATCCAAGTGAAAGGTAAATATATTTATACTGGACATGGTGTTATACAGGCTCCATGTCCATTTGGCAGAAACTAGCTATTTGGTGCTGAGCAAATTGTTTTCTCATCTATAAAATAAGCACAGTGGCTCTTTATAGCTCTTCTGATCTTATGAATCAGGCCCCTTTCTGCTTCTCCTTTGCTGTTTGTGCCAAACCTTCTGGGGGAGGAGGACAGCAAGTGTCTCTTCATATTCTCTACAAACAGCTGCCTAATGACCACATGGCAGGTGGCAGAGCTGCCTCTTCATCCAGTGCCAGCTAGTTGGGTCAGCAAACAGCTGGGTATCTCACCATCTCTCTGCCTCCCCACCCGGAGCACTCTCTTCCCAAGCATTTCACTTGGGAAGATTTACAATGACCATGGAAATAGGGACTTGAGTAGACATACACGGTGAATAAAGCTTACAATACGTAAAGATGAATATGGCTGATCTGATTAACAGTGTTGCTATTAGAATCTGCCCGGGACAGAGCCGGGGGGGGGGGGGGGGCGGGGGGCTAATGGCATTTATGGTAAGATTTTTAAGTTATGTAGCATGCTGGAGAAAATTGTGTTCTAGGTGGTAAAAAGAGCTTGGTTAACAAAGTTACAATAACCAAGGCCACATATGGGTTACACATGGGGCCAGTTGGAAAAGATGCATCGTAGCAATTGGGTTTCAGAAATAGCAGCAAGAGAGACTGCAATTTAATACGGCCTTTCAGAGAAAATGGGCATGCACGGCCAGCCCACGGCAACAGCGATGAGCTGGAAGAGCCACGAACAGGCAAGAACAAAAGCAATTCAGCAAATGTTATTTTTTTTTTTTTACTCTAAACTTTAAAAAATTTTTTTTAATCTTTTGTTTCAATTTACAGATAACTGAAGATAGAGATGTTCAACTCTCAGTGTATTCTGCTAAGTGGTTAATTCAGCGACTTAAAGTTTGTAGTTTTTACTCTCCAAGTTCAGAACTGCTGCTAACCTTACATTCTGAGTTAAAAACCAAAAGCCAAAATCACAACAAAAAGCAACTGCTATTTGTCATGACTTTCCGAAGACTGTCACACTGCAATAAATTTCAGAAAAGGTATTCTCTCTTTGCTTAAAATTATGGGATAAAACTTCAACTCTGGATCACCATCAGGTCCCTTTCAAAGTCTATTAACTCAGTGAGGAGATTTCAATGGCTTCAGTCCCAACTGCTAGTGGACAATTTATAGTGATCTACAGAAATGCCACTTCTAAAGCTTCCCAGGCGGTGAACTGTCATACAATGCAGGTTTTAACTAATCTTACAGTAGTTTGCTTTTCAGTTGAACTTCATGCTTGAGTTTAGAAGGGCCCGTTCCATAAGCTTCTTGAATTTTGAGAGCCAGGTCTTATTCCATTTATGTGTTTCAACCGTGAATTACGACTGGTAGGTAGTTCAGTGAAATGCAGAAAAACTGCCTTTGCTCTATTGGGAAGCTTAGAGGGTGTGTCGCTTCAAGTTTTAGAATGGAGGGAGAAGAGGTGGAGTTTGACCAGGTGGATATGAGTTCCTAGGTGCTTCACTAACAACACCATAAAGCAATTAATTAGTGTTCTTATGGTCACATTTCTTCACCAACAATTAACAGTTATGACATCCTCAGATGGTGTGTAAACAGTCCTTCCTCCACTTGATGGATGAGGTAACTAGGAAAAGAAGGGAATGTACCTTGCCCAAGGTCTCAGAGGAGACTGTGACAAACCTATGATTATAATACAGAGTGCCTTGCCTATCCTGGATTCAGGCTGGCATGCTAACCATTTGCTTCCCCTTAATATGAAACGTAAAAGTTCAGCCATCTCTAAATCACATTTCACCTCCTCGGTATTCTGTGTTGTTTCTCCAGTCACTCAGGTCGATTTCAGCTGTGCCCGCGATGACAAGTTCCAGTTCTCTTGCATCAAAAACAGACACCAGCCTGGCATCCACCACCTGTGGAGTAAAAAGAATGCAGGGCATGGCTTGCGAGTCAGGAGAAATCTCAGCTATAATTACGCCTCATCAGAAAAGGAGGGCACAAGGAATTTTAGGAATAGGACGGAAGTGCTATGTGTAGGCACTCTGAAGAATGCAGTGCTCTCGACAAATATATTTTTAAGACAAGATGGATGAGCTTCTCCTCAACAGAATTTTCATTTTAAGACTGACCACTGATAAATCCAGTTTGTTTTTCTCTTTTAAAAAGATCTAGTGCTCCTCCAAAGGAAGTCACATGGAGTATTTGTCACAACTCATTCAAACCCTAAGATACAATCACTTCACATAGCAAGCATGAGACGTGATCACCCGTATCAAAGCATGAGTAAGATGTATGACTTCACTGTTATTAGTGGTCGTTAAGTCATGAAATGCTACTTGAATTCATCATTTTATTTCAAAGATCCCTTGTAAGGGGGCATGGAGCTTTTTTGTGTGCTTGAAACACATACAAAATATATTGGAGTTTTTAAATTGAAAGTGCAATAATAAATATAACAAAAGAAAAATGGAAATATCGCACACAAATAAAGCACCAGAAGATGGACTGTGGTATCATAGACAGCAACTTGCAAAACCCCACTCCCTCTGATTGTCTTCACCTCATAGAAGCCACGCACTAAACTCTCTGTTTGCTGAACAACACCCCTCTCAATCCGCCATTTCACCATCCTCTCGATGTACTCCTTCTTGTTCTTCTCTGTGACCGGGATATTGGCACCCCCTGGTTTTAATTCTCGTTCGGTAATCTGAGATTAAAAAACAAAACAAAACACTGAACATAAAGAAATACTCTTGATGTTAGAAGAACACTGCTACCAATGAGCCGAAATCACCCAGCTACCTGTCTTTGCCCTGGCCACGGCGGGAGGGGGGTTTCCACAGCAGTGGGGGGAGGTGCAACATGGAGCCCATGCACACACCGGTGCTCAGTAAAAACTAGGCACTGAGCTGATGTCTAAAAGCTTCAGTGGTTAAAAATCTATATATTGTGAGTGCTGGAGGTTAAATTTTAAATCCTGACTAAACTAGTAAGTCTTTTAAATGAAAATAAATTAGCTCCAGGTTTTGCCCCACTGCTATTGGAATGTTTGGCAAAAACATATTTTCGCAAATTCCATTAGGGTTCAGAATCAACTACATATCAAAAGCCAATATTTAAGTAAAGATTTGCCTTAAGGAAGCAGAATTACATTTAAGTGAATGTTACATTGAGAACTTCTTTTTTTTTTTTTTTTTAGTCAAGGAAGCTTTTTTTTTTTTTTTAACATTTATTTATTTTTGAGACAGAGAGAGACAGAGCATGAATGGGGGGAGGGCCAGAGAGAGAGGGAGACACAGAATCTGAAGCAGGCTCCAGGCTCTGAGCTGTCGGCACAGAGCCTGATGCGGGGCTCGAACTCATGGACCGTGAGATCGTGACCTGAGCGAAGTTGGACGCTCAACCGACTGAGCCACCCAGGCGCCCCTACATTGAGAACTTCTTTTCCAAAACACAAAATTCAGAAGACCAGTCAAACATAAATGTGTAAATAAGAATATTACTTATGAAACAGTATATAATTTTTGAAAGAAATGTTTTTAACCAACGACCATGTTTTCAAACCTTCACCAAAACATTATTTCATCCCTCAGCTTCAAAACATTTTCTGCTCTTAAACATGAATGAGAGTTAAGTACAAATGCCAATTAAATAATTTAATATTCAACTCTGGGGTAGCATGGACTTTGAAAAGCTGTATTTTATACAAGGCAATTCTAAAATTTTATGTGGATATTTTAGTTGGGAATAAAAAGAAGATTGCTTATAACATACAAATAGTTACCACAATCTGTAAATTAGACCATCCTACTCTGTTGTTGGTATTAAAATAATCTTTGTAGCCAAAATTATTATAACTGTATATAAACGGGGGTTGAAACCACCCAACAAGCCACAAATAAGTACGCATATGAATTAATTCTTCATCAACCAACAGCCTTTAATTACCACGCTAAGTCACCGGGGATTCACATACACAGACCTGCCCAAAAACTTCTTCATTCACAGTGAATGTCAGGTCCAGGATGTCATGGATATCATTGTCTTTCATCCACTGCAGGCTCTGGTGGAACTCTTCATCAAGGTATTCTAGATCACTCAGGTCACACAGACTAAGATGATAAACAGATAGAAGCAGATATGTAGGGATGACTGTTAGGAAAACCCCACAGACACAGGAAAGAAACTAAGAATTGAAGACAAGAACAAGGTCAACAACATAGGCAGTGATTTCTGGAATGTTCTCAGTCAAACTCAGTAACCAAAGCAGCTAAATAATAAAAAAAAATACGCCATACGATGTAAAAATCCTGGATATATAAAATGCCTTAAATCAACCAGCCTGTCCGAGTGGCTGCCATTTGCCTAGTCATTCACGACTAATGCCAGAGCAGGAACTGGAACTCAGGTGTTCACAGCCTGAGTCCCATATTCTTTTGGCTACGTTATACCACCTTAAAACGCTGTTCTCATAATTAGATATTTTTGGTGTGTTTCTATACTGTACTTTAACTTTGTTATTTTTTTCAAAGACTAGATTGAGTGATCCACATTCACATACATCTCCTTTTTCTTCATGGTTCTTGTTCTTTCCAGGTTTCTGAAAACAGCAAGCTATGGAATCTCTCTACAATTATAATAGTTTTCCATACTTCTTTCCTCTTTTTTCATTGTGGAGAGAGGATCTGCATACAATGAAGTTACTGTTCTATAGCCCAGTTTTAAGGTGGTAACAACTGATTTGCTTTTGTTGTTTTGAATTTTCCCCCCATCAGCCCAATTTCAGAGGTCATTTTGTTTGGTTCAGTATAAACATTTATTAGGCATCAAGGATGTGCCAGACATCTTAACACCTACTTGATAAACAGTTACTGCCCTCAGGGGCTAATGGTCTAGTTGGGGAGACAGGCACACAAATAGGTCAATTAATATAAGGTGATGATGATAGCCTAGGCTGGGTAACACTTAAAATTTGTGTATTTCTTACATGAATGTTACACTCCAATTAAAAACAATGATAAGGTAGATACAGGGAGCTCTCATAGCAAGAATGCGGGACTTCAACCTGGAGATTCAGGAAAGTCTTTTGGAGTAGGTAATACCTACATCAAAATTTGTAGGCTGTTTAAAAGATAGAGAAGTAAAGGGAAATGGATGAAAAGAAGGAGAAGGGGGAAAAGAAAGGGAGGAGAGAACAACATTAACAAAGCACAAGGCCATGGAATATGCAAAATACTCAAGCATACTGGTAGTATCAGAGAGTTAACCACAAGACATAACATCCAGAGAAGGCTAGGAAGGTAGCTGGGACCAGGCCTTGAATATCATTCTAAGGAGCGTGGTGCTTCGGAACTACGGAAATATTTTAGGACAGGAAATGACATGATCAGATGTGAGATGCGATTTTAAATAGTTCTCTGGAGATTGTAGTATAGAGGATTACTTAAAATGGGGGTGGGGAGAGGAGTGGTTCTCATCAGATGGTGGAGGCAATTAGTAGACCACTACAGTAATCTGGCCAAAATAAGATAAGAGTTTTATTTTAAGAGCACAGCTATTAAGGGTGGACAGGAGAAGATGAATTTAAGAATTATTTAAGGGGTAAACATGGGCATTAGTAAGTGGTATCATCAGGGGTATAAAGAAGGCTATCAAAATAGGGGTAGCAAATGAACTCATGTTGCAAGCCAGCTCTGATTAACTGCCAGTCTTGAGGACTATAAGTTGAAAAAATTCCTGAGGCCAAAATGAATTCAGTGGGGAAAAGTATGATAAATGATTTGTGAACCACAGCATGGCAGTGGAATGGGTGGTAGGGAAGAGCAGAATCTGTGCTGTGTATCTGCCATCCCCGTGTGAGGGTGACTCCCAGTTTCTGACCAGTGACCTGAGAATCCTGGCACCATGGACTGTGACTAGGCACACTGGAGAAGGTACACTTTTAGGTTGAGGAAATTGAGGAGTTTAGTGGTCACCATGTTGATTTTGAGACGCCTAGGAGACATGCACGTGGAGACACTCAGTGGAATGTTGACCACATGAGCCTCTAACTCAAAGATTAAGACTAAGGGTGCAGATGTGAGCCAGTAGGAGAAGAGACAGGTGTAGACATTTCGCCATGACAGCACATAGAGAGAGAAAAGCAGGAGGGGGGAGAGGCAAGAATGGAAGCTCCAGGAACACCGAAATTTAAGGGGAAGTCAGAGGAGAAGCCCATGAAAGAGACATAAAAATAAAAGGGGAACTGGGAGAGAATAGTGTCAGGGACACCAGTGGAGGAAAGACACAAAGTAAGTGGGTGGGGTTCGGGGTTGGAGTGGTCAACAGTATCAAAAAGCAGTAGGATGATACAGTAAGATGAGGACTAAAGGATATTCTTTAAAAGCTTCTAAGGGTTACTGGTGGCAAGGAAGCCAGGCTAAAGTGTGTTGAGGGCACATCAGCACAGACCACTCTTTTAGGAAGCTTATAGGAGAAGATGAGAAAAGGCAATGAAATGGGAAGGTGCAAATCAGACAAGGGGAACCCGAGAGGCAAATGGACAGCGCCCAGTTGCCCAGGGTTTCATCTGCCCAGACACCAAAAGGGAGGAAAGCAAAAAGTCTTCCTACTGACCCTCTTAAGAGCCCATTAGAAACGCTTGCTTTTCATTTGAAGTCTAGGCTTCCATTTTACAGAAAGCAGGCACATGGCCTCTGTCAGGGAATAAGCTGGACAGAACCCAGCAATCATTCTGTGCTTTCTCCTTGCAAGTTTGAGCTACTACCCCACCAGACAGTTGCCTTCTCCTGTTTAGCCTTGTAAATGACTACTGATTACAGGACAGAAACTGTTTGCTCTACATTTTACAATAATTGCAATCTTTCACTGTGGCAACAATGAAGAAAAAGTTCTGTGAATGCTAAATTCTCATCTGCCATAATAAATTACTATCTTGCATATAGGGAAGTCTCAAGAAAAATAAGGGACTGCCCACCTCCAGCAACCAAACAAAAAATAAGACAAAAACAAAACAAAAGGAGAATGAAAACTTGGACCAAGAGTAAGCAGTTGAAGTCTGCATTAAGCAATATATAAAATGCTTCTCATAAAGGATAGGGGGCTGTGAGTCACCAAGACTAACCCACAACTATTCTATTAATAATCGGCATTAATACCACAGGAATTCCAGTGCTGTATTTGAAGTACAATTGTTTTGAAGAAACATGTGTTGCAACAAATGAGAATAAATTTTCTAGAACAAAGCAAAACTAAGACTTTAGGGGCAAGACAGAAATACAGGGTTGGGGAAAACACAGTGACCATATTTGAAACTGTTTTAGCTTCAGACATCTAAGCAGATACATGACACTGACAAAAGGCCCTTTTTTAATAAAAGAAATATTACATTCTTACATATTAATTGCACAAGCAACAAAAATACTCTTACATTCTGAGAAGAGCTTTATAAAAGGGCCGTGTGAAGAAAGCATCCAACAAATACTGGTGTATTAGCGCAAGACCAAGAATCCTACCACTGAACCGGAACCTGTGAAGAAAAAGCACAAGACAGCTTACACATCATGAGGCAGTTTCTAAATTGTTCTATCTGACTTCTAGAAAGCCTTTCAGCTCTAATCATCTAAGTTTGTCCAGGACTGATCATTTACTGGGTCCGTGAGAGTTTGTGTGCATTGTAGCCTGTGTCTTCATTAGGCAAATATTCACATTTACTTGAAAAAAATCTGTTTCACTCTGTTAATAATTCCTTCACCTCATGTTAATAATGTCTACCATGTAGCACCCCACATGGTCAACACGAATTCCCCATGTGCAGGTCAGTGAAATTTCCCCAAGCCATTTCTCAGAGATGACAGACTGAGACCAGTGGTGGTGGGGAAAATGCTGTCCCCTTCTAGTTTGCTTGCAAGAATATTCGCAGAATTTCTCTAATACAAACCCACTAGCAATCCCCTCTTGAGGAAAAGCCCAATCTCAAAGTGAGAAAGTTCCTATACCTGGTCTCTCTCAAACTGCACTCCGGATGGTAATTGTCACGATCCAAGAATTATGCATGTGGACCTTTGGGGGAGTTTCCTCATGGGACATTCTGTTCTCTAAAATTTCAAGGCTCAATCCTATTCTGAATCACTTTGGAAACTTTACTAAATACATCAGTCATGATTGGATTTGCTGAGATGTACACTTATTTTCTCTTTCAGAAAGGGATCCAAAAGTGTACATCCACACTGAAGTCCATACAGTCCATCTGTGATTTTAGTATTAGACAGCCATTTTAAGATGAATGTCCAGCAGCTTTGTTTTCTTTATTTCCACCTAAGGTAGCGTTAACTGTAATAGCTACAGTTAAGAGGACTCCAAATTGTAACTAAATGGAGTTAATTTGAAGAGTAAGTCCTAAAACTTAATGCCCTCCACCCACCAATATCAACCTTCATGACTCAAAGAGAATTTTTCCATGAGTCTTACTTACTTCTTTTTTGTTGTTGTTACTATAAATAAAGAGGAACAAGCAAATAGGGGTTATAGAGTATTTAAAGCGTATAAACGCAGGGATTAAAAAGGTATGTAAGGACATTTGGAAAGAGTGCAATTCAGGGTTTTCAGAAAAAGTAATCCCCAGAGGGGAATCCTATACCAGTCTTCCTTGATGATTTTATGTGAAAAAATAGAAAAGGAGCAGTCCCTGGCTACAAATTTCAATAGCTAATAGGGTAAGCGCCACTGCTGAGACTCTGAGCCCGTGTCCTTCTGCCAGGTTCTCTTCTACTATCGGTTCTTCCAGGGCACCGCACCCTCCCTCCCTCCTACTAGAATGCCATCATTACCCTCAGCCAGCACCCCAGCTGCTCTGCCCCACCCCCAGTGTTGGCCACTTCCCCAAGGGCTGCTCTAGCAGCTGCCGGACCTCTGGGTCAGGACCTTCTCCCACCCCATCTCACAGCTCAGAGATGCCCAAAGGTGCAGAGCAGAATCTAGCGATTTTGCTGGGAACCTAACATCATCTGGAACCTTCTTTCAATGGGAAAAAAAACCTTTTGAATTCTACCCAACTCACTTAAAATTGGTCTTTTGGAATACATTACTTCTCGGTCTTTTGGCTACGATCAAGTGTGGAATATAATCTATCCCTAGCTTGGAGACTGCCTGCATATGTAAATTTGACAACAAAAATAAGAGTCAAATGAAACTGAAAATATGATTTTCCCCAAGGAAAAAAGTGTTAAAAGAAATAGGGGTTCCTATAAAAAATACTCTCACAGAAAATCAACTGAAAAAAAGTGTTGAGGAAAAAGTACTTACCATTCATGGTGATTGTCTACAAAAGCAGACATGGGACTTATTTGTACTGTGTATGTGTCGTTGGCTGAATATTCAAATAAGCCATAATATGGGTTAAAGAGTTCTCTGGATACGAGGAAGAAAAACTCTCTGGAAGGTCCACTGTAATCCAGCCTTTAGAAAAATTTCACAGAAAGAATAACCAGTTATTATTATTTTTTTCTATATATTGGGCACATTTTCTACAGAGCTCAGCTTTCTATAGAATAGTCATTACAAGTCTAATTGCCCACATGTCTGGACTATCAGAATAAAATGAATGATCATGAGTCCCAATCTTATCCATGTCTTGACCCAGAATAGTGGAATGGGCATTTGTATGAGGCATATCCAAGCCTAAGCTACACATCAGATAACGGATAAAACAGGCAATATGCCAATAATTTGGTTGCATATATACACACATATAAAAAAGTAAATGTTTTCAATGTCTGGAATGGAGTTATGGAGAAAGGGAGTACATTGGGAAATACTTAAACAGAGTAAAACCAGAGAGTATCGGCTACCTACATCCATGGGACATGGAGTCCTTATGGATTTCTGAAACACTTTGAAATGGGAAAAGAAAGAGACTTTCCTGAACTGGTGATAGGAGAGTACAGATACAAGACCCCCTAGGGAGATCAGAGGCCCAAAAAATGGAATGACAGGGTTCGAGTGAAAACTTTAAATTATAAAACACCAAGGAAAATTATAGACAAGTAAAATGAGGGTGTCTAAAGCTTCCTAAACGAAGGTATCCAGAGAAGAGGCTGAAACTCTAGCACCTGAACTACAGTGTAAATTCCATTTTACTTAGAAAGACATCAGGGTGAAGGAGACGCATGAGAAGCAATTGCGTTAGCTTTGAGGAATGACAAGTGGCCAAGAATGCTGAGAGCAAAAAATGCAGCAAAGAGGAGTTTGTAATAGAGTGATTTGATACGCTAAATTTAAAATGAAAAATATAAAGCACATCTATCCCACGATGACAAGTTTACACAAGGGTTCAAAGAAAGGAGGGAATGCTGGAGGGGAACGGGAAGCTGCGTGGTGGGATTCTGTAAGACTTCTTTTGTTCACTCTACTTTTTTTCTCTTCTGGAATTTTCTCCATCGGCATTACTGCATTTTTTATTTTTAATGAAAAAGGAAAATCATCTGAGTCTTTTCCAGTGATGGGATTGTGTGACAGAGAAAAATTACCTTGTTATAGGTGGAAGAAAGAGATGGGATACTTGTAAGCAAAATAAAATGGCTTTTATAGCTCTTCGTTGAGAGTTTAATAGAATTTACTTAGAACGTACTTCAGCCATTCACATACTACTTTGTCAACTTTTGCCATATCTGAGTATATAGGTACTGTTAAGTGTGCTTACCACGTTTCATTATCAACTTTAAATTTTCTTGCTTTTCTAATGTAGCCTGTATTATGTCTTACATAATATTTATGAAATTATGATATGCCAGCTTTATTTTTTTCTAATACACATTAAAAGAAATATGTAAATATTTTAAAAATGTCAGTTTGTGTAATAGCTAAAATCATCTCATACATCTCCGGTCCTCACTGCACTTTGGGAAATACGAGTGTAGACAGGAAACCTATGTGTGCAGAAAAATGCAAACATTAACACACGCTCTCAGAACCCAAGAGGCCTTAAGGTGACATGACACAGCTGTCTCGAGGCAACTGAATATAATTGTGGCTACCAGGTGACCACCAGCATTGGTGAGACTGTGCTAAGATTACCATGCGGACTCCCAAAGCAGCACCTGGGCTCCCTCCCGGGCACAATGATGCGGACTACCTCTCCACATGCTAAGACCGCAGCAGTTGCCTGTGGCTTCCTCCCTCGGTCCTACTCCTGGCCTCTGACGCCACCGAGAACAAGTAGAATACTTCTTCTACTTGAATGCTCTTCACATACTTAGGCTTTTTTTCAACAAATATTTGAGTGCCTATTATATTTTGAGTACTAACCTAGATGTAAAGATATAAAATCTTTCAAGAAGTAATTTTCTATAGGAACTCTAAAGTGTAGCAGTTTTGGTATCCCTGGCTCTCTGCGTCTTCCCCCACTCTTGAACATGGCCACGTCTTTCAATCTCCTCTGAAGGAAAGGGCTGGGAATTCCCTTGACACCCTGGTCCTGTGCTCTGGACACTCTCCAGGGTGTCAAAGTCTGACCTAAGGGGTGGTGTCTAATACTGATAACAATACTTCAGGTGTGGTCTTGTCAGCACAGAGCTTAGAAAGAGCCCTGTCCTCTCTTCCTGGACATTCTTCTTGCTAATGCAGCTTAAAGCCATCTTTCCTCATGGGACAGCCGCTTTACTTTGTTGATTCATAATGTGCTAGTCATCAGCTCAAACCTTCCACCTGTGCTGCTTTATCCCAAGACTCTCCCCTCCTGTCTGCATGTCGCTGTATCTTTTTAGGACCTAAGTACTAGACTTTATACCTCTTCCTACTAAATTTCACTTTGTGAAACATGGTCCACATTCCAGTCTACCCAGATCCTTGTGGATGCAAATGTCCCTTTAAATTTCCTATTGATGGTGAATTTCATCATCAGATCCCTGTGTCTTTCCAGAAATAGAGAATGCCAATCAAAGGCATCTTAGAAGTCATTTTGTCCATCCCCTCATTTTACTGAAGAGAAGACTGAGGCTGAAGGACATCACTGACTTGGATCAAATGAAAGCTGCAGGGGCAACTCTAGGCCTTGGCACAGGTTTCCTGACCCCACATTTAATGCTCATTACTCCTTACAGCCTACCGGTCAGTACATTTTAAATGTTATCAAGACTAATAAAAATGTTGCTTATAAAGCAGGGGTCAGCAAATTATGGCCTGAGGGTCAAATCTGGCCCATCCTCTAGCTTTGTAAATAAAGGTTTATTGGAACACAGCCATGCACATTTGCTGACATGTTATCTGTGGCTGCTTTCCCACTATAGTGGCAGAACTGAGTAAGTACAACAAGAAATGTATGGCCTGCAAAGCCTAAAATATTTACTATCTGGCCTTCACAGAAACTTGGCCAATGGAAGATCAAAGAAAGGAAGAGGAAAATGTTCCTTTATTAAAATACCTGGCTTACTATAAATCTTCATCTTTAGTGAAGATCTCTTCAAGAAAATAATGACTATAGTACCCTAGGGTATATGTAACCTTAAGAATAGTCACAACTACTAAGTGTGAGACTGTGGTCTGCAGTGGTCCCTGACCTGAAGGGCCTTTCAGACACAATCGAGGCACATGAAGGGCCACAGACAACTGAAACGTGAGCCAGTTTTATAAGACGGTTTTCTTACAAAGAGACAACTGGTTTAAGAAAAATGGGCTTATAGCTGCTTAAAATTAAACAGTGGCATTCAGTTAGAAAGACCTTTGAGCTTCAACTCTCAGTGTTTCCATAATACCACACCTACCAGAGTGTATTATAATAACCTGTTTATGTGCTTGCCTCCCCTATCCACACATCTAGGCTGTAACCATACAGAGAAGGGGACCGTGTCTCTTTCTCATTTTTGTATTCCAAGTACCTTAGCCTGATCTACCACAGGGGATCAATGTCTATTGTTGAATCCATGAGTGGAGCTCTCTGATGCTCTCTCTAAAGAAAATCAACATAATTTACATTGTTATTTGACAATCTAGCAGAGTGAATTATTTTGCACAAGTTTGCCTTCAGGTGGTAGATTCATTCAGTGATATTAGGGTATGCCAATCCTGAAAAGACAACTCGATTTGCACACATTGTCAGAAATCACTCAAGTGAATTATATTTAGCTTGGTGCTTGTCCCTTTCCAGATCTAATATCTTCTAATATGGTAAAGTTTTTAAAACAACAAAAGCGGACCTCACTGATTGGTTTTTTGTTTATGATTAGAGCTGATTCTGGCTAAAGATAAGGAGAGTGTTCCCTGAAGTATTAAAGTGAAAAGTAAAACTCCTTCCCCCCTCCCCCCCCCAAGAGAGAACAAAGCTAATAATAGTTCCTCTAGGAGGAAAATGAATCTTCTCTAACTGGTCACGTTTTTATCTGCTGGTGCATGCGTGTGTGCGTGCGTGTGTGTGTGTGTGTGTGTGTGTGTGTGTGTGTGTGTGTGTTTTAACTCTAGCAGCACTGATGGAGCCACTCTAAAGCCAAGACAGTTTTAAACACTTGATTTGATTATCATCCAAAGCTTAGAATGCATATCTGAGACCAGGCTGTAGATTACAAATGATACACGTCTACCTAATTCAGTAAGACGTGTCCTAGCAGGACATCTCGTGCATGTGCTTCCTGCAATGTCTTACCAACCTCTTCCATATAAATAGTTAATATGACTCATATCACAGGGATCGTTTGTTACATTCCTGTTTTGCCAGTTAGGTTGGTTCCACAGCTAAAGGCTTGGCACGGAAGTACAGAAACTCCAGACAACGGGTGGGTAGCCATACAACAGCTGCATCTGAGGGCATTTCGGAATATGCACAGATGTCTTTGGGCTGGCAGTGTAGTTTTGAGCCCATGAAGTGCTGAGGAAGCATTTTAAACACCATCTCGTTGTTGGGCCAAGAGCACCCAAGTTGTCAGCGGTATTCAATACTTGTTAAAATAATTAATTTTGTAATTTTATTCTCCTGTCCTTTGTTTCCAACTCAAAATTACCAAAAACAAAGTATTACCACGTAAGTAGACTACTGAATGAAGGAGGATGGTGGCAGTAGGAAGTCACACCACTGTTTCCTATAAGTTTTCTGGAAGGCAGAAAAGCTTTGCTCTCTTAATAGTTGGTTCAGGCAAACATGGCCTTCCTACTCACCTTCTGATTCACCCTCGGGTATTTATAGCAGCAAGGCATTAGTTCTTGAGCTACTTAAGGAAGCCTGCTGGGTGAGTAAAGAATTTTGCAAGCAATTAGTGTGACAAACAAAATTCTGCCTGGTGATACCAAGCCCAAGCCTATGCAGAAGTACCCTTCAGCAGGGCTTGGATTATTGGGGTCACCCTGCAAATGTCTCTTTTTGGAGAAAAACAAGCAGCACCATGAAGTTTAACTTACATCTTTATAGACTGACTCCTGGGGAATAAATGGTCAAGCTCAGGACTCCAGACAAGTTCTAGCAAGGATTAGACCAGTCATATGTAAGAGCCTCTGGTTATTTTATAAGCAGAGATGCAGGAAAACCGTTTCCAATCTCATCTTCCTTAGTTATGTTCATCTGCCTGCCTCAGGAGAAACAGCACAGAAGGAGCTCATCTGTTCTTAAACCCCCGAACTACAACTGTTTGCACACGGTCCCTCCCTAGTCTAAGCGTGGTTTTGCAAGACAGATGATTGATGTCAATAGATGGCACCTCACATATAATGAACTCATTCTTCCTTAAAGAAAGGTGCCTTTTAAAGATCTGGCCATGGGGGGAAAAAAGAGGTGAGGCAATCACAGTATAAACATTCTTTCTTTATCCAGGCCATTATTGCCTTACTGTTCAGGGTACTAAGAAGTTAATGGCCCCGGACACCTTATCAGAATACAACAGTCTGCCTAGCTAACTTTTGACACCACGTAAGCTTTAGTTGCTAGGGCTTCTAACTGAGAAGAAAATAATATGCTGGAGAATATGCAGTGCTCTACTGGCCTCCTTCCTAAAGAAGCAACTTCTAGGCAGACAGAAGCCCAACAGAAAGAGGCAACCACATGCATGCAATTTCCCACCACATTCTGTCAAGATGACTCAGTTTCCAGCCATTCTGCCACTGCTGACTTCCTACCCTTTTTTGCAGGGGCAGATAACCAAATTAACTTGGGTGGAAAATGTAATGACTAGAACAAAACCTCCAGTTCTAACCAAATTAAATCACAGTGGTTTGCTTAGAAACTGTCTACTTTTTGTAAAAAGCCAACCATAACATTATTTTAGCAAGAAATAATAATTACTTGTCAACTAACACACTTGCATTCACAGGCTCTGGGACTATTTTTGTATTTTTAAAAATGAGCATTGGTTATCACCAATATTCTGAGATTAATTTTACCTTACATGGAATTTGTAGTTATTCTGTAAATTTCTGACTATAAATTTTCTCATAATTTCTCTTGATTCAGCTGTTCCATTTCAGAATAATATATATGTATTTCAGACTTATGCAAAGAGCTCAAAGCAGAACTGAAGTCTGTGAATCTGTTAATTCATACTTTTTTTGGAGTGCAAGCAGATGCAGTTTTCTTAAAAATAAATCCCTTTTGAGGCACCTCGGTGGCTCTGTCGGTTAAGCAGCTGACTCTTAATTTCGGCTCAAGTCAGGATCTCACAGATGGTGAGACTGAACCCTGAGTCCGGCTCTTCGTTGACAATTCAGAGCCTGCTTACAATTCTCTCTCTCCCTCTCTCTCCCTGTCTCTCCCCACCATTACCCTTAATAATTTGGACTTTCCACAGAATTAACCATTTCTATATACATATTATTCTACTGACCTTAAGTGCAGAAGGAAGTATACATATACCCAAAATCACCCTGGTGGCACTCTCTCATCAGACAATAGGGAAATAAGAAAAGTTGTTTAGGGAAACATTTCCTAAATCTCCCAAATCCTGTCTATATGCTTTCATTTAGCAAATATTTTGTCTTAGAATAGTTTTTTTATTTACAGAAAAGTTGCAACGATAATATGGAGAATTCTTGTATACCCAGTTTCCCTCTTATGAACACCTTACATTATTTATGATTAATTAACAGATACTGAGACATTATTATTAGCTAAAATCCATACTGTATTCAGATTTCCTTAGTTTTTACCTAATGTCATTTTTCTATACCAGGATCTCATCCAAAATGTTATATTAATGTTTAATTGTCATGTTTCCTTAGGTTCCTCTTGGCTGTGCCAGTTTCTTAGACTTTCCTTGTTTTTGATGACCTTAACAGTTTTTTATTTAATTTTTTTATGTTTATTTATTTTTGAGAGAAAGAGAGAGTGCTAGTGGGGTAGGGGCAGAGAGAGAGAGAGGGAGACAGAATCCAAAGCAGGCTCCAGGCTCTGAGCTGTCAGCATAGAACCTGATGTGGGGCTCAAACTCACAAGCTGTGAGATCATGACCTGAGCCGAAGTCAGACACTTAACCGACTGAGCCACCCAGGTACCCCTGATGACTTTAATAGTTTTAAGGAGTACTGGTAAGGTATTTTATACAATGTCCCTCAATTTGGATTTATCTGAGGTTTTTCTCATGGATAGACTCACATTATGGGTTTGGGGGACCAAAGATTGTGGAGATAAGTGCCATTTTCATCACATCATGTGAAGGGTATATACTATTAACATGATATATCGCTGTTGATTTTAACCTTGATCATTGGGCTATGTGTTTGCCAGGCTTCTCCACTCTGGACTTACTTCTTTTTCCCCCTTCCCATATTATACTACTGGAAGAATGTCATTATGTGCAACCCACAATTAAGCAGTGAGGAATTATGTTGAATTATTTGGAAATCTTCTGCACAGATTTGTCTATTCGTCATTTATTTATTTACTTATTCAATCATGTATTTATATCAGTACAGATATTTACTTTATACTTTGGGTTATAATCTAATCCTACTTGGTTTCGCTGCTCAAATTATTCCAGCTTGGGCCATTGGGTGATCTTTCAGTTGGTTCTGGAGTCTCTTTGACATACTCCTACCATTGTGGATGTTTTGAGCACTTTTTTACTTTTTGCACTAGAAGCTACTTTAAGCTCCATCTTGTATACTTCCGGCCAGTCCTAGAATCAGTCATTTCTCCAAGGAATCTTGTTCTTTTTATTGAGGAATAATATTAGAAACCAAAACTAGCCACTGGGTGTATATGTTTTTAAATGCCCATTACTGGGGCTAGACATGACCCATTTTGAGAGCGTTAAAATTGATGGAGGGAGAGAGATGGAAAACTTTCACCTCTACACTTATACTTCAATAGAAAAATTTAGGTAGATTTTCACTTTGAATATTGATTATAATCCAGAAAGGAATGTTATGATCTTCAATTTTAATGCGGTTAAATCAATGTGTCTGAAAAGGTGGCAAAGTCTAAAATAACTTTTTAATTATATGTTGTTTTTGAGGTTTCTATTTTTTCAGCAAGAGTGCTATTTTAATCTTTTAAAACAGGGTATGTATTCTCAATGCTTTAACAGCAAAATGAAGTATATATATATATCTAATAACCTATGTGTATGATGTTGACATGAATAAAGACATGAGACCAGAAGTTACCTGGCCATATTATTCCAGCTTCAATAAGCCATACACAGAAGGGGCTTGATACGATTGTTCCTGATGGCTGCGGTCCACACTTCAAAATGCCCTACCTCTTGTTTTCCCTCTGGAGTTACAGGAAGGAGACAGGTGATGGAAACAGGAAACATTTGGACATTAGTGGCAACCGGATACAAAGGTATCAAACCACACTCAGCCTGGGCCTCCTCCTAGGAACAGATGTCATCAGTCCAGATCATAGGACAACTACCTGAGGATGATCAAGTAGGATAAGCATCCGCTCTATTCAAACTTCAGTACCAGGGCCTCCAAAGACTCTTCCCTACATCTCTGAGATCTCAACAAACTGTGCAAACAAAGAAGGAAGGCAGCTGGACTCTTGGGGGAGGAAAAGTATTCTCACCCAAACGAGACTAGTTATGTAAGGAAATATTTGGAATGCCATGCACACCTATGATTAGGCTTAAAACATTTGCCTTCATTTTCAACTGTGCACCTGCATCTTAAGCCAACAGAAGCTAGAAGTCTATTAATGCACTTCAGCAATGAAAACAAGTCACGGGCAAGCTTCTGCCCAAATTCTGTCACTTAGTCTTGTGTTCCCATATAATATTTTCCTTCAATGTAGTTACAGCTGGGACTATAAACAGCATATGTGATGAGACTAGTGGTTATCAGTCAGCTGTAAGAGTGAAAAGATCCACAGGTAGGAAAAAATTCTGACAGAGCAGAGTTCAGGAGTTTTGCCTCTATCCCAGTGCTGGTCCAAGAGTCCTGGATGAAAAGCCTAGTTTTGAATCCTGATTTTGCTGTTACCTAGTTCCATCAGCATGCGCAAGTTATTGTACACTTTGGAGCCTCCAAATTAACCATATATTGAATGGCTGCATATATTGAATGGTTGGGTATTACTACTATGAGTCTATAATCTAGCACACTTTATTTCCTGGGCAGGACTGAGAAGAGTAGCTTTAAAATGATCCAAATCGGGGGCGCCTGGGTGGCGCAGTCGGTTAAGCATCCGACTTCAACCAGGTCACGATCTCGCGGTCCGTGAGTTCGAGCCCCGCGTCAGGCTCTGGGCTGATGGCTCAGAGCCTGGAGCCTGTTTCCCATTCTGTGTCTCCCTCTCTCTCTGCCCCTCCCCCGTTCATGCTCTGTCTCTGTCCCAAAAATAAATAAACGTTGAAAAAAAAAATTAAAAAAAAAATAAATAAATAAAAAAATAAAATGATCCAAATCAACAGAGTCAAGAAAACAGCCAGAGTTCAGGCTATCGTGTGGTACTTTTTAAATTGGCCCTCGTGATGGCTGGGTTACAAAGAAGGTGCTGCGACTTGAAACCCAGACCTGAAATGAGGAAGGAGGAAGGGGGTCTGGACAAGACGAGAGCTGTCACCTTCGGAAGTGTTACAGAACAGCTGTTATGTCTATGTGGACGCAATAAACAGTGCGTAGGAGTCTTTGCTCCTTTGTTTCTTAACCCTCATCTCCACAAGCGCACTCACGGAAGAGTCATAGAAGGCCGGAGACATTTGTTTATGGCAGGTGGTTATTTTGGTAGGTGTTACTGTCCCCCCAAAAAGAGGAAAACCGGCGACAGAGAAATAAAAACCAAGGCCCGGGAGTCACTGCTTCAGAAGCTTCCAGGTAGAAGAGCAGGATTCTAATCCGTGACTCTGAAACGGAGCTTCTTGAACAGGTGAGGCGTGTACTCCTTCCACCCCAGTGCAGATTACGTGCTCACAGGGAGCAGAATTCCTGTCTTGTCCCTCACAGCCCCACTTCTTCCCTTTAAGAAAGAGATATGCACAGAGAAGAAACCAAACGAGCTTCTGCTCTCAAAATGATCTACAGTTACTAGCGTTTACCCAAGAATTTCTATGTCAAATGATTTAAAAACCAGAGGAAGCCTTAGGAAAAAAAAAAAAAAAAAAAAAAAAAGCCCAGAGGTTTAAGTGTATGAGAATGGCATTTCCTGCCAGAAGGGTTTCCTGTTTCAGGCAACCACAGCAACCACGTGGTGAAGCATCCACTGTGCAGCCGCAGTCTGTGTTCCACACACCACTTCTCTGTTCTACTCACCCTTCCTCCCCGACAAATGTGACGTACAGCTTATTTCTCTGTAAGTCTTTTCTGGAGTAGCCCATAATTTGATTAAAAGCATCTTCCAGTAAGTGATCTCTTCTGATAATTAACCTGTCCATAAAGAGACATTTGAAAAACAGATTATTTCCTAATCCTTATCTTTCTAGAACCGGACACTTTTGATTCAATTCCCACTTGCCATAATTAACTAGGTGAAAATTGCGGTGACTTACTACATTGTCGTCTGCAATAATACACATTTGGCTTTTGCTCTTAACAGTAGAGGTCAAAATACACAAGCAAATGGTTACCTAAGTGGAGCACTCCACCTACAACATATGAAAACGGCTCATGAGTCCTTTCTGAGTGGCCAAATCAATTTACCCCAGAAGGAAGATGATTGTAAAACAACATAGACCCAAAGCTTTTGTTAATAAAGAAAGGACAGCCCTATGAGGTCATGTTTTCAGTGAGAATGTACCTAGATAAGGAATTCAATTACGAAGTATGCAGGGAAAGACTTATCAGAACCAGAAGGAAAAAAAACAAAAAACAAAACAAAACCCTCCACGCTCTCCAAAGAAGACACATTTATGACTATGCTTAATTTAATTCTCAAATTAAGTGAATCTGAGGTTCCCCGAGTGACAGATACAAATGGACGATACTCATAGCCGACAGTCTACTTGTGATGATGATAATAAAAGTCATCCTGAAGGTATCAGTTTGCAGTTAGTACAGATAGTCCTAGAAAGGGAAATAATAGGCTGAATGCAGGGAAGCCTGAGCTCAAGCCCTTCTTAAGTGAAGCGTGAGAAAGGGGAATCTCAAGCTGATGTACTTTGAGGGTGAGAAAGTAGGACCTGTGAATATACTGGAGGGAGCCCTCTCTGTGGGGCAGTGAGCTGGGGAGCTGGGGGTGGCTCCTGCATCTCCTCCCAGGCACCCAGCATCACGGGTGTGGCAGTGGAGACCCTTCCTCCTCTGCCCTCTCTCAGGTGGCACAGTGATCTCCAGTGGGTACGTGGGGCAGCAGTGGAGGAGAGGATGAAGGCAGTACGGATAAGTAGGGAATGAAAATAATTCAAGGCCAAACAGCGTGATGATGTTTAATTTCCTCATTGAAAGGTGGGTAAAGAAAGGCAGAAACAACATTCATGACATATTTCATTGGACAAGTGACATTTATTTCACAGAACAAAACAAAGCTGAGCAGTGTTCCTACAGTCAGGTGAGGAGACTGATACAGGACACTGTGACAGCCTTCCGGCTGTCAAATGTACTGTAAGCAAAAACAAAGAGGTACTTTTCAGGAGAAATAAATCAGCTTTTTATTTTGCCTATATTTTTACATGGAACGTGGTGTTTGTTTTAAAACCTTAAGCAGAATGGTGTTTAATTCCAGAACTTTGTTTTCGATGATCCTGTAATTCACACATCATTACCAAAATTATTACACTGACTAAAACAAAGACTGGTCATCTGAAATCACAATCAACTTCCTACATTCCCAACTGCATCCCATCCCTTCACCATCACCCAAGCCTGTGGTTTGTATCACTTTGACTTACTTTAATTTCCCTGGGCCTTGTCCATATCCTTTAGTCTCTAACTTCCTGTAAAAGTTCCTTAGTTTGGCTTCAAAGTCTCGCTTGTAAGGGGCAGGAGCCCGGGCATTGGCACGCTGAGTACCTAGAGCAAACCATAAAAAGAGAAGGGTCCCGGTTTGTGCAATGTCCTGATGTATCACATCACCATGTAAAAACACTGCCAGGGGGATGAGAACACAGTCAACAAGTAAAAGGAGGCAATTCTTTCAGTGGCTTTGCTTCTCACTCACCTCTTCAAGCTGGAGGCTCTAACAGAGCTGAAGTAAAGTCTTAAGATATTTCTATGCGGCATTTTGGTTGAGAATAACAATTCTGTTTGCATAGTTACAATGTGTGACCATGTGTGTGTCAAATATGTTTCCCTCTTCAGTCCAAACTAATATGAGTCAAGCAGAGTTACTCATGTCTGATGGTAACTGTTCAGGGTGGAATATCTGCTTGCTGCTGAGATGATATCATGGCAATTATACAGGAAGTTACAATGTGAAAGTATGTGGTATATAAAGCAAGAACAGCGAGTTTCCAGACTTGCCCTATGAAAAACGTACAAAATGTCTTCTAGATAGGCACTATAACCGAAAATTACTTTAGACTTATAATTAACATACATTTTATACTGCAGGGTAAAATAATCTTGATATAAACACAGAATTCAGACATAACTGCAGAGTCACCATGTTTCCTGGCAAAGCAAAGAATAAATAATAATGCTATTTGTTACACTCCTAATATGTGCCAAGTGCTATGATCATCCACATCTGGGTGCCTCAGTGGCTCAGTTGGTTAAGCATCCGACTGGATTTCAGCTCAGGTCATAATCTCACAGTTCGTGAGACTGAGCCCCGTGTCGGGCTCTGTGCTATCAGAGCCTGCCTGGGATTTTCTCTCTCCCTCTCTCTCTCTCTGCCCTTCCCCCATGCGTGGGCTCAATCCCTCCCTCCCCCCCCTCAAAATAAATAAATAAACATTAAGAAAAATAAAGATGTTTCATATGTCATCCAATGGTAAGTCTCATTAAAATATAAGAGTAACACAGTGTGTTCCTCTTTTCGTAGAAAAATCTAGCTTTGTGCCACAGAGTGACTAACCAACAAGCTGGGACACAAAATTGATGATAAATATGAGAATCAGACGCAGAGCCATGACAAAAAATGCTGAACATTTCCATGAACTATTTCACAACACAACGAAAGGAACCAGAAAACAAAAATTGTGGAGTCTTGTGCAAGACATGCCATACAAACTCATTAAATATTTCTTTAATGAGTCAACTAAGTGATTACTATCCATTGCTAATACTATGTTAAGTTCAGCAACGTATGTACAGATGAGGAAGGTGGGGTTGCTGAAGTAGATATTTTGGTTAGGAAGACAGAAATAAAACACATCAGTTAGATAAATAATTAAGTCCTAAACCATGTGGTCAACAAACTATAAAGCATAGGAGACAAAACTATAGCCTTGGGGCTGTACCCAGCCCTAATGATCTATTTTTCTTGGCATATAATTGTTTTTAAAGATTTAAATGAACTACCAACATTTAAATATTAGGAGATTTCAAGTAAAAAACAAACAAACCAGAAAACAGCTTTTCTCTTGAAAATTATTGGGGAATTCTTTCAACAACTGGCCTGCATTTTCCTTCAGGCCAAGGTGGCCAGCTGCTCCATTAAATGAAGACTGTGCCACAGCCGTTCAATGATCTTGATTGCCTGGCTCCCCCCAGTATTTGCATTTGGGATCAGTGTTACAGAAAAGTGATAGTAGGGGAGGGTAAGCAGAGATCAAGATGGAAAAGATCACCAAAAGGAGGCTTTATTGGAGCCAGGCCTCGTAAACACAAGAGAATCTGTATCTTACGCTGGGGCAGGGCAGCGAGAGCTGGGAGAAGCCCCACATGCATGTTTGAAAGATGATCGAGGAGACCCTACTAACTCAGGGCACAGGGGAGTGTGCGGAGTAACTGGGACATTTAATCAGATAGTTGGAGCCAAATTATGTGAGGAAATTTTTAAAAACCTAGCTGAGGGGTTTGGGCAGGATGCAGTGAGCGGTGGGAGGACTTTAGAGATTTCTGAGCTAGGGAGGAACATAACACATGGTGTATTTTTTTTTTAACGTTTATGTATTTATTATGAGCGAGTGGGGGAGGGGCAGAGAGAGAGGGGGAGAGAGAGAATCCCAAGCAGGCTCAGTGCTGTCAGCACAGAGCCCCACGTGGGGCTCAATCTCACGAACGATGAGGTCGTGACCTGAGCCAAAGTCAAGAGTTGGACGCTTAACTGACTGAGGCACCCAGGCGCCCCAACACATGGTGGTTTTTCAGCAACGGTTTTCAGAATGTGTTGAGTGGATTCAGGGTGGGAAGGAGGGGAGGAATCCAAAGGGAGGGGACCCAGTTAGGAGTCACTGCAGCCATGGAGGCCTGAGGGCAGTGTGGTGACTCACTGAAACGTTTACAGTGTAAAATAAGAATTGCCAACAGATAGTAAGGAAGAAAAATAGGAAGCTCTGATGGTAACACGGTCAAGTTTTTAAACAATAAGAGTAACTGTCGTTTGTTAAGTGCCTGCTATGCATTAGAAACCACGCACTTTACAGAGAGGATCTTGGGAAACACAAATTTATGAAGCAGACATTATTATTATCACCATCATCACCACTTTGTAACTAAGGAAACTGAAGTCATATGCCAGTGAATGGTAGGTTTGGGATTTGAGCCAGGTCCATCTGACGCTAAAAGAAGTGTGGAAAATGCTAGTAGACAGAGGCACATGAAGCTTTATACATGTTGTGCTGGAGACGAGAGCTGTTCAGGGTGGGTATCCTCCATAGGCACTTGAAAAGGCAGTACTGGAGTTCCGGCAGGAGACCAGGCCCACACCCGTGCATTAAATGAGTTCGTGTACATAAGGCACTTTCTGAGGTTCCTTTGCATAGGTGTTAGCTGTTACTGATATTATCTGCATAGAAGTAAATACTAAAGACATGGGGAAATGTGTTAGGGTGCTAAGAATGGATTTTTAAAAAATATTTTATTCTTAAGTAATCTCTATACCCAACATGGGACTCCTACCTACAACTCTGAGAACAAGAGTCACATGCTCCACCGACCTAGCCAGCCAGGCATCCCAAAAATGGATTTAAAAAAAAATTTTTTTTTTAACGTTTATTTATTTTTGAGACAGAGAAAGACAGAGCATGAATGGGGGAGGGTCAGAGAGAGAGAGGGAGACATAGAATCCGAAACAGGCTCCAGGCTCCGCGCTGTCAGCACAGAGCCCGACGCGGGGCTTGAACTCACAGACAGCAAGATCACGACCTGAGCCGAAGTCGGACGCTCAACCGACTGAGCCACCCAAGCGCCCCAAGAGTGGATTTTTAATAGAATTGGCTATCGATCAATGATTTGCCCACAGGTCCGTTGGCATGTTTATGAATCTTTTAGCCAGAGAGCTAATAACTGTGTCATAAAGGAAACAAATAAACTTGACCTTAAAAGCTCAAGGATACAGGTGAGGCTCCTCAGCAGTGCTTCTCAATCCTGACTGCATGTTGGAATCACTCAAGAAGCTTAAAAAAATCCCAATGTTCAGGCCACACCCAAGGCACGTTATATCAGAATCTGTGCGGCAGGACCCAGGCATAAGTGTTTTATGCAGACTCCAATTGTGCAGCCAAGGTTGAGACCCATTATCCCCTACAGGAAGGTCAAATGTAACCAATGAAACATCTGGGCAACATCCAGAGACCAACACAGAGGCAGTGCTTCCTGTGTATCCGAAAGGCACCGTTTGCAACATGAAGGAACATGATCTCCACCAGCTTAAGGCTGCTCTCTTGCATGGCTGGGGGACAGGGCAGTGTAGCACAGGGCCATTCAGGGATGGCATCATAAGGCTGTTGGTGCTGCAGTCTGAGAAACTGTAAGTTAGTAAACCCAGACAGTTCAGAAAGCAGCCGTCATGAATCAGCTTTCAAGAACACAATCATTAATAGGGAAGAGGAAAAAGAAAAACAAAAGACTGAATAAAAATCTTTCAGGACTCAAAAGAAACATGATTCTAAAGTTGGTTGCTTAAAATAAAAGCACACATACTATTGCTGTATAATTTGAGACGTTTAAAAGGATGTGGGAAATGCCATAATGCATTCCATCAATATCAATATGGACACTTAATAAAAATTAGCTCTGACTCCACTTACGCTCAGGTAAAGAGATTCAATTACAGAGACCCTGGAGACAGAAATTGTTAAATGCAAAAATTCTTTTGCTTAATAGTTCTATTATGAAAAAAAATCATTTATACATTACTTCATGGTTTAAAAATTACAATAAATTATGCTCCTGGCCCTTGTCAAGTTCTTAATGCAAGTCAGGTGTCACTGCCAAGAAATTCCAGGGCAGGAACGATGTTACTTCCACTTTAGAAATAAAAAATGATCTTGGAAGACTGAGTTAATAGAATTGTATGGGAACCATAACTGCCAGTAAAGTTCTAGGATACAATACTCCTATAGAGAGTAACTTTATGGTCTTTATGGTCTTAAAAAATAAAATCGGATACAAAAAAAAAAAACAATGTTGCATTTAGGAACTGATCAAATACATGACTGACTTCATGGATAGGCAGCATTATGTTAATTATTTGCAGGAACAAATTTCAGTAACAGATATTAGTTTTTTTTTCTTTATCATTGCTAGGCAGACCTAAAGTACTTCTATAAAGTATGATACTATTTCCATTTATCATTACAAAATTGCTTAATCATGTACAAACTAAAGAATTCTACCTGACAAAATACTTCAGGTGATAGCATTAGTATTTTGGCATCAAACCGCTAGGAAGTCTGGGTCTTTTGGATTCCAGGTGTGCCAGGATCCCAGATTGCTTTGATGACTAGCACTCACCATGCACTGGATGGGATGGGGCTTGGTCTAATCCAGCTTGGCTCTGGGTGTGTACTGGAATGGATCAATAGTCCATTTCTTTCCTGGCTCACTTTCTAAAAAAAGTCTCTATGACTTTTTAAAAAATTTATTATTATTATTATTATCATTATCATCATCATTATTTTATAATTCCTTGTTAGTGAATGAGAACAAACCATCAAGTGTTACAATAATTTCTGGAAAACTCCACCTTCTGGAACATGGCTCAACAATGACAATTAACGTGAAAAAACATCTCCAAATGGCTGCCACAAAGCAGAAGCACTGAAGTCCTTGCATTTTTGCTTTACTGTCTAAGAGCAATAAAAGGCCCTAGATCACTGTTTTGAGTTTGCTGGTGCTTTGTATTTACACACTATTTTTAAAAACCAACCTGATAAGCTGATTTTTTAATCCTTGAAAATCAGAAGCTATTTATTTATTTATTTATTTATTTAAAAATTTATTCATTTATTTTGAGAGAGAGAGAGCGCAAATGGGAGCGGGGCAGAGAGAGAGGGGAAGAGAGAATCCTAAGCAGATTCTGCATTGTCAGCACGGAGCCCGATGTGGGGCTCAAGATCATGACCTGAGCCGAAGTGGGATGCTTAACTGACTGAGCCACCCATGTACTCCAGAAGAAATTTATGAAAAGGCAAAGCTGTAGGGAATGCCAGTAACAGGTATTCTCTTACAGCATTAGGGGTTGGGGACAGGAGAGACTAATAACAATAGAACAAACATAAAAACACCCATATAGGGGTGCCTGGGTGGCGCAGTCGGTTAAGTGGCCGACTTCAGCCAGGTCACGATCTCGCGGTCCGTGAGTTCGAGCCCCGCGTCAGGCTCTGGGCTGATGGCTCGGAGCCTGGAGCCTGTTTCCGATTCTGTGTCTCCCTCTCTCTCTGCCCCTCCCCCGTTCATGCTCTGTCTCTCTCTGTCCCAAAAATAAATAAATAAACGTTGAAAAAAAATTTTTTTTAAAATAAAAAAAAAACAAAAAAAACAAACAAAAAAAAACCACCCATATATTGTGACAGAGACCATATTTGGCTTTCCTTCAGTCTCTGGAATCACAACTCCTCTGTCTCCACCCATCCAAGGACCATCCTTTGTCTGTAGTGTTTGGTTCCTAGTACATCTTTGTAGGGCTGAGCAAAGAGAAAGAATACTTTCTAAAAACAAGTACAGTTGACCCCTGAACAACACAGATTTATAACTGGATCCACTTATATGTGGATTTTTTTCAATAAATACAGTACAGAACTGTAGTATTTTCTCTTCCTTATGATTTTCTTAATAACATTTTCTTTTTTCTAGCTTACTTTAGCATAAGAATGTAGGACATAATACATACAGCATATAAACTACGTGTTAATTGACTGTATGTTATGGGTAAGACTTCCTGGAAACAGTAGGCTATTAGTAGTTAAGTTTTGGGGGAAGTCAAAGTCATATGCAGATTTTTTTACCTCACAGCGGGGTCAGTGCCTGGAGCCCACAGAGTTCAAAGGCATAAAGCTACTTCAGGCTGTGGGCAAGATGGAGGAAGAGTGGAAAGAAGGGAGGAAAAGAGAGAAAGAAAGAGAAAAGAGCAGGAGATAAATAGCAGCCAAGATGCTAAGACTCCTGGAGGGAGAGAGAGAGGAAAAGAGGGTCCTAGTGCAGCGGGGGCGGGGGGGGGGGGGGGGGGGGGAGGCGGGGAATAACTCCCTCTCAAAGCCATGCCTTCAAGACAACCTTCAGCAAAGAACCACCGTGGCTCTTCAGAGCTCTCTGGTCTGTTTGTGTTGAGTGTGACCTGGCCTAGCTTCCAGACAGTCCGGTTTTAGTCAAGTAATAACAGCTCTGTACGATGATGCCCCTGAACCACGAAATATCCTCAATGTACTGGATATGGGGAAGCAGAAAGAAATACAAAGTATTTATGAAAGAGTTTCAGCAAATGGTGGGTTAAACAAATTCTCTGACACTTAATCATAACTTTGGTTACGTGGAAAATTCACATAAGTAAGCACATCTTCAATAATATTAGATAGATTAGGTGTTATTGAATTTAAATTCCTAGAAATGTAGAGTTACAAAAGGTCCTTAAATAAACTTCTGGGTCCCATATTTGGCATAATGAACTATATGGTGTTTGGAAAGATTTTTCCCTTCTGGCATAGCTAAGGTCGGGACTGGCATTATAACGGTCCTAGAAAAACAAACCTTCACATTCCGAAATTTTGACAAATTGTAGGTGAGCACTCTAACAGCTGCAAAAAGCAGCGAGTCAAAGTTTCCGAAGCCCCTCTCTCTTCTGCACTTGAAAAGACATGTAAATAGGCTCAAAATGAGGAAAAGTGTGGAAAGTTTACCAGATCCCGAGGCGTTCTGAAAGAAGATCATTCAAATTTATTATTGTCATAATTTTCAGAATATTATCCTCATACTAAAAGAGATGAAATTCTAGTCACAAGAAGGACGAAGAGACCGCTTAAAAAAAATCTGTTTGAAATGTGTCTCACAAAAAAACTTCAGGAAAGTGGTAGAAGGAGAGGCTATTTTACTCAAAAAGTCAGAAGATTCCTCCACAGGGTAAATGAGGCTAGCTAGTCTTGGCCTTGCAATATCATGTGGAATTAGTTACAGTAATGTCCACTGATACCAGGCAGTTCATCCCAATTTCAAGATCAAATGAAGCCCCCTGAAACTGAGTAGGCCAAAAATGTGGAGATGATTCTCCCTGAAAATTAAAACCACCACAAACACTGCTAGCAATTTAGATATATTTGGGTTCCGTATCTTTGGAAATCGTTTGACTCAAACTGTGCTTCCAGAATGCATCTTTACCACCACCATGGATGACTCGTGTACATTTGTGACGCTAAATGAAAAGGAGCGAAGTCAGTCACCATTTAGAATGTTCATACGGTCTCAAAGAATGCCCAGCCAGTCTCCAAGAGCACATGCCTCTGCAGGGATCCGGAAGGGACAGAATCTGTTGATCCACCTTTTTCTTGGGGAGGATGGGCTGAAGAAAAGCCCTTGGGAAGGAGAGCCTTGACTGGAATGAGCAATAATCCATACAGCTTTTCTTTTCTCTTTTCTTTTCCTTTCTTTTTTCTTTTCTTTCCTTTTCTTTATTCTTTTCCTTTCCTTTCTTTTCTTTTCTTTTTTCTTTTCCTTTCTTTTCTTTTCTTTTTCATTTATAAATGTTTATTTATTTTTGAGAGAGAGAGAGAGAGAAAGACAGAGTGCGTGTGTGTTAAGGAGAGTGTGCACATGAGCGGGGGAGGGGCAGAGAGAGAATCCCAAGCAGGCACTGTCAATGTAGTGCAGCCCGATGCAGGACTCCATCTCACGACGGTGACATCATGACCTGAGCCTAAATCAGGAGTTGGATGCTTAACCCACTGAGCCACCCAGACGCCCCACACCTTCATTTCTTTAACCACAAAGCATCAGGTAAAGGGACGACCCATTTAAACTCCATCATAATTCCTAGCTAAGATAAAGACCAGTCAGAACAATTAAATACCTAGGCAGCTAGCTGTGCAAATCAGGGAGAAATGAATTCATATTTCCCAGTTACTAATGGTTTAAACATGGACAAACTACACTTCTCAGGATCAGATTTCCAGAAAGAAAGCAAAAGGGGATAAATTACCAGTTATCGGATAATTGTTATGTTGCAGGCACCAGACAAGGTGTTCTCCTCCAAGTAACCATGGGAGGTGTTTGCTATTATTCCCATTTTATAGAAAAATAAAGTCAAGTTCAGGGAAGGAAGTAAACTGTCCAAAGTCACACACAGTAATGATTGAGGCCAGCTATACATTCCATCGATTGTTCCCCTACACCTTTAAACTTACTTGAAGTGTCAGATACTTATTTCTTCTCATCCTGGATCATCAAAATAGGTGACCCTACTTTGTTCCAAAGTTGGCCTTCACTTTTGTCTCCGGCATCCTGCCTTCCCATGGGTCTCTTGTATGATCGCTGCTCCAACAAACTAGTTTCCTTCCACCCACATCTTCTGACCTCTGCACACACACATGCTCAACTTCTCCATCCTAAAACCTCTTCCTTAACCCATCTTCTCCTTCTAAGTACTGTCCTATTTTCCTTTTTTCTTACCCACCTACTTCATGAAAGAATATTCTATACTCTTGGTTTCTCCTTTACATCCTATATCATTCTGCAACTGGCCACAGTAGAGTTTATAACCTCTGATGTCATAGAAATTGCTCTGGCGAAGGACATTTATAACTTCATGACTTTCAAATCCAATGGCCTCTTCTCAGGCCTTATCCTTCTTGAATGCTTTGAGGATTTGGCCACACTCTCTATTCCTTGAAGCCTGGCTTTCCTGAAAAGACTTTCCTAATTCTCTTCCAAAATCCATTGGCTCTCTTTCCTTCATTTGCTCCTCCATCTCAGCCCATCCCTTAAATACTGGAGTTCCTCAATGTTACCATCCTCTGGTTTCTCTTCTTTCCATGAGCTTGTCCTCCTTAGTTCCTCTAATTTGCCTTGGGCTTCAACTGCCACCAGCATATGTATATGCCTGGCCACCAACCTCTCCTGAGCTCCACGATTATCTTTTCCAGACATCTTTGGTATCTCTAGTTGGATGGCTCAGAGATTCCTCAACAAACCATGTCCAAAACTAAACTCATCTAACCTCTCCCTTCCAGTCTAATCTTTTTCCTTTCCTTGGCCAATAGTTTGCCATCTGCCTAGTAGTCTCGGTGGCGGAGACTCAAAGTCCTCGTGTCTAGATCTCCTACATATCCTTTGAACTAATTTCTGTTTCTCCATCACCTCTAATCCAGCCCTTTAGCAGGTCACCCGGGTTAATGCAACAGCCTCCCAAGTGGTTTCTTAGACTCCATTCTCTTGTTTTCTTTTAAATGTTTGTTTGTTTATCTATCTATTTTTTGAGAGAGAGACAGAGCGTAAGCAGAGGAGGGGCAGAGAGAGAGGGAGACAGAATCTGAAGCGGCCTCCAGGCACTGAGCTGTCAGCACAGAGCCCGACACGGGTCTCAAATCCACAACCCATGAGATCATGACTGGAGCCGAAGTCAGATGCTTAACCGACTGAGCCACCCAGGCGCCCCACCATTCTCTTGTCTTCTAATCCAGCCTCCAAATTGCTACCAAACTGATCTTTGTATAACAGGATATTCCTCTGTTTATAAATTTTCAGTCGCTCCATATGGACTACAAAATAAAGCTTCAATGACCAACTAGCCCTGGCCTATCTTTCCAACCTGAGCTTTGAGAACTTGCTCTTACTTGTATCTGTTAATGGCTTAAACTACTTCCATGCTTCTGAGACTCAGCTTACGCTCCTCATTCACCCAGAACACCTTCCTTCCTTTGGCTCGCCTTCATCACCCTTCAAGGCTTGCTCATACCTGTTGTCTTCATCTTTCCCCAAACACCCGCTCCCAGTCTTGAAGGAAAAAACCATTCCCGTATCTGTGTTCCCAAACTTCTCTTCATTACAGAACTAACCACAGGGCTTTACAGAGTTATTTGTGGACTCAGTGCCCCACCACCAATCCTTCAAAGGCTGAGATGGTATTATTCATCTTTGTAGCACCAGAGTCTAATTCCTTGCTTGGATCATAGTTGGATGCTCAATAAATCTGTGTTAAAGAACAAATTAATAGACCTTTTCCTGTTTGTGGTATTCAATTAGGCAGTAGCTTCATTATCATAGGATTTATGAAAACATGTCATATATCAAAGACCATAGAGTAGCTTCTAGGGACACATATGGAGGTTGTATTTCTATTAAAACAGTTTTAAATTCTGATAGCTATTAAAGTGTAAACAATACACGGCCTATAATAAAAATAAATACAGCTGATGTTCTGTCAACATGATGACTACTTTCCTTTAAAAAACTCATTTCCTAAACTGCACTTTCTACCATCCATTCATCCATACATCCATTTACTGCTTAATTCATACCATACCTCTTTCAAAAAAGAATCTGAACTTAAAAATTTTAGTTTGTTGGGAGCCTGGATGGCTCAGTTGGTTAAGCTTCTGACTCTTGATCTCGGCTCAGGTCATGATCTTTTTCTGCCCCTCCCCTGCTTGTGTGTGCGCTTTCTCTCTCAAAGTAAATGAATAAACTTAAAAATTTTATAAAAATTTTAGTTTATTTTCTCTAGCAATATGTTCTATCTACCCATGTGTCTCTAGTCTTCCTATCTAATGCAGTTAGTGATTATTGCAGGAAAAAACTATCCAAGTCCATTCAACTAATTTTAATCCTGTATTATTTCTTGAAAGTAGAGATTTCTTTTTTATTGGAATAAGATTTCTAACTAGGACGTTTTAAATCCCAAAGCTAACATAACACTTTGTGTCCTGATATGTTCCAATATATATTAGGCACTACATGATATAATGAAAAGTAAATCCTGTATCTGAGTATATCATACTGCTAACATTTATCCTCCTATTTCGGAATGTCATTATTTTCCCGTCAAAATGAATTGCCATGGAAACAAGCCGTGGCACACAATGTGCATTTGTGCTACCACTAAAGATACGCCCAAAGTGTTCCCTTACTGTCCTTTACAAAGGGCAGAAGGTCTGACTTTAGGGTGCACTTCTCAGAGGATTCACCATGAGCAGCAGGTGGGACTCACCTGGTGAGTTCTGGGGAGAGGACACGGGGGAGCCACGTGGGGACTGACAGTAGCTGGGGTGAAGTAAGGCATGTGGAGGCACATAAGACATTATCTCTTCTTCAAATAAACTGGGGAAAGACAAGAAACAAAATGCATACTTTAGCCAAATAGGTGGGGAGAAGCCTCATTCGACATGAGTAAGACAGTCAATTTCTCACTCTGAGGTCCAGTTCACATTCCAGAGGGAGCGCTTGTCCTCCTCCTGTAGGTAATTCTTGGGACAAACAGCCGTCTGTTGCAACTTCTGTGAAACCTGTGATTATTTGCCTATTTTCCTACCAACTTTGGACAAGATTTTTTTTCCTTTTTTTCAAGTTTTTATTTAAATTCTAGTTAGTTACCATGCAGTGCAATATTAGTTTCAGGTGTAGAATTTAGTGATTCATCACTTACATGTAATACCCAGTGCCCATCATAACAAGTACCCTTAATCCCCATCACCTATTTGGCCCATCCCTGCCCACCTCCCTCCAGCAACCCTCAGTTTGTTCTCTATAGTTAAGAGTCTGTTTTCCGGTTTGCCTCTCTTTTTTCCCATGTTCATCTGTTTTGTTTCTTAAATTCCATATACGAGTACAATCATATAGTGTTTGTCTTTCCCTAGAACAACTATTTGTTGTTCCCCTAGATTTCTATTTTGCCACTTTAATATGTGAGTCTGAATTTCCATGTTGGCTTGATCACAGTACCTAGGTTTTTAGATTTAAGAATAAGATTCAAACACAGCAGACAATGTTTATTGAGAACTCATAACAGAAGCTCAGAATATATTCTCCACCTTCATTCTAAAAAATATACAACCGGGTCTCAATGTGCAAAGGGTTCAGGATTTAACTGGACAATTAAAAGCCAAATAAAACAAAACGCCTCCTAAATAATTACAACTCCTAAATAACTAGCTCCCTTATTTACTCGGGCTTCACAATGTTTTTTAAATGTGAGGATTTTGATTTTAGATTATTCAGTCCAGTGTCTTTTGTCTCCCTATTGAAATTTTTCTTTCTAGGACTCTCCTAAAAGATATTAACCAGGGACATGAGATCTTAGAATGACAGACTTTTCATTAAATATTCTGATAAAAATACTACCAACTGCACTAAGCTCTTGACAGTTGATGAAGTAGAATTAAAATAATAATAAAAGTAAGAGCCCTGGTGTTTTTTAATTAAGAGGTAGAAGCAGGTTTTCGTCCCACTTGGCCAAATCTAGAAACCTGTTACCTGTTTTCAGAAAACACTCAGAAAAAAAGGAGCACCAGTTGAATCACTCAGAGATTAAGGAAAAGACTCTCAAGGGTTATAAGCACTGGTTCTCAACTGAGGCAGTTTTGCACTCCTCTCATAGCATTTGGGGACTCTGGGCAATGTCGGAGGACATTTTTGGTTGTCATAATTGGGAAAGGGTACGTTTTTGGTATCTAGTGGGCAGAGGCCAGCATGCTGATAAACATCTTGTAAAACACAGAATAGTTCCTTGCAACAAAGGTGTATCCAGACCAAAATGGCAATACTTTTGAGGCTGAGAAATCCAGGGTTATAGCAACGCAATAACAACTTGATGATTCTTGTGCTGGTTCTTCATTCACATGCACACGTCTGCCACGCTGCTGTAGCAAATTTTTAGACATGATATTATTTTTTAAAGCCATCTTTCCACTTTTAAACTACAAAAGTCAAAAGTTTTGGAAACAGAAGCAGGAATTAATCATATGTATAGTACCAAATTGAGCCCCGAAAAGGTCCTTTTTCTTTGTCAATAAATCAATGACCATTGAAATAATGTGAATTTTAAGTTAATTGAAGGGAAAGTCCCATGTAACAGTTGATCCCACAAAGGTCGGTAAACCTATAACTAGATTAACTGAAGAGCAAGAATTAACACACTCTCCTCGGATGCCTATACCTGTGTCCTTTTGCTCCATTTATCATTTCCTTTAAATACAATCAATACTTTGATATCTTTTATATTGATAGAAATATTTTTATTAGAAAATTTAATACATAAGAGATAGAGAGTAATATAAAAACACTTGAGAGATATCATCCAGGATTCACAAATGTTATCACTATTATTTTTGCTTCAGAAAAACACACATGCATACTTACAGACCTTTATAAATCTGCATATATATGCATGTATAATCTGTATGTGTATAGTGTGTAAGTGAAGCCCCTCTTGTCCTCCTCTATCAGGACTTTAACAAGGTATCCTCCTTCCATAGTTTTATATTTATAACATATATCCATAGGTGAATATAGTTTTGCCTTATGCACTGCTAAAAAACTACATAAGGGCTATGTAAGTATATAACATTCTTGAACTTATGTCGACACATAAGTATCTAGTTTATGACTTTTACCTGCTATGCAGGAGTCCATTCTATGAACAAATCAATTTCTTTACCTGTCTCTTTTAACAAACATTTAATTTTTTTCAACTTTGTGCTTTTGTCAGTAACGGTGCAATGAGGATCCTGTGTTTCTTGCCCCATGAACCTGGAAGAATTTCTTAGTATAAATATGGTATGTATCTAAGAACAGAATTGCTCTGTCGTAACACGTATGCCTTTTTAACTACACAAGGCATTGTCAAATTGTACTCTGAAAAAGTTGCAGAAATTGTAATCCCACCAAGTCCAGACAGTAGTAGAGTCCCTAAATCTCACCTCATATATTATCCCACTTTTTGATTTTTTTTAATCCGATGGTGTGAAATACTATTTCATTACTGGAAATTGCATTTTATGATTGCTAGCATCTTTCTGTAAGTTTACTGGCTATTCTTACTTCAATTTTATGACATGCCTTTGTATACCCTCTGCCCATTTTTCTCTTGGGCTCTTTTCTTCTAAATTGATTTAAAGGCACTCTTTGTGCATTCATAATATCTTTGTTTTATGTGTTGTGAATATATTCTTTCAGGGTGTTACCTTTCATTATGCCTTATATATGGTATCCTTCATTATATAAAATTTAAAATTCTAATGCAGCTAAATTTATCAATCTGATAGAAGTACATTTTTTATAAGAGTTGAGTGAATGAAAGAATATATGAAATAGAATAATCATTAACAAATGCAGCAAGGTCGTTTACAAATTCCTGAGTTTTAGAACAGCTATTTTGGAAAATAACCTTACATGGGCTTATTTTGAATTGAATAATTTCCTAGAACTACGGCACGTCTACACTGCGGCTTGCCGATAATCAAGTCCATTTGTATGAGGAGTGATTTTCCTTTTTAAGAAATAGACACAATACAAAAATAGACACAGAGTCTTTCACTACATGTGCAACTAGCCCATTGCTGGAGTTTATAGTCACTGATTCAAACTACTCAAACTCCAAAGTAAAATGAAAAATAAAGAACTGAGGATATCTGAAAATGTTTTAGTAACTATTAAACATTATTTAAGTAGACACATGTAATAATTGTGTCACCATTTGTACAATTATTAAAATAATAAATTACATTTGATCATCTAAATGAAATAACTCTAGAATTGAATACATCATTTGCATGTAATTATAGAACAATTATTTAATAAGTGAATGTCTCATGCTTCTCCAAAGACCCATTAACTTCAAAGAACATGCTTATTTTCCAAATGGGGGAAAGTGTAGCCTTGCTCTTAATATGTGTTTATATATGTATGTATATACGTGTGTGTGTGTATGTAGATATACATATATAATATATGTATATATTGATATATGTATATATCAAATATAAACATACATCAGTTTTCAAATATTTTAAAATTCAACCACATACCACATAGAAACTCATGCAAACAGCAGTGTTTATTAAAGTACAAATATTCTAAGCTATATTGTAACTTAAAATATTTAGGACTATACCATCTAAAGATTATTTAACTAAGACAAGGTGAATAATAATCATGATTTCTGTTTTGTAATCATTTTTGTTTCTACTAATTCCAAAAGCAGAATTCTTTAGCGTAAATTAAAAGCTTTAGATGTCTAGAATGAAGCGAGAGTGTCATATCCTAGTCAGAATTTTGTAACAAAACTATTTTATCACCAACTAAACTATGGTAGAAACATCATGCCACATACTAATTGACCAACAGTCTGTTTTCAGAACTAGCTCATTCTGGCAGAGTCACAGTCATCTCTCAGACTGAGAAGCGACCCTGCCTCCCAACAGGTCTTGTTGAGAATCAGGTAAGGTGAAGTCTCTGGGGGACATGATTTGAATTATGCTCCAACTATCCAGTAAAGGAAAACAATTTTTTGACTTCAGTTTTACAAATAGGGCAACTACCACGTAGGCAGTTAGAAATGGTTAGGGTGTAGATCATCATGAATATCACAAAGGAGATCGTTAGTTAGCACTTTGGGATAAATAAAACACTGTGTGGTTGGTTCAGCATGATTTTCCCTTTAATTCTTTGGAAGTTACAGTGGTGAGTGTCTCGACTATTGGGTAGAGCAAGGTGTTCTTTTACTCTAGCCTCCTACATTTGTGGGATAATATTAAAAATGAAAACTCTTATGAAAACTTGCCAGTTTCCCTTCTAAACTCTCTAAAATTTAAAACCAAAGCTGATCTAACCATCAGGAAAGAAAATACAATAGGTTAATTTTTATTTTTTTTTAACGTTTATTTATTTTTGAGACAGAGAGAGACAGAATATGAATGGGTGAGGGTCAGAGAGAGAGGGAGACACAGAATCCGAAACAGGCTCCAGGCTCCGAACTGTCAGCACAGGGCCCGACGTGGGGCTGGAACTCATGGACCGGGAGATCATGGCCTGAGCTGAAGTCGGGCGCTTAACCGACTGAGCCACCCAGGAGCCCCACAATTGGTTAATTTTTTGAAGGGCCATCAAGTTGGCAGTGAGTACAGTCACCAAATTGCAACTTTCAGATCTAACTTCCAAAACCTAAACTCTCAAAATCACTTTAAAAAATCAGGACAAATCAGAAAAAGGAGAAAAGCATACTTTGCGGGAAAAAAAAATTGAAAGAAAATATAAATTCAACCTCTCTTCTACTCCAAAGGGGTAAAGCCCTGTATACCCTTCTGTTCCATTCTGTGAGGGGACATTTTATCCATCGGCCTCTACTAACCTTGCGCTTCTCCAGCACCACCTCATTTATCACCAGGGTAAAAGAATATACATCAAACAGATCTTAGGATAAGAAATGCAATCTGAAATGAATTATCACTAAACCAGCATGCTACATTTTCAACATGAGTATTCCACAAGTCTTTGAAAATAATGGAGACATTCTTAGGCTACAAATATTGGCATATTATTTTCTAAAATGCTCCACAGTATCTGATGACAGAAAGACTTTCTACTTCAAAAGCTGGTTACCTACCTCAGCAACATGACAAGGTCTGCATCACTTGAAAGACGCACCAATCCTGGGGTCCCTTCAGTTCGGATAAATTGGATCTTCTCCCTATGCAAGCAAAGAAACAGCTCAAAACATATGTGGTAGGCTTTTGAAACAAAACTGAGTGACTTAGGTACCATTTAAAAAATAGTAGCCACAACACACACACACACACACACACACACGTTATACAAACATATACAAATATTTATGCTATATGTTATGTAAACATATATATATAAGTATTATATATGTAAAACATTTATATATACAGTATCTATCATGTGGTATCTAATGCATAATACGGGAATCCACATCCAAGAGAGACATCGTCCTTGCTTTCAAGGAGGACCCAGTGAGCATCAACATCACCACGTCCTAATGCTGGAAAAAGCTTCCTTTATTGCTTTCATTCATTTTGCTGCCCATGTACTATTAGAGGTAGTGGTACCATCCAACCCAGTCTGCTTTGAGTTAAAGCCTGCTGTGGGCTTGAATCTGAGCAACTGTCTAGATCATTCAGGGTAATTCCCTGTTATTCCGAAAAGCGCGCGCGTGTGTGTAGGGATATTCATCTATTTTCCTGGGGGTATACCTCTAAATTATGTGTGATGAGCACATTCTTACTTGGAGACAGATAGTATCTATTTATTATATATTCAATATAAAGGCATATGGCTCTTTGAAATAACTGAAAAATCCAAAACACTTTTAGTTACTACAGTTGGTGCAACAGATTATGTGTATACCTGTGCAAATGTGTATATACTTATACTTACACATATCAAACATGACAATGTGAGCTATTTCTGCCATTATTTTATTACATATTATGTAAAAATGGCATGTTTTTCTTTTTGATGAGTCACCATATGCTACTATCTTCAATTCTTTATATGAATAAAATTTTAATACAAATTTTCCTGTTGCTTCCCTTCATTTACATGATACTATTTTATTTTTTTTTTTATTTTTTTTTTCAACGTTTATTTTATTTTTGGGACAGAGAGAGACAGAGCATGAACGGGGGAGGGGCAGAGAGAGAGGGAGACACAGAATCGGAAACAGGCTCCAGGCTCTGAGCCATCAGCCCAGAGCCTTGACGTGGGGCTCGAACTCACGGACCGCGAGATCGTGACCTGGCTGAAGTCGGACGCCTAACCGACTGCGCCACCCAGGCGCCCCCTACATGATACTATTTTAAAGCACACCGTATTAATTTGTATGAGGTAAAGAAAAAAAGCTACATTGGAGAAAAGTTGTCTTGGAGAAAAATGAACAATAACTTAATCCAAGAAATATTCTTATAAGGGTCAGTAAGAACATACTTTGATCCTGAACAATCAAAAGCTATCTCCAGTAAATCCACAGTTTATCTCCTTAGCCCGTCATCACAATGGATCAGGCAAACAAACAAACGAGAAAACAAACAGGGTGCACACTTTCCTTCCACTTCTTTAACTGGAGCTACACAGAGCAAGGTGAGTGATATGGACTGTGGCTTCCTGGGAACAAGGAAAAGATCACAGCTTCCTGAGTCACACGGATGACAGAGTGATGAAAGGGAAAGACACCGGAGGAAATACGCCAATTGGGAAACTTTTCATCACTTTTCAGATACTGTTAGACAGTGAAGGCAACTGGTCTGATTCTTTAAGCCAGAACATACCAGAGGCAAGCTGAGGCTAGTTTTCTACCAGGCCAGCTAATTTATGGCACTGACCAGCCAAGAGTCATATGCTTTCAGGAACACGACACTGGGGCTGTCTGTCATCTGGTGCACACTGTGCCACTAAGGACCTTCTTATACTAACATTCATTCTTTCACTTTTCTGAGGGTCTACTGCGTGCTGGGCCTGGTTATCACACACTAGGTATCCAATAGGGTCGGAGACCTAGTTCCTTCCTCAAAGAGTTCATGGAGCACTGGAAGAGAGAAAGCCAATTCTAGTATTATATGAAAATATTTAAATAGAATAGGGCCATTCCCTTCACTGGATTCTGTTTAAGCCTTATACCCACCCTTATCCCATAAAGTCCTTTCACATAAAAACAAAGAGGGCACTGGTTCACTGAACGTCAAGAAAGCACACGAAGGCTGAGGAAGAGAAGGTCGGCAGATAGCCTCAGAAATGTCTCCAATCTTTTCTAAGAAAAACAAAAACAAACGGGAACTACATCTTGGTTATTAGGTATTTGCCTGATATTCCATACCAGTATTTCTCAAACTGGCATCACTGTCTGCTAGAAATCTATAGACATCATCTCAAATTCTGGGGGAATTAAAAAATTCCACGTTTTCATATTGAGGATCAAAACTGCTACTATTTAGGCAGGCACGTTTTGGATAATCTGAATGACACTTATGACTGAATACTGCCATCTGACTTCAGTTCTCCTGTTTGCATTGACAAGACAGTTGTTGCTCCAAGATCAGAGAGGAAAGTGTTGGTGAGCAGGCCATGAGGTGGGCAGGGCCTTGGATGGTAAGTGTGGTAGGAGCAGTCCCCATCTACCACACACACACAATTCTCTTACCAATTAAAAAGGCAAAGCTTTTCTTTTGCAGTATTAATTTGCATACTGACATTGATGAACTGGGGCAAGGTTATGTATATATATAAATTGCTATAGGCTAAAGAAATAACAAAATAAATGGATTTGAAATTTTTTTTAATGTTTTTACTCATTTTTGAGAGAGAGAGGCACAGAGTGCAAGAGGGAGAGGGGCAGAGAGAGACAGGGAGACACAGAATTTGAAGCAGGCTCCAGGCTCTGAGCTGTCAGCATTGAGCCCAACGTGGGGCTCAAACTCATGCATGAATGGTGAGATCGTGACCTATGCCGAAGTCGGATGCTTAGCTGCCTGAGCCACCCACGTGCCCCTGATTTTGAAAGTAAATTATGCATTTAGGTTAACTAAAGCCTTAAAGATGTCACAGTTTATTATAAGAACAAGTTTTACAATACTTTTTTACAAATAGAAAAGTAGTGGTAGAATCATCACAGGGTTCATTTAAAAATATTTTTTTCTTTAGTATTGCAGTGGGGGGTATTAAATGAATTGGCTCATCAAAACAATGAATTAGTAGGTAAAAATAAAATTGGTAGGTAAATTAGGAGACAAAAATAAGCTATTGATTTAGAAAAATGATGGCGACAATATTGCCACAGATGCTCTTGGTGAACCATTAGATACAAAATGGAAAGAATCAAGTCAAACACAAGTGAAACAAAAAGCACAAATGTATCTTTCCACTGACCACGATCTCAATACTGGTAATTTGGATTCCAAACAACAAAATCTCACATTAATATGATTCAATTAAATGTTATTTTTTACAGTTTTTCCTTAATTTATATGTCTTTTGGTTTTATAGTTCATAAAAGTTGTAAGAAGTGTTTGCATATTTTATATTTGTGCACACTTACATTTCACTAAAATAAAAGGGATTAAAGTCAACATTGTAGATCTGCAATATTTTTCCTTTTAGAATGGAAAATAACAGTTTTGGCTCCTAACAATTTTCCATGAGTCCACTCAGTGACTAAAATAAACATAACAAGCTTGAGCAGTATTATTAAAGATACATATGACTCTGATTAGAAGGACATTTGAGAGCTATATTACTATATTCAAGTTTATTTTATCAATTTACAGAGTTAGAAGGAATCTGTCGCAGTCCTTTTCATTCCTATCTTCACTGAATTCATTCTAATGAAGAAATCCTATTCAATTTTCGTGGTTCCTAACGAGGATTAAGATAATACTCAAATAACACTTTCTATCTGACCCTCTCTGCATGGGTATGTTTCTCTCTGTGTGTCCTTTAGAATACGTTCCAGCACGTCCTCCAGTGTACTTTCTCACTGGGCCGGCCATTCACTTACAACATAAATTCCTTTTGAAACATGAGGGGGTTTTTTGAGAAAGAGAGAGAGGAGGGGGAGAGAGTGTGAGTTGGGGGGAGGGGCAGTAGGAGAGGGAGAGAGAGAACCCTAAGCAGGCTCTGTGCTGTCAGTGCCTGGGGCTTAGTCCCTTGACGGTGGGATTGTGACCTGAGCCGAAATCAAGAGTTGGATGCTTAACTGACTAAGCCACTCAGGCGCCCTGAAACATGAATTTCTTCAAAGTAAAAGCCGTTCCTCCTTTATTTTCATGTTCCCCAAGTACCTAGCATTGTGCTATGCACATAAGGAATGCTCAGTAAAACACAACCGGGCACAAGATTATAACAGAGTCGGCTCCTAACAAATTTCTCTGACTCCACTCAGTGTCTGAAATAAACTATCATTTTTTGTTGTGGTGCAGAAAAAGAGAAGCAGAGAGCTGACATCAGATTGTTTGCTAAAACAGACCCCCCCCCCCCCCCCCGCGAGGGAAGTGCAAAGGCAGATAAAGAGGCAATCTTTTAATACGAACATTTACGACTGTTCTAACAAGATACTAAACTGTACAGAGACAACACAGGAAAAGCTTGCTAGCTGTTGCTGTCTCTCAGTTAGACCTTTGTAACCACTTCCTCAAGTGCACAGAATCACCCCAGAAGATCAACGCTAGCAGAAGATCATTTGAGGACAATGAAACATAGTCTCAAGACCGGAATTCCCACAGAACATACTCTCATTGAAACCAACCAACATTTTTGGTGAAGTTAAAGAAGGGCACGTGACTAGAAACAATCAGAAGCAGCAATGCCTCGAAACCACAAAAACTCTCTGGACTGCAGACTCTGTACCCACATACCATTCAGTAACACCTTCAAAAATACATGGTCTAAAAACACTGCCTGAGGGCAATTTTAGAGAAATCCCATGATTTCTCTAATGGTGTAATGCCAAGAAAGGAGAATTAGCATCGACTATTTGATTGATTGTTCATACCCTTTACTATAGTCACAGGACATGGTCTGACTTGAAGGATAGAGCCACACAGTAGAAAGATCAATGTTTATTTCTACTTCCCATAAGATTTGGAAATGTAGGTCTGTTATGGTCACATGATTCTCACAAATAGAAACGGAATCAACCTGAAACCCAAAATAATTATCCCTATACCTGGGGAAAGCTAGACCAGCAGGGAGTAGATTTACTGGCTAGACCTCATAACCACACAAGAGTGATTATTCTCAACTCTTAATTCAGTTTTATGACACATAGATCCTTGCTCATAATGTAGTGTTGTACAAATACCAATACCAAAAATTTAATTGAATTTGTATTCAGAATATTCACTAATAAAATATCATTAAAAGGTTCTTTTTTAAATGAATATATTTGTCTCCAAATAAAATATCAGAACATATTATTTTGACTTTTATTTTAATGTCACATATATAAAAAGCTTCTTAGCATGAATACTGTCTTCTAATGAGAGCCCCTAGTAGGATATAGTAACCCGTGGAGGACAGTGCCCACTTGAAGGAGGTGGTACTGACTTATGGATGTTGAGTTTTCTAGCCAAGGAAATAAATCTTTTCTGAGGAAATAAAAAAAAAAAAAAAAAGGGAGAGGAAAAGTTGGTAGCATCGCATTTGCATGACAGATAAAGTTAGAGGGAGCAGTGACTTAAATACAGCAGTTGAAAGCTAAAGCCATATCCCATTGCATAGAAAACCATAGCCTTTCTACGATCAGATACGCAAGTGCAGTCTCAAGGAAGAGGAAACTACACATGGATACAAACTAAATAAACTGCTGGCCATTCTCTGGTTTAGGAGGAATCACAAGCAAACAGAAAAACACAAAGTAAATAGGTGTATCCATTTGACTCTCCCTCCGGCTAGCACTTTTCCTCATTATACTCATGGAGAGCATAAGAAGGGATATTGCTTTTAAGCAGCTGTGCCACAGATGAGGAAGCATACACACAGAAGGATGCTGGTATGGGGAAGCCTCGCTTGGAATATGAATATAAGGCCCACTGTTACCTTTGACACACAATTACACAGTGGCTCTATCCCATGCATAAATCTTTTATTAAAGGTATCACTGAAACACGAGATTAAAGAGCCCCAACTGTTTCCCCACCCCTGCGTTTGTGGGAATGCGTCTTACGATGCAGTTTCTCACTATAAAAGCAGAATGTTCTCTTACATATACGAACTTCCCCATTATGTTGTTGTGATAAGCAGGATGCTTAACTACCACAAACTTTTCAGAAAATAAAAGTGCACCATGACACACACTCTAAGAGGAACAGCATTATCTCACTGATTTATGTCCCTGCTTCCTTCTACTTGTCATGACAGCATAAGCTTTCTATGATCAGATTCTGTAAATAGTTTCAGAAAGCCTAAGTAGAAACTTGTAAGTACTTTGGAATAAAGCGGAAACTTATCTCAAAACCTATCAAATAACTTCTTGCCATTAGATCACCCTGTGAGAGCTACGTTAAAAGAATGGGCTCAGCTGAAGACCCTGGGTGTCACTAAAAAAGAAAAATCCTTGCCGATCTTTAGGAGATTAGAGACTCTTAAGACTTTGAAAAGCAGAAAGAAAGACAAAAACAAAACTGAAAGATACCAACTGGGGCCCAGCAGTTTTCCCTCTGTCAGGGTCTATTAAGGTTCTGTCAAATCACTGGAGACAACGATGCTGTTAGATGTGCTGTTCAGGTAGATTAAATCTTCTGATATCTCCCATGGTGGAAATGTAAAGATATGTTAAACTGCTGTAAATAATAATGTGGAGAGCAGAGTAAAAGTAGAAACCTTGGGCTTCCTCTTTCTTGTTTTTTTTTTGTTTTTTTTTTTTTTTTGGGGAGGGGGTACTTTGACAGGAATAGATACTGACTAGAAGTATGTCTATGCAGTGGGACTAGAGCTGGTGGGAAAGAAAGAAAACCGAGTTCTCCTTATTTTGTGGTTAGCAAAAGAGGAGAGATTTGTTTTTTTGTTTTGCTTTGTGGTCCGGAATCTAAGATCTCTCATTAGACAACTGAGGAGTTTATTTATGCAATTTTGCTAACTAAAACTTCTTACACAAGATGCTCCAGTGGACCATGGATTACTGAGTAGATGCTATAGTACACGAATATGCAAAATGACAGCTCGTCTAATTTTTATGACTTTCTTGTGATTGGGAACAGCATGCTTGTCAGGTTGGGAAAAGCACTGAGACTTGAGTTAGATGTTAACTAATGTGAAACTGGGATTTCTGTTTGTTTGTAAGCGATGTTTATACTCCTACTTGAAATTACATGTAGCCTTTAGAAACTCTGGAAGCTAATGACATCTTTAAAGCTATAAGAGACTGACAGGAGATGGGGGGGGCAAAATGGGCAGAGGGGGTCATACAAACTTCCAGTTATAAAATAAGTAAGTTATAGGGATGTAATGTACAGCATGGCAACTAAAGTTAATAATACTATAACGCATATTGGGAAGTTGTTAAAAGGAGATCTTAAAACTTCTCATCGTAAGAAAAAAATCTATAATAATGTGTGCTGATGGACCTTAACTAGGCTTATTGTGGTGATCATTTTACAATATATACAAATATTAAATCATTATTTTGTATTTCTGAAGCTAATATAATATTGTATATCAATGATACCTCAACAAAAGATATGAGAGACTAAGAACATAATAAGAAGAATATTTGACAATTTATTTTCAAATCAACAAGAAAATCTCTATCCCCATCTATCTGTGTATCTATGTATCTATCTATCTACATTCACTATATGCCAAGTAATATTCTTGATATTTAAACAATAAGGAGGAGAAATAATGAGTTGAAGAAGATCCATATTTGTAAGAAACTTATAGTCTAGTTGAAAAAAAAAGCATAAGGATTTGAAAAGTCAAATTACAGCATGAAAGTCACATAAACAAAATAGTATAAAGGACAATGTGATACGCTACATAATTAATTATGAAATTAGTGTCGAGAACAGAGGTTATTACACCTGAATGTGCCACTGGAGTCATATGGAGAAGTTTTAAGATATTAAATGCTTCAGCTCTCCCACAGACCTCCTGAATTAAATTTCTGGACAAGTTGTAGGAGGGTAGGGGGTTAAATTCAGAGAAGGGAGAAGAGTTAGGGGAGAGAAGACCTGGCATTTTGTACTTTACAAAGCTCCCCAGGTGATTCTGATGAAAAAAGCTTGATACAACTAAATACAGTAGTTTTAGAGAATCACGGCTGTGGGCCAAGATGGCACCACTGGACAAAAACATATTTCTACCAGTAAAGGTAGCATATAAACCAAATGAGCTTTGAGTTATGTCACATTTTCAGCAGAAACTCACATCTTTTCCCATCTCCACTGATGCTTACCACACCAAGGTTGAGGAACACTAGTCTAGATCTTGAGAGTAAGAGCTCACAGTGGAGCTGAGAGGCTTCAAGAAGAGGTAGTTTGCATTGAGTTTTATGAGAAAGATTTTTCTTGTCAAACACACAAGAGAAAAACTTTCCAGGAACAGGAACAGCATGTATTCAGGAAAGTAAAACTGGACTTAAGTGTGATGCATTGAATAGCTATTTAGAATAGAGGGGTCATGCAGGGGAATACTGGACAGTGAGGGGATCAGATTCCTTCCTTGGGTTCCACTGTGTTTTTATTATGAAAAAATGTGAATACCAAGCCTAGGATTTTATAAGTCTCAATTCAGTAAACTCTAAGTTACTTTTGTTTACTCAAGCTACACACAAAAAGGTTAGTGTCTTATTATTTTCATTATAACCTGCAGATCAAGGATGGATTCTTGGTTATGAATTTCTGTTTCTTTTTCATATTTCTTCTTTAAAGAGGGTTCTAGGTTCTTTAGTCAATCTTATTCAATCTTTATACTTAATAGAGAAAAGCCAGTACTACAATGACCTGGTTGTTGATGACATAAAGTCTTTGTGTACAAGATGCCTTTGTTCAGACTGCCAGAAAGAAAGAGTGAATTTCCAAGATGATTATCAGTACTACTGATGATTTAATAGTTGGGGCTTACAGAATTTGAACCAAATACTAATACAACAGTTACCTGAGTGAATGATTCCTGGTAAGATCAGGTTGGCGCTCCTGTAGAATTTCAAAGATGTTGGGTTGGCGCAGAAATGCAACAATCTTGTCATTGTAAGCTGAAAAAATAAAAAAAATATGATGATGCTTTAAAAATCTGTTATTAAGTTTATGCACATAAATCCAAACTTTAAGTCTGTTTTTTGTGGTTGATATTCCTTTTACTCAAAGTCATAGTTTGAAGCCACTACAGATGCTTAAATTCTAATTTGTGTCTACCTGTTATATGATTATCAGACTTAGATGTATTAGGTGTGACTTAAGCACAAATTAAACTCATTTCATAAGCCATATTTATTATCAAGTTGCAGGATGAGATCACAAACAAGATTCTAGATATGGATGGTTTTTAGCTACTGCTTACCAAAATCAACCTCATAAGCAATTGTTAGAAATGGAAAACTATCTTCTGACTAAATAGCAACCATCCAGAGAGGTAAAGAGACAGGACAAAAGTTGCCCAAATACAACAGTGCTTTGAAAACTGAAGACATTGATAAAAGAAATTAAAGATGACACAAATGAATGGAAAGGTATACCATGTTCATGGATTGGAAGTATTAACACTGGTAAATGTACATATGCCCCAAAGCACTCTACAGATTCAATGCAATCCATATCAAAATACCAACAACATTTTTTACAGCACTAGAACAAACAATCTTAAAATTTGTAATTTGTATGGAACCACAAAAGACCCATAATAGCCAAAGCAATCTTGAGAAAGAACAACAAAGCTAGTGGTATCACAATCCCAGACTTCAAACTCAACTACAAAGCTACAATAGTTAAAACAGTAGGCTATTGGCACAAAAATAGACACACAGATCAAAGGGACAGAATAGAGAGCCCAGAAATAGATTCATGCTTATAGGGCTAATTAATCTACAATAAAGGAAGCAAGAATATACAATAAGGAAAAGATAGTCTCTTCAATAAATGGTGCCATGAAAACAGGAGAATTACATGCAAAAGAATGAAACTGGACCACTTTCTTACGCTATACATAAAAATGAACTCAAAATGGATTAAAGACCTAAACCATAAAACTCCTACAAGAAAACCTAGAGAGTAATCTCTTGGACCTTGGCCTTAGCAACATTTTTCTGATATGTCTCCTTAGGAAGGAAAACAAAACAGAAATAAACTATTGAGACCACATCAAACTAAAAAGCTTTTGCATAGCAAAGGGAACATCAATAAAATGAAAAGGCAGTATACTGAATGGGAGAAGATATTTGCAAATCATATATCAAAAACAAGGTAATATCCAAAATATATAAAGAACTCATTCAACTCAACACCAAAAGCAAACAACACACAAGCACAAATAATCCCATTAAAAAATGGGCAGAGGACCCGAATAGGTCTTCTTTTTCCCAAGAAGACATACAGATAGCCAACAGACACATGAACAGATGCTCAAAATCATTAATCATCAGGGAAATACAAATCAAAAACCACAGTGAGATATCATCTCACATCCTGTTAGAATGACTAGTATCAAAAAGACAAGAAATAACAAGTGTTGGCAAGGATGTGGAGAAAAGGGAACCTTTGTTTACTGTTGGTGGGAATGTAAATTGGTGCAGCCATTATGAAAAACAGTAGGGAGGATCCTCAAAGAGTTAAAAATAGAAATATCATATGCTCTGGTAATTCCACTACTGTATATTTACCTGAAGAAAACAAAAACACTAATTCTAAAAAATATATGTATCCCTCTGTTCACTGAAGCATTATTTACAATAGCCAAGATAGGGAAGTAACCTAAGTGTCCATCGATAGATGAATGAAGAATGAGTTAAGAAGATGTGGTACATATCTTATATACATATATACATATCTTATACATGTATAATATATATATTATACACATATATAATAGAAAGTTACTTCACAATTAAGAAGAATGAAATCTTGCCATTTGCAACAAAATGAAGGGACCCAGAGAGTATTATCTAAGTGAAATAAGTCAGACCCAGAAAGACAAATACTGTGTGATTTCATTTTTACGTGATATCTAAAAAACAAACAAATGAACAACAAAATCAGAAACAGACTCATAGATACAGAGAACAAACTGATGGCTCCCAGAGGGCAGGGACTGAGGGAATAGACAAAATAGGCGAAAGGCATTAAGAGGGGCAAAGTTCCAGTTACAAAATAAGTAAGTCACAGGGATGAAAAGTACGTCACAGGGAACACAGTCACCAATACTGTAATGATTTTGTATCAGATATACACTGAGTAACGTATCAAGTGTGCAATCATCATGCTATACATTAGAAGCTAATATAACATTGTATGTCAACTGTACTTCAATTAAAAAAAAAAGAAAAACAGTTGTCAGCAACAGTTACTACCAAAAGGTAGAAGACAAACCATTCCCAAATTCTCTGTGGAAATAAATGCCATCAGGCCACACTTAGCTTTTTACCAAACCAACTATACCAACAGCTACAACACAAACGGAATCATCAACTATGTACATAGAATTAAAAGAAAAATTCACCTCTGTCAAGACTGGCTAATGTCTACAGAAATTTAAAAATAGTTAATTAAAATTCATTAAGGGCTCTAATAATTAATACCTCTTTTGTCAAGAAAACTAATTTGTTTACTTAAGATTATTTATCTTGATTATATCTATTTCTAATCAGAAATATGGACATATTTAAATCACAGAACTGAATATCTGAATTTTCAAACATCAGTGACTCTGATTCAGTTCATAAATATGATCAAGTAACATGCCTTACTTAAACTCACAAGTGATCAAACAAAAGAAATATAATGCTCTAAACATTTGCTAGTTCACATTTTATGCATCAGGCCACCTGTGCATACAAATTTTAGCTAAGTGTGAATAAAATTTAAAAAATACTACCTGCTAACATGGAATCGCATTGTCAAACTTGAAGTGTACCTAACTGCACATTTCCTCATACAAAAATAATGAAAACACTTTTTATAGTTTTTTTGAGAAAACACTTTGATAGCTGAAATTTTTGTCACTGGGTTTTACACTCCATTCAAGATCAGAGACTATATAACTTTTTTAGCAATAATTTCATAAGACTTTAAAATTCTCTATGCAGCATTTAGTATCCTATTAATAACACAATAACAATACACAGACTCTTAGACTTTGATCCAAGATTTCTTCCTGTCCAGTGTTTGTCAAATTTCTTTAGCTAAGTAATGCCACAGGCATTACTTTATATTTCACATTAAAGTTTTTCTTAAAGAAGTAAAAATCTTAAGGTAAAAACAGACAAATGGAGAACTACTCAAATTTAAGATGAAGCAGGGAGCTGACATGGCCTCCTACCACCTACCTGTCTACTCCACCTGCCTTAGGGGTCCAGGTGTGAAAACCGATCTACGTCAACCTCATCATGTGAATACTAATTCAAGTTGTTGGTTAGGCCTCTTTGCCCCATTCATTTATTTGTATTTTATAATTTTGGAGGCTCTTGCTGCCTTGTATTTGCTACAACTACATAGCTCTCTAACAAAACCTTAAGAATGTGCCATAATTGCTTTCTTATTCTGAGGCTACCATAGGCTCACACACCATTTAAATTCTGTACCAGAGCGCCTGGATGGCTCAGTCGGTTAAGCGTCCGACTTCAGCTCAGGTCATGATCTTACAGTTCATGGGTTCGAGCCCCATGTCGGGCTCTGTGCTGACAGCTCAGAGCCTGGAGCCTGCTTCCCATTCTGTGTCTCCCTCTCTCTCTGACCCTCCCCCATTCATGCTCTCATTCTCCCTCTCTCTCTCTCTGTCTCTCTCAAAAATAAACATTAAAAAAATTTAAAAAATTCTGTCCTGAGCATTATGTATATACTAATATATATGCTTGTCCAATGCTTAATGTGAAATGACCACATAACATATTTGCCTTAAGAGTAACTTCAACAATCTAATATAATAGCTCTGCTCAGAAAACGTAGAGCAAGATAAAAAATCTCATTCTATAGGATTTTGTATGACAGAAGTGTTTTGCGATTCAAATTGGTCTCTTAGGGATAATGCACGTTTCTCAGTACAGGGCAAAAGTAGCAGGCTGCCAATAGAGAAGTATCAGCACAGGATGCATGATTCACACTGATAGGAAAAGCAAAGATAAAGGTTTCTGGAATGGGATGACATACCCACTGGAACCATGTCCTGGTACTGTGGCCTACTGACTGTATTGAATGTACTCGATGGCCTGGGAAGCACTGGTGGTCCTGTGTGTCGAGAATCTTCTCCTACCTGCAAACAAAAGCATCGTTTATGTTCTGCACCAAGATCGAGACTGGTTTAAATCAGCACACCAAGCCTAGTTGTTCAAAATACTTGACGACTACTAAGTACCAACTGATGGGAACAGATGCCAGGTGAGGAGCTGACACAGGGTTCTCACAAGCTCTGCTTTAGTTGCCGAATCGAGGGGAAGGGTTCAGGCATCTGTATCCTCGAGAGGGGCCGGGCAGTGACTATTTACCACATGGTATCGAGGTAGTTCCATACGAGTACAATTACTGGGGCTGTAGAAGCCGAACAGCAGCAGACCTGTTCATCGGGAATAACCTCTGGTTTGACAAAACAAAAACCTGGAACAATACATTGGAGAGAAAACCTGGAGGGTACGAGTGCCAGGTTATACCTTCTTTTGGCTAAGGCAGGTCGGAGAATTCTCTGCCTCAGCAGAGCCTGAAGAGCAGCTGGCTTCGTGTGGGCTTCAGGGTTGGTGTGGTATCTCCTCAGGAGCAATTTTACATGCCTGTTAGAGCACCTGGTACAACAGCTCTTTCTGGTTTGAACCTCCCACACCAGGCAGCTAATCGCAGCAGCTGTGGAAGAGCTACCATAGGGCTGCCCTAACCAAACTTATTTATTGTACCTATTATAGATTTAGAAACTCATACATACAAGTAGGTAAACAAAAATGCCCACTAATAGTCTTATCAGTAAACTCTAACACTGTTTTAGCTTCTGTTTTAGCATCCCCTCCTTGCCCGTATTACACAAGTCTTTTAAGATGACAGTAGAACAGAAGTATTAGAGAGAAAGAGAACAAAAGGCCAAATAACATATTGGATTTACAAATTGGTACTTTTCAAACAGAGCTTCTAGGGGCACCTGGATGGTTCAGTGGGCTGAGTGTCTGACTCTTGGTTTCGGTTCCAGTCACAATCTCATGGTTCTCGTGAGATCAAGCCCCACATAGGGCTCTATGCTGACAGCTTGGGGCCTGCTTGGGATTCTCTCTCGCTCTCCCTCTGCTCCTCCCCTGCTCATCTGCGTGCACACTCGCGTGCTCTCTCCGCACCCCCCCCCAGGCTAAATAAACATTTAAAAAAAAAATAAGAAAATAAAACAGAGCTTCTATTCCCACCCATCGAAACCTTCACAGCCATTTTATCACATCGTATCTGTTAGGTGCCTGGGGATAGGTTTTTCTAAAGGCCCTAAAACTAAAACTACCATTCTCACCCTACACTGCTTGCTTATCCTTCAAGAATGCTCTCACTCATTCTTCAGAGTATAGTTCAAACAGCAACCCCCCTCCCCAATGAAACCTTGCCTTCCCTTCAAGCTGACTTTATTAAAAAAAAATTTTTTTTAACATTTATTCATTTTTGAGAGACAGAGACAGAGTGCGAGCGAGGCAGGGGCAGAGAGAGAGGGAGACACAGAATCGGAAGCAGGCTCCAGTCTCTGAGCTGTCAGCACAGAGCCCGACGCGGGGCTGTGAGATCATGACCTGAGCTGAAGTCGGACGCTTAATCAACTGAGCCACTCAGGTGCCCCTCAAGCTGACTTTAAATGCACCCTTCTCTGACCTCGCAAAGTACTTGGTATACATTTCTTAAGCAGCCGCCATCATTAACATTTTATAAAGCATTTCATTCGTATTTTTTTCAAAAAAATGTTTAAGTCTTATTATTTATTTTTGAGAGAGAGAGACAGAGTGTGAGTAGGGTGAGTAGGCAGAGACAGAGGAAGACACAGAATCGGAAGCAGGCTCCAGGCTTCAAGCTGTAAGCACAAAGCCCAACACGGGGCTCGAACTCATGAACCACAAGACCACGACCTGAGCAAAAGTCAGATGCTTAACCGACTGAACCACCCAGGCGCCCCTCAGTCATATTTTTACTCACTTGTATTATGGTTTGTTTCACACATTTTCTCCTTAATAAGAACAAGGAACATACGTTATTGGCATCCTTCACCCCAACCACCATGTTTCTACACTGCACGCATTTGGTAAGAATCAGTTTGTTGGATGGAAGATGCAGCAAAATTTCTACTACCTGTAATGTTTGCTAAATGAGTATAAGAAAGTAGATGGAAAGACTCATGTGTATAATCGAAGTTGCTTGCTGTGCGTCTCTTGAATTATTGGCTTTGAAGAACGAAGTCAGCCACTCTCAGAGGAGATTCGATCATTAACTACACCTTGTTTGCCAGTCACAGAACTTATCATTCAATACACAAACATATACTTTGCCTCCTGTCAGGACGTGGTCATGTGTCATTATTTCCCAGAACAGCCAAATGTCTTCTCTTCAACACCCTCCTTCCTCGAAGGAGACCTTTAGATGGTGGGCAAGGCCAGATAAATGTGTGTAGCACGGCGGGGTGTGCGGGCTTCCAACAGCTGTGCCAGAAAACGCCTTCCCATAAATGGTCTGACAAGGCTGGGGCTGACTGCTGAGGCTTTATGGGGTTAGCTCTGTTCTACCACTCAGTCTCCATCAACAGGAGAAGGTAACTTGCATTTGAATGTGTGCCTTAGGATCCCTCTCCCACAACAGGCTGCTACTAGACCATGGAAATAACTCAAGTTCTGAGGCAGAAGAACTGAAAGCAAAAGGAGCACAGCTATTAATCTGATGCAGACCTGACCAGACCAAGCAGCCGGCTCATACGGTGAAGTCAAGATGAGACAAGTGGCTAAAAAAAAAAAAAAATACAAGTGGCTAAAGTGCACTGGCCTTGTGATAAAGTCAGGCAGGGCCCTAATTATGATACACATCACACACGAAGTCCAAAGGTGAGAGGTGTGTTTTCTGCTTTTAGGATTGAATGCTGTTGGCATCATCCAGGTCACCACTAATGGTTTCCATGGCAGCAAAGTAAAGATTTATTAGTTACTCATAAAACATAAATATTTTTGTGCATACCTCATCTTGTAATAGATTTATATATCATTTTTATATGAGCTTCTCAAGTATATTCTGTACATACAACCAGCAAACCCACAAGTCTGTAAATCACGAGGGGAAATTCCAAGAGTAGAACTTTGACGAATCAAATCCAGTTATTTATCACATTCGTAATTTTCCTTATAACAGAGTCTACAAAACTCTTTGACCTATAATGTAACACTGAAAATAGAATATGCACATAGACCTAGAAAGGAACGCAGGAGAAGAATCTTAATTCTTTTTGCCTAAGCAAATCTTTCGAAACAATGTTTACCAAGCGATGACATACATTCAACACTAAGCCAGTATTAAAGAGAAACAAAGTTGACCTAAAGCGTTCCTTTTATTTAAGCTGCTAAAGAAAAAGGGAAACAGGAAGAGACTATTTCCTTTGTCTTGGTGGAGGTGGTGGGGGGTGGGTTAGGCTATTAGAGAGCCCCCATGTGGTTACCATAGGTCACTGCAAACCAGTAAAGTAGAGGAAGTAATTTAGTAATTTAGGAATTCTTAATTCTGCCTATTTTCTCTTCCTTAGAGTACATGAATCAATGCTCAGATGTATTGTGATTTTTATTTATTTTATTAAGTTTATCTATTTTGAGAGGGAGAGAGATTAAGAGAGAGAGAGACAGAGAGAGAGAGTGCAGGAGGGGCAGAGAGAGAGAGGGAGAGAGAGAGAATCCCAAGCAGACTCTGCACTGTGAGCACAGAGCCTGATGCAGGGCTTGAACCTCTGAACTGTGAGATCATGACCTGAGTCAAAATCAAGAGTCAGATGCTTAACCGACTGAACCACCTAGGTGCCCCAATATATCATGATTTTAAAGACTATTAGTGAGGACACCACAACCCATAGCATTGGCTAAAGACTTTAATCCAATCCAGCAACCCTCACTTAAAAAACCTCCCATATGTCACTGAATTTTAGCCCTATTTTTTCCTCTGAAGCTGTCCTTAGGTGGGCAAAAGGGTTTACCACCATCCTCTCTTGAACATTTCATACATGGAGAATGCTCTCTCACCATCTTCTGAATATAAAAAAAATCTCTAATTTCTTCCATCTTTCTTCAAATATCTAGCTCTTAAAATGTGTAAATTAGGCTTTGGGTATTTTCAGAGAAGCCCTGCCAGCATTCCAGCACTTTTCAGTCTCCAAATGATAATCTCTAAATCAAACTGGAAAAACAAAACGATAAGAGAGATTCCACAAACCACCACATCCCTGCAGCTCCCATGAACCCGCAGGCCCATCCCCAAGGCGCGTGACTCACCTCGCCTGCACTGTGGCTGCGTTGCCTGGTCAGGTGCTGCCGATGAACCAGCGCACTCGTGGGTCTACTGCTCTGCAGCGGGAGCCGGGGGTCGATGAAAGTGGTGGTGCGGGAGTTGTGGTCGACAAAAAACGCCTAGGAAACAATCCCTTCAATCAGTAGTCCATTCGTGCCACACACTTGTCCTGGCTGCCCTATCATTTGATACATTCAGGAAAAGTCCCAATTTTGACTTTTGAGTAACGATCTTAGCTCCATTTCCTTTTAATTTTAATCTTTGGGGAACGTCATTCCTGGTTTTAGGAAATACTCTAAGGAACAGTCATCAAAGATAGGATCTGAGAAAGGAGCCATATGAAAGGGTATTTGGGCTTCTCATTAAGCTCTTACTGCTATCCGTGGTTATTGTGAAGTTTTTATCACCTAAAACTTCACCATCATTGACTGCTCCTTTTCCTCTCCCACGCTGTCAGCCCCCAGTCTCTCCACTTTCCCAGGGTAGTGCCCTCTCTACTTTTTCATCCCAGCCTGATGACCAGCCCGTTATTTCAGGGTTTTCTCTTGTTCCACACCTCTACAACCGTATTCATTTAGCTGGCACCTCAGTAGCAGAATATTCTTTCTGACTGCTTTGATTACATCACTGCTCCAGTCCAAAGCTTCCACTGGCTACCCAGTGTTTATCTAAAAAAAACATTCCAACTCTTTGGAGGTTTTCCAAGACTTTAAAATCTCCTTCCCATCTACTTCCCAGTTTAATCATTGATCACATACATCCATACAAATTCTATCACCTACAATAACTTTGGGCAAGTCACTTAATTTCTCTGAGCTGTAGATTTCGTATAAAAACATGTCTGCTTCATTCATAATAAACATTTCTTTCCCCATAACATGAAAGGAGGGAGGAATCATGTTCTACTGTGTTTACTGCAGAATCCCTGATGACATGAAATCATGAATGAGTACAAAGTATTTCTTTGTGTTTGTTTAATTCTGAGGCTCTAAGCCAGTGCTATTTATCCTTATCATTAAGAGCCAAAAGGTATAAGTCTTCAAAGTAAAATTCACTCTAGGTAGTAACGAAGCCCATTATCTCCAGGACAATTAGAAAATGTAAGTTTTCCATGATCAGATAAAGTTAATTAAGTCATCAAGATAAGAGAGATGATTAGGAGAGTCAGGAGACACTTAACCTGTAAGTCAAGTGTCAGGCACATGATACATGCCAAATAACCTAAGCAAAAAAGAACGGACTTCTTAAACTGATGGAGCTCAGTTTAAAAAGTACCTTAAAGACTAGGAATGAATACACCTAGGCAAATACCAGGTTTAGATGATATATTTATATCTATAAAAAAATCAATCACCTTCCCATTATGAAATAAAATGTTTCTGTATACACATAATCAGGAAACAGGCGAAACAATGTAGTCCACAAATAGGAAAAAAAATTATTTTTTTGTAATGAAATAACTTTAAGCAGTAGATGCACTAGAAAACAAAGCAGAGAAATATACAGAATGAGAATCTTTGCCAGTCCCTTCTTTCCATGGCCGATTTCCAGGTACAAAGACTGAATTAAATGGAAGTCTTGTAGGAGATGATGTCATCAGCCTCACATCCCTAGGTAATGCTTTCTTTTTCCTAACATGTCAGGTGGAACACCTGTCTTCTCTGATCTTGTAAAAAAATAATACACCAAATGATAAATTCTATATAGGCTTATATTGGCAGGTTCTGGTCCCAAATGTCATACTGGTCCCCATTTGATTTGGGCTTCTAATATGCTTGTACATCATTTCTGCCACTATTCAAAGTGTCATAAAATAGAAATTAAATTATTTTTACAAATGGGTATTTCAAAGTAATAGACACTATAATCAGCCATGTATCTTTATTAAAGTTTTTATTACTAAAACAATAATATAAGCCATGTTTTTTAAGGGAAAAATACAAAGAGTACTAAAATAGAATTGCCTATTTACTCTACCTAATTTCTTTGGAATGTTTTGAAGGGATGGGTAGCCATTTAGAGGTAACAATGATGCACTTATAATTATAAGGATAAATGGGTGTGCACATCTAGGTCAGCTGTGATTTACATGTAGTGTCACAGTGTAATTTGATGTTAAGAGGCTTGTCTAAAACCAATTCTCTAAAGAATTATACTGTAAATGCCTTGAGGATAAGGACTCTTTCTTACTCATCCTGTTATCCCCGGTAGCTTTTGGGACTGCATCTGGGGGAAAGTTGGAGGCTTAGAAAATAATAAATTGTCCAAAATTCTAATATGCTAGTATCTTGACCAAAGTACAGAGACAACTCACAATGAACTAATCAAGTAATAAAAGTCACATTCTTTTACATAAGCATAGAAATACTTAAAGATCTTAAAAAACCAATGAGGGGTGTGTGTGTGTGTGTGTGTGTGTGTGTGTGTGTGTGCGCGCATGTGTGTTAGGTGAAAAACGTGGAGAGCTAAAGAATATAAAACCACAGAATAGGAGTTTTTAAAACATCCCATTGTAGATATGAATAAACTACCAAGGTAAGACTCGAGACGTGGGAGGCAAAATAATAATCAAATTACTGGGATCTAGAAAAAGACAAGCCTGGTTCTGAGAGCTAGCTCCACTACTTACTAGCAATGTAACCTTGGACAAACTACTTACTTAACTTTTTTAAACCACAATTTCTTCTGTAAAATGGGGATAGTAACACCTACATCAAAGGATGGTTAAATGAGATGGTTCTCATAAATTTTTTAATGTAGTGCCTATAACTTCTTAACTGTTACTATTATTAGTACTAATAATAAGTTTTAACCTCTAAGACATTTTTCCCAGGATCACAATGCTTCTTGCTATATTCCATAAACGAAGCTCAAAAAAATGGAGAACCAGTGAAACTACATTTCCCGAGTTCCTTGTAGATATGTGTGGCCCAGACTAAGTTCTGGTCAATGAGATGTAAACAGAGTGTCACATGATACTCCTGGGAAACCTCCTCACAAGAAGATTTTTATAAAGTCAAGCCCTCCTTTTGTCCTTCATCTTTTCTGTTCCCTGAGATAAGGATGCTCCAGCAGCCACACTGAGCCATAAAGATGAAAGAAAGATGGCTGAGCAGAAAATGGAAGGGGCCAGGGCTCTCACAACTTGAGGAATCACCTTAAAAGCCCCAGACTGCCTGCCTCTGAGCTCCTTTATTGAGTGAATAAAATCCCGTATATTAAACTTTGTATGGGTCTCTGTGACAATGCAGCCGAACCAAATCCTAATTGATCCACTGAAGTCTCCTCTGCAATGCAAAGGAAACATGGTCTTTCTAAAATTAAAAACACAGAACACATAAGCCAGCAACCACCATTATAAATAAAGATTTTCATTATTTGATAAATAATGATATCTCATTGCTGTTCAGCTTCAATATAGTTGGATAATAGTTCCTGACTTAAGTAAAATGTATAGTTGGGAACCTGTAAAGCTGGGACTTGAACTTACCTTTCTGTCTGACGCTAAAGCCCAATGAGCAGTACCTCTTTCCCCTCTGTCTCCTTTTCATATATCTTTTTGTTTCCATTCTGCTTTCTGCTCCCTATCTTTTCCTTTTCATGTTCCTCCCACTCCCCTCGCACCTCACATCGTACGTGATGTTAGAAAGCATTCAAGTATTTACTGAATTAGACTGGCAATAACAGCCATTCACAGTGCTGGGCCTCAACACTGTTTCAACACTGAAAAGGCTACTAACGCCAGACAGCAAACGGTACACAATTTCCATAATTTGCATCACTAACCAGTTGGAGGTACGGCTGTGGGTGGGGAATAGGTGCTATTTGTATCCCACAAAAAGGTCAGTTTCAGAGTCAAATCAAATGTGCATATTGTTTACACATGCTTTTTTAACTCTGCCAAGTACTTGGGGAGAAAGATCTTGATTAAGACCTCTATCAAAATCACATTGGTAGAGCACTAACGGAATGCAGCACAAAGACACAATTACTTGGCATGCATTTTGACTCTGCCCACCCACTGTGTGACCATGGACAGGTTTCCTTCGTGCTTTGCTATTTCCACAGAAAGGTAACCACTCACTCGGGTAACAGTTGAGCTGTGAAAAATGCATTCTACTTTAAAATAGAGAGAAAAGCACAGAAAACTTCCTGGGCCAATTTTAGGTTTGCCATTTCTATTTGTGACACACAAATCAATTATGTCAGAAAAGTGGATCACTTTCCCACAGGATATCCTAAGTAGTTCAAGCCAGTAATGAAGTTGACCTAGTACTTTTTTTTTTTTTTTAATTTGGGTCACTTTTTATGTCACTGTTCTTGAATCACCTGCCTTTATTTATGAAAGCATTTAACATGTATTATAAATTCTATGTGGATAAACAGCATGCTGAGAATGTAGACTACGTGAAAAAAACAACTATCAAAAAATGAGTCTTTTTCAGATTAGCCATAGAAAAGCAAATTTTGAACAACATGGATTCCCTACTGTTAAGTTTTATTAAGGAAATTGACTCAAGCTTCACAGTGCTGGACCAACTAAGACTAACAACACAGTCAAAAACTGAAAGGAATGCAAATACACAAACTCAAATCTCATTTGAAAAACTTCTTCCCTTTCACTGCTTCAGGGCATGGTCGAGTCAGGAAATACGGGCTGGTTGGAGCCAAGTGGTATTTTAGCAAGGCCAAACAAAATACACTTCTCTCTTTACACAATTCTTTCTTTTTATTTTTTTAAGCTTCTATTATTTTAAGAAAGGAAAAAGTCATCAGTATTTGTGAAGAAATACCAACCTCAGGCTCAACAAATCTAAGTTACAGAAGTTTGAAATTGTTTCCAGTTAACATTCTGCCAAACCAGGAATCCATATTAAAAGACCATGTAAACAAAATAAAACAAAAAGCACTTGTAACTCTGCTCCACAAAGGTCAAATCTTCTATCTTCTTCTAAAGAGCTATGGAGAAATCAGTAGTTCAAGATGGTGGCACAGGAAGATCCTGAACTCACTTCCTCCCACAGACACAACACATCTACAGCTACATAAGAAAACAATTCCCTCCGGAAAAAAACAAGAGAACTGAACAACTACTCCACAACAAAGGATAAAAGGGCCACAGTGAGATGGGTAGGAGAAGCAGAGATCTCGCCAAAAATCCCACCCCCAAGTGTAGCAACCATTGGGAGGCGTCTCACAAATATGGAAATCCTCCCTGAGGAGTCAGGGGTTTTTGCCTCATGTCAGGCACCCAACTCCTTGGGACCTGCACTGGAGAGACAAGCTCCCAAGATATCTGGCTTGTTGAGCCAACAAGACTTACATCCAGAAAAATCATCGGGCTGTAGGCAGCAGACATTGTGCTCTTAAAAGGGTTGTGTGCAGACTCACTTGCCCTGGGATCCAGCACAAAAACAGCAGTTTGTTAAGAGCCTAGATCATATGTGAAGAAATTCATGTATTAATCTCAAAGCATCTGCTACAGGGCAAAAGTCTGTTGGGACTCTTTCCAGGAGTGGAAGTACTGGTGGGTGCCATGTTTGCACTCTCACTTTAATTTGCTGGGGCCAACTCCCACCCCCACCCCGGAGGCAGAGGTGGGTGCCCTATTCCCTGACACTGCTACTGCTACTGGCCAGAGGCAGTAGGTGAGCACCCTAAGCCCTCTTATTGCTTTTGCAGCCCTGTCCCACTCCCAGCTTCCCTCCCAGCTCCCCAAAGCCAGTAGGTGTAGACAGCCCACACAAGGGATACCCACTGAGTACTTGGCTCCAGTAACCAGGGGGGATTGCATTTCTGAACCCCACGGAGCTGAAATGAATGGACACGCACCATGAGAGACGATTAAGAACTAGGGCAAGGTTAAATGACAAGGTTCATTGCCCACACAGGGACACCCTTCAAGACCAGGAGAGACAGTTGTTTTGCCTAACACAGAAACAAACACAGAGTCACACAAAATGAAGAAACAGAGGAATATGTTCCAAATGAAAGGACAAGATAAAATTCCAGAAAAAAAAAAAACCAACAACTAATGAAATGGAGATAATATACCTGATAAAGAGTTCAAAGTAGTGGTCAAAAGTTGCTCACTAAATTTAGGAAAATGGATGAACATTGAGAAAATCTCAATAAAAGACAGAAAATACCAAACAGTAGTCACAGAGCTGAAGAATACAATGGCTGAACAATAACTGAATATGATACCTGAAAATACACTAGAGGGGTTCCACAGCAGACTAGATGAAGCAGAAGAATCAGTGATTTGGAAGACAGGGTAGTGGGACTCACTCAAACAGAGCAGCAAAAAGAAAACAAAATTTTAAAAAGTGAAGATAGCTTAAGGGACCTGTAAGACAACATCAAGCAAAAATAACATGTGCATTTTAGGGGATCCCAGAAGGAGACAAGAGAGAGAAAGGGGCTGAAAACTATTTGAGCTAATAATGGCTGAAAATGCCCCTAATGCAGAGAATCTGAAAAGTAGCAAGAGAAAAACAACTTGTTATACAAAAGGGAACCCCCATAAGATAATCAGTAGATTTTTCAGGAGAAACTTTGCTAATCAGAAGGAACGCTATGATATACTTAAAATGCTAAAAGGAAAACTTCTAAGCAAGAATACTCTATCTGGCAAGGGTATCATTCAGAATTGAAGGAGAGATAAAGAATTTACCAGACAAGCAAAAGCTAAAAGAGTTTATTACCAATAAACTGGCTCTGCAAGCTGAAAAGTAAGGGTGCTAATTAGTAATAAGAAACCATACAACAGAAAAAACTCACTGAAATATATAGCAAAGGAAGAGAATTAATCACTTATAAAGGCAGTATAAAGGTTGAAAAACAAAAGTAGCAAAATAACCATAACCACAATAATTAGTTAAAACATACATAAGATAAAAGATGTAAAATGTGACATCAAAAATGTAAAATGTTTGGAGGGGGGTGTAAAAATGCGATTGAGAATGCATTCAAATTTAACTTGCTATCAACATAAAACACATTGTTATATGTATAGGCTACTATATACAAGCTTTATTGTAACCACAAAGTGAAAACCTGTAGTAGATACCCAAAAGATCATGAGAAAGGAATCTAAGTATCACACTACAGAAAGCATTCAACCACAAAGGGAGGAAGGCAAGCGAAGAAGAAAAGAACAGAGAGGAACTACAAAACAGTCAGAAAACAATAAACAAAATGGCAATAAGTACACATCTATCAGTAATTACTTCAAATGTAATGAACTAAATTCTCCAATCAAAAGACATAGAGTGGCTGAATGGTTAAAAACAAAAAACAAAACACAAGACCTATATATGTTGTCTGCAAGAGACTCACCTTAGATGTAAGGGAACACACAGACCGAAAGTGAAGGGATGGAAAAAGATGTTTCATGTAAACAGAGCCAAAAGAAAGCTGAGGTAACTATACTTACATTGGATAAAACAGACTTTAAAACAAAGATTGTAACAAAAAACAAAAATGGACTTACATAATAATAGAGGGGTCAATTCAAGAAGCCATAACATTGATAAATATTTATGTACTCAACACAGAAGTACCTAAAGCAAATATTAACAGATTTAAAGGGAGAAACTGAAAGCAACATAATACTAGTAGGAGACTTTAATACCCCAGTTACATCAATGGATAGATCATCCAGACAGAAAATCAATAAGGAAACACTAACCTCAACTGACACAACAGAGCAGATGAACTTAAAAGACATACATACAATACTCCATCCTAAAGTAGCAGAATACACATTCTTCTCAAATGCACAGGGAATATTCTCCAGGATAGATCACGTGCCAGACCACAAAACAACTCTCAATAAACTTAAGAAGTCTGAAATTATATCAACCATCTTTTCCAACCACAATAGTATGGAGCTAGATATCAATTACAAGAAAACTGGGAAAATCACAAATATGTGGAGATCAAACAACATGCTACTGAGCAATCAATGGGTCAATGAAGAAAGAAAAAGAGAAATTAAAAACTGACTTTAGGCAAATGAAAATGGAAATAAACATACCAAAATCTATGGAGGCAGCAAAACCAGTTCTAAGAGGGAAGTTTTTAGCAGTACCAGTCTACTCCAAGATGCAAGAAAAAATTTAAGTAAACAATATAACTGTATACCCAAAAGAACCAGAAAAAGAACAAACAAACTCCAAAGTTAGTAGAAGGAAGGAAATAGTAAAGATAAGAGAGGACATAAATGAAATAGAGACTAAAAAGACAATAGAAGAGACCTTAGTTTCACTGAGCTGTTTTTTTGAAAAGATAAACAAAATTGACAAACCTTTAACTAGACAACAGACGAGGAGAAAAAGAGGGCTCAAATAAATTAAATCAAAAATAAAAGAGGAGAAATCACAGCTGATACCAAAGAAATACAAAAGAATTATAAAAGATAATTACATGCTAGGGTGCCTGGGTGGCTCCATCAGTTGAGCATCTGATTCTTGGTTTCAGCTCAGGTCATGATCCCAGGGTTGTGGGATTCAGCTCCATATCAGACTCCATGCTGAGCATGGTTTGCTTGGGATTTTCTCTCTCTTTCCCTCTGCTCCCTCCCCCATTCACTCTCTCTCTCTTGCTCTTTCTCTCTCTCTCTAAAATAAAAAATTCTAAAAAAAATTTTTAAAAAGGTAATTACATGCCAAAAAATTGGACAACACAGAAGAAATGGGTAAATTCCTAGAAACATGCATCTTCCAAGACTGAATAATAAAGTAATAGAAAATATGACTGGATCAATTATTGGTAAGGACATTGAATCAGTAATCAAAAAACTTTCAAGAAACAAAAATCCAAGATCAGGTAGCTTCACTGGTAAATTCTACCAAACATTTGAATAAGATTTAATAATACTACCCTTTTCAAACTCATCCAAAAAATGGAAAAAGAGGGAACCCTTCCCAAACTCATTTTTTGAGGATAACATTACCTAATAACCAAACCAGAAAGGGACAGAACACAAGGAAAGTTATAGACCAATATCCCCAATGAATACAGATGCAAAATTCTTCAACAAAATATTAGCAAACCAAATTCAACAATACATCAAAAGAATCATATACCATGATCAAGGGGAATTTATTCCAGCAATGCAAAAATGGTTCAAAATCTGAAATCAATCAGTGTGATAAACCACATTAACAAAATGAAGGATAAAACTGTATGATCATTTCAATAGATGCAGAAAATGCATTTGACAAAATTCAACACCTATTTATGATAAAAACTCTAAATGAAGTGAGTATGGATGGAATGTACTTCAGCATAAAAAGGCCATATATGACAAGCCCACACCTAACATTAGACTCAAGACAGAAAAGCTGAAAGCTTTTCCCTTAAGATCAGTAAGAAGACAAGGATGCCCATTCTCACCACTTTTATTCAACATAGTATTGGAAATCCTAGCCAGAGTAGTTAGGCGGGGGGTGGGGTGAGGGAGGGGCGGGGGGGGATGACAGGGGGGTAAGCATCCAAATTGGAAAGAAAGAAGTAAAACTATCATTATTTGCATATTTCATAATTATATATATAGAAACTCCTAAAGACTTCATTAAAAAACTGTTAGAACTAATAAATAGATTGAGTAAAGTTGCAGGGTACAAAATCAATATATAGAAATATGTTGCATTTTTATAAACTAAGAACAAATTATCAAAAAGAGAAAATAAGAAAATAATCTTATTTACAATTGCATGAAAAAGAAAAAAATACCTAGGAATAAATTTAACCAAGGAGATGAAATATATGTACATTGAAAATTATAAGACATTGGTGAAAGAAGTTGAAGAAGGCACAAATAAATGGAAAGATATGCCATGCTCATGGATTAGAAAAATTAATACTGCAAAAATGCCCATATTACCCAAAGCAATCTACAGATTCAATGCGATCCCTATCAGAATTCCAATGTCATTTTTTCACAGAAATAGAACAAACAACTCTAAAATCTGGAACCACAAAAGATCCCAAGTAAACAAAGCAATCTTAAGAAAGAACAAAGCTGAAATGAGTCACACTCCCTAATTTCAAACTCTATTATCTATTCCAAAGCTATAGTAATCCAAACAGTATAGTATTGGCATAAAAAGAGACACATGGATCAACAGACTAGAATAGAGAGCCCAGAAATAAACCAAAGTATACATGATCAATTTGTGACAAAGGAGGCAAGAATACACAATGGGGAAAGAATAATTTCTTCAATAAATGTCATTAGGAAAACTGGACAACCACATGCAAAAGAATGAAACTGAACTACTATCTTACACCATTCACAAAAATTAACTCAAAATGGGTTAAAGACTTGAATGTAATATCAGAAACCATAAAATTCCTAGAAAACCACATAGATGATAAGTTTCCTGACATCATTCTTGGTGATATCTTTTTGGAATTGATTTCAGAGGCAATGGCAGCAAAGGCGCGTGTGCGTGCGTGCACACATACGCACACACACACACACAAATGACACTACATCAAACTAAAAAGCTTCTGCACATCAAAGAAAATTATCCATGAAATAAAAAGGCAACCTACTGAATGGGAGAACATATTTGCAAATCATATATCCAATAAGGGGTAATATCCAAAATATATAAAGAACTCATGGCTCAATAACAAAAACAAAAACAATCTGATTTAAAAATGGGCAGAGGATCTAAATAGACATTTTTTTTCCCAAAGAAGACATACAGATGACCAACATGTACATGAAAAGTAATTCAACATCACTAATCATCAGGGAAATACAAATCAAACCAATAATGCAAAATCATTTCACTAGACAAAATGGCTAGTATCAAAAGACAAGAAATAACAAGTGTTGGTCAGGTTGTGGAGAAAACTAGAAGCCTTGTGCACTGTTGGTGGAAATGTAAATTGGCATGACCATTGTGGAAAACAACATGAAGATTCCTCAAAAATTAAAAATAGAAGTACCAGATGAACCAGCCATTCCACTTCTGAGTATCTATCCAAAGAAAACAAAAACACTAATTCAAAAAGATATACATATCCCCATGTTTACTGTTACCATTATTTACAGCTGCCAAATATGGAAACAATCTACATGTCCATTGATAGATGGATGGATGGGGAAGATGTGGTATATATACAAGGGAAACAATAAAAGAACAACAATTTATAAGTCAGAAGCATTGCATATTGAATCTGTTCTTACTTCTGGCTTCTCAACTCTACAAAGTCTTAGAAATGCTCAAAAAACACTTAATTGTAATCTACCTTAATTTTTATGAAGATCATACTCATATTCTCTCCCTTCCAAAATATAAATCTCTTCTCAGGTCTTGGCTTCCTCCCTAGTATTTATCCAATTATTAGTAATAAACATGCTATTATTTTCTTTGCATTATATCCCAACAGTGCTCTTAGCAGTAGGAGAAATGAAAAGGCTGATTGATACAGTTTATTATAAGTAAAAAAATAGTCATGCTAATGTTTTCCATCACTTGGTCTTTTGAAAGAAGGAGTGATCCCAAATATTTCATGATATCTGTATTAGTCACAAAATAAGTTAAAGAAGGTCATTTTTTTTAAACTGCTATGATTAGAGACCTAAAGTCATGAGGAGACAAAACAGGAATCTATGGTGCTTGGGCTAGAGTTCTGGAAACAGCTAGCTGGTCAGTTAGCAGATGTGGATAAGTACAATATCCTCAACACTTTAGGTATAAAATATTAGCCAAAGGGTACTTTACATGTTAGGAGTGGTGGTATTTAGCTGTAGGAAATATATTAGGAGAGCCAGTGATATGGTGGGATGGCTTGTACCAGCTCATGAGAGCTGACTGTGAGATTTTAGAGGAATATGCTGGCAGCCTGAAATTGGTTATTTACCCCACAGAAAATGGCAAATTCTACAGATCAGCCTTCCTCTGCAATTCCCCTGGAGAGCTGGGTTTTAAACATTTAGCAGCACATCACTATAGAAGACTGAGGATGGAATTGTCCAAATCAGCCCATTTTAGGTGGAGCAGAAAGTCACTGCCATAAAATTTTAAAAATAGCATATTATATTTTATAAAAAATATCCAGTGCAAGTCATGAAGATAACTGTTTAAAAATAAAAGACAAAGGCCATCTCCATACTTGGATAATTCCTTCAAGACTCCATGAGTCTACCATTTTACTCAGAAATACACTCATGAAACTTAATTTCTGCTCTATTCTCTCATTCAAAACGGTACAGTGTCCCAGAAATATTCTTTCCCATTACCTCCTATGTGTGTTTATGTGACTTATTATTATTTAATCTAACACCTTGTTACCCCCTTAAAAATCAGCAAGAGATCATTAAAAAACCACAATGCGATTTACAAATTTAGAATTTCATTCCATCTCCACCTGGATTGCTGTATAACTTCAGGTTATTAAACCAGGTAACCACCACAAAGAGGTATTATTTCAAAGCAATTAGAGATGTGCCACAAAAAGAAGAAATGTAGTCATCAAACTAACAAAAAGCATATTTCTCAAAGTGTAGAACTTATCCTGCTAAGGTATTTCAGGAATTCACTTGAGACTTCCAAATATTAAGTTGCATTTTACTCACTGAGATGAGCCTGACCCCATAAATTGTGGCTATCAGCTTCCTGTGGGATACAACCAAAACCTATGCCATCACGGGGGCAACTTCTGCAGCCACAGAGGCTATTATACTCTGGTAAAATGAGAAGTAGGCTCAAACTGTGGTAACTTTCACTGTACAAATATTTGTTCTCTTCTAAAAATCTATCCTCATAACCATAACTTCTACTTGCCATGGTCATCTAAGTTGGTTATTTGGACCATTCTGCTACTCAAACCCCCAATCTGACATCCGAAGTCACAAAGCTCTAGAGTTACCAAGCTTGGATATAGAAATGGATGTCAATTTTAGCTGGGAGATATAGCATATCATTTTGTAGGAAAAAGAACACACAAGAAAATATGGGAAAAGACATTTCACCTTAAATAAAAAGATGGTTAGCATTTTAGATTTTTATTTTAAAAAATGAAGTTTATGATATGTTATTCTTAAAGTTTCAAGTTTCTTAGTATTTCAATTTAAGCCCATGTAAAATAATCTCGGTAAAACATTTTGTGTTATACTGTTTGCGAGTACAAAGCCAAAAGGGAGGGGGGAAAAACTTATTCCATATTTAACATCTGGAAGGGGAATCAAAAAATAACTTTCTTTTCTAAAAATTAAACCAAATGATAATCCCATTGTGTGAACTTAAGAAATAATAAGCGGGATACCTGGGGTGGCTTAGTCAATTGAGCATTCGACTCTTGATTTCAGCTCAAGCCATGATCTCGAGGTTTGTGAGATTGAGCCCTCATCGGGGTCTGTGCTAACAGTGCAGAACCTGCTTGGGATTCTCCACCACCCCCTTGTCCCTCCCCCACTCACATGTTCTCTTTCTCAAGATAAATAAATGAACATTAGAAAAAAGAAATAATAAGCTTTATGGTATTTTTCTAATTATCAATGCCATTTTGCCTTTTTCTCTTTGTTATCCTTACCCCTCTGCAATAGATATTCCACTGATAATACTCCCCTGACATGGGTCTGTGATGGTTCACTCTATATGAAAATTTTACTGGGCCACCAGTACCCAGACCTTTGGCCAAACACTTCAGGATGTGTCTGTGAGTGTGTTTCTTGATGAGATTAACATTTGAATCAGCAGACAGAGTTAAGCATATTGCCTTCCCTAATGTGGGCACACCTAATTCAATCAACTGAAGAACTCAAATAGGACAAAAGGCTGAGAAGAGGTAAATCCATCTGCCTAACTGAATTGGGATATTGGTGTTTTCTGGCTTTAAGACTCAGACTGAAACATAGGCTTTTTTTGGGTCTCAAGCCTGTCAGGTTTGGATTAGAACTTACACACATTAGTGTGTGTGTGTGTGTGTGTGTGTGTGTGTGTGTGTGTGTGTGTGAAAGAGAGAGAGAGACACAGAGAGACACAGAGAGAAATCAACCAGAATGACCATGATAGCCATGGTAGAGAAAGAGATGCTTCTGGGTTGTTTTAAGATAGGAGCAAACATCTGAAGACAGACTACCCTGGAGTGGTCATGAACAACAAGGACAACAAAAAACAATAGCAAAAGGAACCCTACTTTGAAAAAACCATTCTGTTGGACCATGATGGGTACAGAAAATCAGCAGTACGTTAAGAGGAAGAATGGGACACTGTACTAATCCTACATTATTTTCTTTATAAAACCATTGTATATCTCCTATTAGAAAAAGGATTTGGCCATTAATAACATATCTTTATCATTTTCATGAAATTCTAAACTGATGAAACTCTCAGTTATTTCCAGTCCCAGGAGCTGGAAAGGATAGGTTACTAATCCTCACTTTAGAGAAAACTGAGGTTCATAGAGGTCAGATAGTGATGGATCCAGAAATTCTGACCCCACTGCAGCACCATTTTCTCAAATCCATGAAATTAACAATGGGAAGAAAGAAAGAGAGAGAGAGAGAGAAGGAAAGAAAGAAAGAGAGTAAGTTAGTTAGTTCCTAGGTTAAATACATTTGGTTTTTCTTATTAAAGCACATATTTGTCTTCCAGATATATTATCCCCATGAGCACATACTAATGATCAAACCCAGCCAAGAATCAGAAGCATTTTAAACAAGTCACATTTTAATACTACTGATGCATATTTCTTGCAAAAATATAAAACATTTATATTGATACTGTATCCAGATCCCAAATTACGCTTCGTTTTTACACTCCTGAGAGTGTATAAAAATTTAAGAATTATTACAATAAAAAGCAAGCAGAATTTTTTTATATATTGGCTTGCTTTCTTTGTTTATGTTTCATTTTAAAATGAGGCAAGTCAAAATGTGTTCTATATGTTAGGTGAAAATCCTAGGCCTTAGATCCAGCAAATAAACACAGATGTTGATCAGAGTTTCATAAGGATGATCTTGCATAAAATAAAACTTGGCTCAGTTCCAGTCCCACCATTACAGAATCAAAATAATTAGGGAAATCAAGTAATGGAAGAAAATACTGATTAAAACACACAGTAGAATTTTGAACAAGAGACCTGGAATTAAAAGCAGAAACAAAAGCATTACATATTTCATGGCAAATCTAGTTTTTGAACCATATCATCTCAACTTCAAATCTAAAGAATCAAGGATTTATAGGTCCCACTGCACCTCCAACCGAAGGAAACCACCTATCCACTTTATAGTTCTATAGATTTGCCTATTCTGCTCATTTCATATAAATGGAATCATATGATATGTGATCTTTTGTGACAGTTTCTTTCACTTAGCAAACATTTTCAAAGCTTATCCATGTTGTATCAGTCATTCATTACTTTGTATTGTCAAATAATATTCCATTGTATGAATCTACCACATGTATTTACCCATTTATCAGTTCATGGGCATTTGGGTTGTTTCCACACTTTGGCTGCTACAAATAATGCTACTATGAAGTATCTGTGTACAAGTTCTATAGAAGAAAGTGTATTTTCATTTCTCTTGGGTATATACATGGTTGTGGAATTTCTGGATCATCTGGCAACTCTTTGCACAACATTTTTTTAGTAACTGTCAAACTGTTTCCAAAATGGCTGTATTGTTGTACAGTCCCACCAGCAGCATATGAGTATCCAGATTCCACATTCTTGCCAAAATTTATTATTTTTGAGATTTTTTTTGATGGCCTATCAAGTGGGTCTGTAGTGGTGTCTCACTGTAGTTTTGATTTTCACTTTCCTAATAACTAATGATATCAATGGGAAAGAATAGTCTTTTCAATAAATGATGCTAGGACCTAGATGTTCACAAGCAAAAAATGAAATTGAACCCTTGACCTCACACCATATAAAAAATTAACTCAAAATGGATCCTAGATCTAAATGTAAGAGCTAAAACTATAAAACTCTTAGAAAAAACACAGGAGTAAATTTTTGTGATGTTGGGTTAGGTAATGTTTTCTTAGATACAACACCAAAAGCATGAGCAACAACAACAAAAAATACAAATAAACTGGACTACATCAATATCTAAAATGTTGTGTTGTAAATAATACTGTCAAGACAGTCAAAAGACAACTCAAAGAACAAAAGAAAGTATTTGCAAAGCATATATCTGATAAGGGACTAGTATTCAGAATATACTGTTCAAAGAACTCTTACAATTCAATAATACAAAGATAAATAATCCAATTACAAATAGGCAAAGAATTTGAACACACATTTTTCCAAAGAAGATATACAAATGACCAATAAGCACATGAAAAATGTGTATGTAGAGATGAAGAAACTCAGATCCAGTTAATATAAATGACATACTTCAAGTTAGTCAGGTGGTTAGTGGCCAGTAAGGTCTAATCTTTTATAGAAAAACTGCTAACGGCCTTGAATACAGAAAGACCTGGGTTTGTATCTAAGAGTTTACTTACACACCTAATCTCTTTGAGCCTTAGTTCCTTCATCTATAGCAAAACCTATTCCATAGGGTTATTGTGAAAGTTTAATGAGCTAACATAATATCCCTAACATAGAGCCTTGCATCGAATAAGCCATTATTATTATTATATTTCATTATCCTAAGTACCCCTAGCATAAGAAATCAATGGTATTTAAGTATGAAGCCACGTATATGTCTCTGGTGGTGTATCCTCTGCTAGAATACCTATGATCTCATCAGGGCATCCATATATGTCTCAGCCTTGAAGGGTACTGGCAACCCCAGCATTTGGCCTGGAACTCTCAATAAAGGATCTCTCATTTCCAAAGACAATCGTTCCAGCAGAGAACAGTGGTTAAGTCACATTGCTAGTGTTTGACTCCTGGATTCCTCACTTGCTAGCTAAAATTATACACATTATTTACCATCCCTAAATTTCACACAATGTGGATAATAATAGTAATAATACAGCCACCTCATAAATTGTCATGAAGTGCAAATAAGATCATCCATAGGAGAGTACCTAGTACAGTGCCTGGCATGTGGCGGGAGTTTAATAACTGCAGGTATCATTGTCATCATCAGTATCACTGTCATCATTATCACCATCATCATTATCTCACCTGGCAAGCCTGATATTGTTCTTATTCTTTAATTAATAGTTAATTAAACACTATTTTATTCCTATTCTTTTTTGTGAGTCAAGGACATGATTCACCCTTGAACTTCCAAAAAGAGGATACCAGATTTAGAATCCTGTGAAATTTCATCCAATTTAAATCCTTGGCTTCAAGTAATTAGAAAAAAGTCTCTCCCCAACTTGAAGACTGTTAACGTGCAGTACAAGCATAATCACCACCTTGTTTAAACAATAATGTGGAAGATCCAAGGCAACATGGGCATTAAGAGAGGTCGAATGGAGCAAATCTAGGAGCTATTTCTGGTGAAAGCACAGAAAGAGGAGGAAGCGGGGAGGGAGTCTTCATCTGTCCAAAGCAGAAATTACTATAAACTGGGGAACTACAGGTGACAAGTTTCATACATCAAACTTGTTTTGAGAACCTTCCATGTAAAAGGCACTGAGGTGGAAGAGAGGGTAATTAAAAAATAAATACAAGAACCCCCCAGAAAGGGATCATCTGCTTGGGGAGATAAAACATGTTAACGGCTATAGCATGAGACAGATGCAGATAGATGTCATGAAAACAATACAAGGGAAATTATGTGAGGATACAAGAAAGGACGGATCACTTACGCCCAGATTGCAAAGAGCAGCTCACACTATATGCTGTCCTTCAATGATACATCTGAAAGTCCCCACCTCCTCAATGGTGGTAGGAAATCCTATGGTACCTTCTACTACCTTTATTATGATTGTGAGAAGACATCCATTCTCCCTACTCACTGGTGACAGGCAGAATAAGAGCACAGACTCAGGAGCTGAACTGTCTGTGTTCAAATTGCGTATTAATTGCGGGACCTTGGTCAGTTCACTTAACCATGCTCTGCCTTAGTTTCCGCTTATTTAAAATGTGGATAAAAACAGCAGCTATCTACCAGGCTGCTGTGAGCATGAAAGGAACTAATATAAGTGCTTACACCAGTGGGTAGCACATAGTCAAAGCTACGTACTACCTAATGCTACACTGCTGGCTTTTATCACTGCCATCACAGGGGCATGCACATATGAGGCATTCAGAAGGATGTGAATATGTGCTGAATGACTATAAACGAAAACACAAAAAGAAAATGTTGCAACTGAGAAGAGAAGATGAAGCTAGGTTTTGTAAGTCTGAAGAGCTAACTTTGAAAACACTCTGCTTGAGAAGCATTTCCTTTCATGTAGATGAGGACTTGGATATCCTGTTCCATGTCAATTCTAAAAACCAGTAGTCACTGTGGGAAAATAACTTTGTAGTATTTAATAGTTTTTTATATTAAGTGGGGGAAAAGTTTACTCTCTTTAAGTGTTCTGGAAGCAAAGCAATTCATTAAAAAGGGGGACTAGAGTGTATTATGCTAAGCAAAATACGTCAGTCAGAGAAAGAAAAATACCATATGATTTCACTCACACGTGGAATTTAAGAAACAGACCAAATGAACATAGGGGAAGGAAAGGAAAAATAGAATAAGATAAAAACAGAGAGGGAGGCAAACCACGAGAGACTCTTAATGATAGAATAAACTGAGGGTTGCTGGAGGGGAGGTGGGTAGGGGGATGGGCTAAATGGGTGGTGGACATTAAGGAGGGGGCACTTGTAGGGATGAGCACTGGGTGTTATATGTAAGTGATGAATCACTAAATTCTATTCATGAAACCAATACTACACTATATGCAGTGTAGCATTTAATAAAATCTTGGGAGAAAAAAAAGGGGGGTGAGCCAAAATTTCAGGGCTAGAAAAAGACCTATTAACTGCCTTGGAGGATAAGAGCTATGATATCTAAAATGCAGCCAAATGCAGTGCAGCCCTCTGCAGACCTAGCACAAACATCTTCCAAATGTTCCTTCAAATTATTTCAGACAACTGGAAGCCAGTCATTTGTAAAGGAAGGTGGGAGGAATCACAGGGAGATATACCTGCTTCAGTTAAGGTGTCCAACTTAACTAAAAATTAAAAGTCCTACTGCACAAAGCAGAGATTAGGCTAATGTGATAAGCTTTCAGGCCTGTTTGATAATCCATTTTGTCCACAAGGCAATATAGAAGGGGTCTTTCTATATTTTTCATGCCAAGCAGCGTTCAAATGCAAAGCCACCAGTAGACTGCAAGATCAACTATCTACCAGCCCACACTCAAGGTTCTTTACAATTCCTACAACTTTAGGTTGAAATTCCCAAATAAGTCCAAAACCTTCAGGGAATAAAATACATAGTTGCATTACCCACATAGCTGAGATAATGTTTACCTATGTTTAACTATGGAAACTTTTATAAAGACTATGAGACAGAACTTGTTCTTAAGAATACATCGTAACTCTTCTTAAATAGTGTCCTCAATGTAATTTAAAACTTTTCTCAAGGTCCAGGGATTATTAATAAGCAGCTGTCTCCTGAAGTGTGTCTGGCAAGTTATGACTGGCAGGAAAGGAGGGCCCCACTATGTATACAAAAGTTCCTGATCTCCTTTAGTGAAGGATACAAAAATGACTTAGTAAGTTAAGTCTCTAGACAGAGCAGAAATATATGGCAGCATTATCTCAACTTGGGCTTTCCCTGGACCCATGGCTCTCTAATGAGTGTAACTCCTCATGACACAGGGGACATCTTGTCTGAGCTGAGAACAGATCTGAATTCCTGATATGGTACTTCTCTTTTATACCCAGGTATAATACCATCAGTATTTTCCTAAGTCTTTACTTGGACAACCTATGCTCTTCCATTCAGTAGAATGTTTACCAACATTGGGCTCTCAGGCTGCTGAACCAAACTTAGCACCAGCAATGTGCCATCTTCTCTGGGAGGAGAGAGTACAGGAAATGCCAGGTGGCCCTGCTTCCAGCTTCCTAGTGTCCTGGAAAGGCTTCCCTGCCAGGGACATAATCACAAATCCATTCTCTTTCATCTATTCTAAATTTCATGCTTGAGACTTCTAATCTTCTCTTGGCTGGGAATGATAGGTTTATTTTTAAAATTTCTAGAAATCAAGTCAATAGTTTCAATGAGAGTCTGAGGGCTCCTCCCATGCATTAAAATACATGCCTTTTGTAACATCTATTTGGACTGGTTATAGGTTCTCAGATAAGCTAGCTGGAAGCTGAGTTCAAGTGAATAAGATGCTACTGTGTTATTATTGCTAGGGTACCTTGAGGGAGGATGGCATTTATTGAGTACCTTAAACATTTCATTTGCTTTGAATGCTCTTTTCCTTATATGGTTTACTCCTCGCTTCATTTGGGTCTCTGTTCACATATAGCCTTACCTGTGAGGCATTCCCTGGCCACCCTGTATAAAATAATTCCCCACTCCTGTCTTTCTCTAGACTCCATCCCCCTGATTTTTTTTTTAATCACAGCATTAATCGATACTTGGCATGCTATTTGTTTATTTCTGTCTCTTTCCATGAGAACGGCAGTCCTATGAAATAGCTGGCTTACCTGTTTTGCATTGGTGCTCTATAAATATTTGCTGAATGAATGAGAGAAGCAAGGTTAAATACTTTAAATAGCATGTCATTTTAATCCTCTCCATCCTTCAAGTCATGTATTTCAAGTCTTTTTACATACAGGGAAACTGAGGCTAGTTACTCAATACATGGAGAGCATATGCAGTTAAGAGCATGAACCCTTGCACCAGACTGCCTGGGTTAGAGCACAGTTTGGTCACTTGCCCTCTCTGACATTGGGCAAGTCACCAAACCATTCTGGACCTGTGGCTTCTAATCTGTAAGTGGCAATAATAGTAACCATTGCCTTCTGAAATTGTTGTGAGGAGCTTAAATATATCTTAAATAGCTCATGGCTCACAGCAGGTACTAAACCAGAGTTAAATAAATACAATCTTAACTGAGAAACACCTTATAAAAATTACTAACGTTCTCATTCTGCTTCTTACTCATAACAACTTCCTGATCATAACCCAGGTTTCTGGTTCATCTATCTATAAAGAGAGTGCAGATGTGGTTACTCTGGCCTGTGTGACACAATTACGCATTTCTCATCATAAATGAATTACTCCGTGAGTGCTGTTTCATATAACAAAATCAGGGTTCTGAACCAACATCACTGAGGTCACAAGACACACCTTGTATAGTTATTTACTGACCTCCTAGCCACCTTCCACAAACAACACCCCAACTTTTAAATAAACCATCCATCACACAAGCTGTACAACTGAGAAAGAAGTGTCACTGCCTAGGAAATCTTTTCTCTGATCAGCAGAAAATGGTGACTACAGGTAGAAGAATATCCAGGCAAAAGGGAGTATTTTGCCAAACAAATGTCCCCACACCTGTCTGCCCCACACACTGTTTCAGAACAGCATATCGCTGCTTGTAGTAACAACCTGTAGTCCAGGTTTCACTGGAACCTGGACGGGGAAGGTTTCACCTCTCAAAGGCTCTCAGCCCTCCCTCAATGGCAGAGGCACTGCCAAAGCCACAAGCAGCCCGCGGTCACTCGGCAGCTTCCACGCGGCAACTCCCCCATGTTACCTTGCCCTGATGATCGTGTTTCATTTCCCAGCCCCTTGGCAGCTCCAGCTGTTTGTTGGCGAACATATTGAGGAATCCCACAAGATCTCGGTTATGCTGGTAGCGTTCAAAGTGGTGGGTGTCCCGCCGGACTTTGGTGATCATGTGCTTCAAACACGTATTGTTTGTAAACATGCGGTAGGCACTCTGGAGGAAAGAATGGAGAGCCCACGTTAACCGGCCTGGGACCCGCAAAAGGAACACACATGGTACTCGAGGGCACATTTAGTCTTCCAGTGGGCATATCAGCTTCAACGTAACTCTGGACCCGCACATGGAAACAACAGGCTGAGAAAAATATTTTGATGAAAATAAAATAGGAAGACTACAGAAAGTAAGGTATCTTCACTGATGAGGTCTCATTTTCTAAAGAACAAGAATGCTGTGGAGTCTCATTCTACAGGGGATGTTAGATCCTAAAGTTGGTCTTAGAAAAAAAGCACACAAAGTCACATCATGTCAGACACAAATATACCACCTCACAGGGACCCCCAACATAGCCAGTTTTTTGCTCTAGCACTGGAAGAGATGACTGGTCTTTGGGTGAGCGCCAGATGAAGCAGTTGGCATGCACTTAGCAGCCAAGTTGTATGGAAAAATGCTTGGCCACATATTTGAATATTAGGAGTCCATGCAAAGGGCTGAGTTGCAGTCACTGAGACTCAAATCCAACTGAGACCACAATAGATCAAAGTTTTTCATCTTACACCTTCTTTGAGGCAAAATCACAGAGAACAGAATGACAGGCTGAACTGCCTGGGCTGTATACATATTTTTTTTTTCGTTCTCTATTTTTTCTGTGTGTGTGTGTGAGTGTGTGTGTGTGTGTGTGTGTGTGTGTGTGTGTATACACATATATACATATATGGCTGAATTTATACAGTTGAAATACATGTTTAATAAACTCCACCACACAAAAAAAGTGATTGTCTTGTGAAAAATGCTGTATTCTTCATCTCTATGATACTTAAACAAGATTCCAAAAATTGACCATAAACCATGGCTATCAACATATAAGTCGACAAAGATTCATCACATAATATCATGTGCCAAGAAGTAGAAAAGGAGTAACTGTATGGAGCTATTTCCTTGAATTATCAGACAGAAGATGATATTCATGAAATTACAAGGTGGTGAATGACCTACTCTGAAATTCTTTTCTTCTCAGATAGATTCAAAGGATTCTTCTTACCTTTAGTTTCCCAGGCCACTAGATTGAGTCTGGAGGCCTTCAGGCTTTACTTTATACGTTCTGTTATTTATTTCATACACTAAGGTAGACCAAAACAAACCCCAAAGAAACCAGAATCTCTGGAAATAATTTCATTTTAATAAACATTTACTATCTTTGCTATGCCCAGTACTGTGATAGTTATTGAAGATAAAAGATGAATGACAATGAGGTCAGTTAATATTGTTCTTGTCTGTCCAGGATCCCTCAAGATGTGTCATGTTCTTGTCAAAGCATTTTTGAGGATGTGCATCCTTCTAGAGCTTTCTTATGTTTGGTACTTATCATAGAAGCTACTGATGTTTGAAATGGAGGTTGCTCCCCAGCCCGGGTCCCTCAATCCCTAAATGACTACAGGGATCACAGAACCTTGATGACCCTACTGGGAATGACAAACAAACCTTTGTCCCCTTAAGCCACTGAGATTTGTTGGTTGCTATTATTGACATATAGCTTAAACTACATAAAATAACTTTTATATAGTTTTTCTGATTGACTCACCATCATGATATACTTTTTACTAAAATATTTTTTTTCCTATCAAAACAAATGGAAGAAAGGAAGGAAGAGAGGGAGAGAAGAGAGGGAGGGAAGGAAGGAGGCAGGGAGGGAGGGAGGGAGGGAGGGAGGAAGGAAGGAAGGAAGGAAGAAGGAAGAAGGAAGGAAGGAAGGAAGGAAGGAAGGAAGGAAGGAAGGAAGGAAGGAAAGCAGGGACAGAGGGAGACGGACCACACTGAACCATCCTCAAATATTAGTGCACTAACTCCTGGGTACACCTGAGTAAAATACTTTGAGGTTGTATTTCAACCTGGTAATCTAAATGAGAGGAGGCTTTGATGGCTGTGAGAAATTGTGAGGCTCAGAGCACAGAACACTGCCAACGCAGGCAAGTCTACACAGAGGCTCTGGGCAATTAGAGAGCATGAGAGAATAAGAAAGTGATACCATGAAAGCGGAGAAGGAGACTAATAAAAGAAGTTGGAGGTTGTCAGAGACAAACACTAGCTAACTAATAGTTTAGCCCGTGGCTGACCCTGTCTTGGTGTTTTATGCACAATCAGCAAGGCATCTGTTTTCTGCATTTGGCTTCTTGCCGCAGATGTATTTTCACGGAAGCCAATGCAAGCTTAGAGGCCTGAGACCATACTAGCTTGAGTGGTGGTCGGCAATGAGCTTTCAAGTCATACATCCTAATCAGTCTCTTTGGGGACAAATTATTGTGGGATAATTCTGCCAGATAAATCGTTACATTACCTGTTGTTCTAAATAGGTATATCTCTTGGCCCCCCTCATTTCTTCCTCCCCTCTCTAATGCAAGTAAATAGGCCACATCCTGACTCTATCTAGAGCACCAGACCTGCTCCTCATTCTGCTGAAGAAAAGGAGAACTTCATTAGGGCAAGAAATAGTGATTAGGTGAAAGAACCTCCTTCCCAAGCTGGAAGTAATTCCGGGGGCTACACAGCTCTTTCAGTTCAGGAGTCTTATGGCTGATCGTATAATTAATTATGTGTTTTCATTTTCCTCCTCTCCTCTCAGTAAGACATACAATATAGGGCCAAGTTCAAGTGATCTGCTAAAAAAGCATCTATCAAAGTAAAATAAGTGCAAGAAAGATTTATTGGAAACTAGCAAACAATCTTTGGAACCATAGCTTTTTCAAGTCTGAATAACATGCACAAGACTGTAAGTGTCTATATAAAACCCTTAAGGCAAATAGGAACATCCCTCCATACTGCTACATTTTTATAAAGAAACTATACACACACACACACACACACACACATATACATGTGTAAATTTATTTATATATGTATTTATGTATATACACATGTGACATATATTTATACACATGTTATGTGTGTTTATATGTTTATATACATGTTTATTATATTTTTAATACATATTTCATTTTTAACATATACACTATTTTTTAATATATAGTTATACATATATAAGTAAATATATTTCAGAAAGAATAATTATACTCCATTTTATACAGAATTACACTGAAGATTCTAGTCACAGCCCTGTCACTCATGGACAGAGACAAAGAAAATCATTTAATTTCTGCCTCAGAGATTACATCTTTGCTCAACTGTAAAATGATTAATAATAACTTCCTTGCTTTCTTCACAGGCATGTGAGATTCAAATCCAATGAAACAAAGGATGTAAAACTGCTTTGAAGAGGTAAAAAATCACTATAAAAATACAGAGTAGAAGTAACTAAAGGAATATATAAGGGATTATACCTATCATACGTATGTTATAACAGATGAATGATAGCAGTAAAATTGTTTTCTACTTTTGAGGTCTTTGAAGATCCTGGGCCAGCATCCCATTTTCTATTAACTAAAGAAGGTTTTCATAACCTTTCATTAATTATGTCATAAGCCCGGTGTTAAACCCCAAGGATACACACATGGGGATGAGCACAGCCCCATGATTCAAAAGGATGGTAAGGAACATTATAGGGAAAGGTGGGAGGAAGAGGTTCCCTGGAGGCAGAAAGGAGAGTTTGGAAATCGAAGGCCACAGTAGCAGTGAAAATACTGAAACACAGATAAAACTAGCAGAGCTAAGTATAAGAGGGGTCCCAAGACTTGAGAAACACTAAACAGGTGGGATTAGATTAAAAGAGTTTAGTCTTCCTGGAAGTGGACACAAGAAAGCTGTGGGTTAAGAGAAAAGAGGCATTTCATTCTCCCTCTGTGGTTCGGTGTTTCTTTTTTAATTTTTTTTTTTCAACGTTTATTTATTTTTGGGACAGAGAGAGACAGAGCATGAACGGGGGAGGGGCAGAGAGAGAGGGAGACACAGAATCGGAAACAGGCTCCAGGCTCTGAGCCATCAGCCCAGAGCCTGATGCGGGGCTCAAACTCAAGGACCGCGAGATCGTGACCTGGCTGAAGTCGGACGCTTAACCGACTGCGCCACCCAGGCGCCCCATGTGGTTCGGTGTTTCTGACTGAGTGAGGATCTTTCCGGTGTTTGGGTTGTTGTTTTGTTTTGGTCTTATAGAAAAAGATGGTAATGTATAGAATGCAAAGAACGATCTCGTCTGGGAAGCTGCTGCATGTGGAGTCACGAGTAGCAAGGCGAGCTGGCAACTGCTAATTGTAGATGAAGCCCCTTTACATGATCTCTAAAGGATGCACTGTTTTCTTTTCCTTTCATGTGACTTAAAAGGTCCTCTTCAATTATTGCTTCTCTATTCCAAAATTCCTTTCTTAACCTTATTCTTGGTTGCTTCTTGTTTCCCGTACAAGAAATGAACATCCAATGGCTGCGTGAATGATGAACTGAACTTATTTAGTGGAATTTTGTTAAAATAACATTCCTCAGAGCTTAATGTGTTTTGTTTAGTTAAGTGTGTTAAGGTATTAGAAGTGAAAAATATTGAGAGGGGTTGAGGGGAATGTTATTCCCATTTGGTGACAGAATAAGAACATTATATATAAATATTCATTTCTTATCAACCAACCACAATGCAAATAATAGTCAATCCTTTTTTTCTTTTTCTGGCAGGTTTCTTTCTTTCTTTAGTGTTATGGTGAACATATGTCTGGGATTACCTGGCCCAGTCTTGATTTCATCTAATTTGGTTCTTTTCAATAACACAGGCAAGTACATTAACTCTAAATAAAATCTATCTTTCATATTTTGTAAATCCTTCATCAAGAATAGGTACTCTGAATCCACACTTGGAAAATATCATCACTGCATCTATAGCAAATGTCTCTCATATTCACAAGGGAACAGATGTGAGCATTCGTATACCTTATTCACTAAACGAGCTTTACTATGAATAAAATCAAGTAACATTGTTTCCATAAGATGTATGCTGGGATATGGAAATAGTTCTCATACATAGTCTGTCTTCACTTTAATCATAAGGGATCTTATATTGTTTTCATCTAGCTAAAGAGTAAAATGGAGGGAAAATTTAACTTATTCGGCAAAAGTAACTGTAAACTATCAACTCATGTATTTTGCAATAGCAGGAATTCCTGACTTGTAAGAATATATTTATATATTTTTGAATATTTTTTTTCCATTAACTACCAAGAAGTTTAATTTTTTTAATGTTTATTATTAATTCTTGGGAGAGTCAGAGAGACAGAGAATGAGTGGGGAGGGGCAGAGAGAAAGGGAGACACAGAATCTGAAGCAGGCTCCAGGCTCCGAGCTGTCAGTACAGAGCCCATGTGGGGCTCAAACTCGTGAACCATGAGACATGACCTGAGCTGGAGTCGGATGCTCAACCGACTGAGTCACCCAGGCGCCCCTAACTACCAAGAAGTTTAGATGGTAAAGTTAATGTATTTCTACAGCTTACTAAAAGGAGAATAATAATTTTTTTTTTAATTTTTTTTTTCAACGTTTTTTATTTATCTTTGGGACAGAGAGAGACAGAGCATGAACGGGGGAGGGGCAGAGAGAGAGGGAGACACAGAATCGGAAACAGGCTCCAGGCTCCGAGCCATCAGCCCAGAGCCTGACGCGGGGCTCGAACTCACGGACCGCAAGATCGTGACCTGGCTGAAGTCGGACGCTTAACCGACTGCGCCACCCAGGCGCCCCTATAATTTTTGGCGTGTATGTTGGAAACATTATTCAGTTACGTATAAGGAAACGTATTTACGTCTGACATTAATTAGACAAACACAGGCATGCCAACTATAAAAGACATGACGCTAATAACTAAATCTTGAGTTATCAGAGTCAGTTTATGAATACAATATTGGAAGAAATCTGATCACACCAGCAGAGGGCAGCAGTATATATCTTAAAGCAACCGCAATGCAAAATTTGAAAAAAAAACAAAAAACAAAAAAACTTTGTTTCTAAAGTTTTCCTTTAGAGTTATGACAATCATATGTCTACTTAATTTCATTATTTTCAATAAAAATTAAGTAAGTTACTGCTACATGAAATCTATTTTCATGAGTATTTTTCAACATAAATTGATTATCTTCAAATCATAAAAAGAATACTCCTTTTGTATGTTAAGCATTTTCAACAATATAAACAAGGAAGCTACTGAAACAGTTATGGATAATAAACAATTCAAGCAAAAAAACACTAGATAATAAATCTTAAAATGAGGAAACCAAATAAAAGTTTGCTTTTAATTTCATCAAGTAATGCCCTTTTACAAAAAAATTTGTGTGACTTATTCCCATAAATTCATATGTTGAGATCATTAGTGAGATAAATCCTGCAACTTTAATTCCTGCCATATAAAAGTCAGGCAAATAAGACTTCCTAAACCCAACAGAATTTAAATCTTATAGAAATGCATAGACGCACAGCACAGATCATCTTTGTAGCTAATAATGAAGACAGTTTAGGTTGGAGAAAAAGAAGTTTAAATGCTTTAGAGAGAGTACCCTAAAATCAAGACTGGCTTCCCAGTGTAAAAAGTTGAAACATGCCCAAGAAAGGGGAAAGACGATGAAAACATGAAGACAAAAGAAATTAAAAAAAACTTTTAAGCTGCTGAGTATCTTCATGTTGTTAAAATACATGAGTTGTCAAAAGTCCAGATGCGTTACTGTTGTGACAAAAGCAGAGGGGTCATTTAACGCAGTATGTTTTTATTCTAGGAATTCCCAAATTATAGGTCATAGACCAATTGCATCAGAATCACTTAAGGAACCTAAAAAACAAACAAGCAAACAAACAAATGCCTGAGGTCCACTCCAGACCTAGTGAACCAGGATCTCCAAGGTTTGGGAACTAAGAATACGCATTTATTTATAGAACTTGACCAACTTTAAAAGCTATAGCCTTTTATCACAACCCAATAACTCTGAATCCAGCCTTTACTTGAAACACAGAAGTGACGAGGAACTTGTACCCAAGAAGGCAGCCTATAAGTCAAGTTAGAACTTGGTGATTAGTGAGGTCATATTGGTAGCTTAAAATCAGCTACATTGGGAGTATTAATATTACAAAAATCAGTAAATGCAAACCAGGCCTTGATATTATTTTGAGGGCTGCCTAGCTAGGTGCAGGCAAACGATGGACCTATAGGCTGGCTGGCTGTGTCTGCAAACAAATTTTTTTTGCAATGTAGCCACAGCCATTTGTTTACATATTGTCCTTGGCCCAAAAGCCTTTCAGCTTTCATTTGTTTTTGCTTCTGTTTTGTTTTCGTTAAAGTGTGTTGCTTTTTTCTAGATGTAAGGTCCAGACTTAAGAAACTGATGGAGAAAATAAAATGCTAATAATACAGATTAAACTTCACATTGTGCTGTTACACTGCAAGTAGCCCGCACACGTGCACACGCGTGTACACACACACACACACACACACACACACACACACACACACACAAATGAAGAAACAGAAGTCCAGTATTCAAAAGCTATTATCTGGTTCAAAAAGAAGGTGCTACCGACCTCACTGACAAAGGAGTAGGAAGCTCTGCCTTGTGTCTCCCTTGCTTTACTGTTGTCCTAATGGCTAATGCAAATGAATATATTCATGTGGGAACTTGCCTGTGAACTACAATGGTAGGCTGGCTACGGATACAAGACTTCGGCAAAAGGCAACAAAAGCATTTTGTGTATATTTTATCATTATTTTTAAATTGTGTGCTATACATCCTTCACTCAGTAAAATTATAAGACACACACACACACACACACACACACACACACACACACACACACTTTTTTCCTAGAGTCAGTTGTTGAACATTTACCAGCAAACCGCTGAACACTACCATCCAATCAATTGCTCTTTCTTGTAGCCTTTCCTTTTTCTTCTCCCCATAGTCTAATGTATTAGCAAGAATGTCTGCTCTCGTTCCAGAATATGTCCCATATTCATCCACTTGTCATCATATGTACTGCTACTGCACTAGTTCAAGCTCCTTCTATATGTTCCCATAGGGTCTTTTCACTTGTCTTTCTGATATCAGTCTTGCCCTCTAAAACCCATTCTTGGTAAAGCAGCTAGAAGGAACTTTCTTTTTTCTTTTCTTTTTTTTTTTTTTTTTACCTTTATTCATTTTTGAGAGACAAAAAGAAACAGAGCATGAGCTCTGGAAGGGGCAGAGAGAGAGGGACACACAGAATCCGAAGCAGGCTGCAGACTCTGAGCTGTCAGCACAGAGCCCAATGCAGGGCTTGAACCCATAAACCGCAAGATCATGACCTGAGCTGCAGTCGGATGCTTAACCGACTGAGCTACCTACACAACCCTAGAAGGAACTTTCAAACCCTGAATTATTCCCTACAGGAAATTGCTTTAGAATAAAATCCATTTAGAATAAAGTCCAAACTCTGCCAGATCATACTGAAGCCCTGCCCACCTCTCTGACCTTATTATATACCACATATATACCACTTCAAATTCTTTCAAGCCTTAGAGCCTTTCCTTTTCCTTGGCAAGGAAGGTTCTGTTGCCAGACCTTTACCCTCCTGGCTTCTTGACATTTTACAATAGCTTCAATGTGGCTCCCTCAAAGAGATCTTCCTCTCCACCCGATCTAAAGCAGTGCCTCCAGAAGCTCATCCCCAAGTACACCCGAGCCCAGTGTACTGTACCTCATGTCACACAGCATAACTCGAATGGCCTTTTCTTGTTCACTAGTTTGTTATTTATAATCTACTCTGTCTTGGTTAGTACTCTATTCCCAGTCCAGACTGTACCAGGCAAGTCACAGGCATTTAATACATACTGGTTGAGTGAATGCATAAAGGGCAAACAAATAAAGGAAAACTTGAGCTATCTGACTTCAAGTCTAAAGCTCTTCCCACCACAGCATGACACTGTCTTACAGTATCAATTCTAAATGTGAGCCCATTCTTCCTTGTGTAAAAGCCCCCTACCATCTCCTAAAATTGTCCCATACATGAGTTTAGGTTCATGTAACCTGGCTTCTGCCTCCCTTGCCAGGTTCAAACCTGACTTTCAGTAGTGTCCTATGCCCTTAACACACCAGTAATGCCAAACTGCTATACTTCTGTACTAGTTCTGGTACTTCCATAATGATTATCAACACTGCTCTACAACTCCAGGAACCTCTGCTTTGCAAATGCTGCTCCTTCTACCAAAAGTGCTCTGGCCATCTCATTTCTAGGGTAAGTTCCTGTTCAGTTTTAAAAACATATCTCAAATGCAAACCCACTCATTACCCTTCCATGCGCCTTGCCCTGAGTGAATCACTCACTCTAGCAGGGAGTGAATCACTCACTCTAGCAGGGAGCCTGAGTGAATCACTCACTCTAGCAGCCTTCCACTATGGCACTCATAACTCTGCTCACTGCAGGGGGATGTGTTTCCAAGTATGGGACTCCTGGGTCCATAGCTTCTGTCATCTTTATATCTCTAGGACTTGGTATAGTGCCCAACACGTAACAGGGAATCAACAAACTACTGCTAAATTGAATGCACGGTAAATCTAATCCTTCTTGCATGAAACCTGAGGACAGCTGGCATGCTATGCATTGCTCACCCCTGTCCCAAGTCCTCTTTGCTCCAAGCTAAACCTGTAAACCAGGAGGTAATAATCAGTGAACCAGACAGATGCTTATACTTGTAAAGCAAAGCTAATGAAATAAGACAGAAATACATTAACATCAGTATATATGAACACATTGATGACCTCACCCACCCCACCTCTGGACCATAGTCCTGGTGATCGAACTATGCCAACTTCTACCCAGCCCTGTAATCTCTGGTTTTCCTACGGTGTATAATCTGTTGTGTTAAATTCCATGTGTTCTTCTTCTTCCATTCCCTTAATGAGCATCCATGCCTACTTTCCTCTTATTGTTCACTAATTCTTTTCTATCTATTTTCCACCAAATCTTGCCTACTCTCTGCCTGTGGTTCCTCTCATGTTGGATGGTTCTTCTCTATTTCCTCACCTCCTAGTCCAGGCTCTTATCAACTCATGCCCTGATGAAGGTATTACAGTTGACCCCTGATCAACTTGGGTCTGAACTATGTGAGTCCACTTAGATGTGGATTTTTTACAACACTCTTAAGATTTTTTAAATAGCATTTGCTGTTCTCTACCTTACTTTATTGGAAGAATACAGTAAATAATATACATTTGAAATGTGTTATTAATGGACTGGTTTATTTTATCAGTTAAGGCTTTTGGTCAAAAATAGCTATTAGTAAAGTTTTTGGAGAGTCAAAACACAGGTTTTCAACTGCGTGTGGGGCTGACAACTCTAACCCCTGTGTTGTTCAAGGGTCAACTGGATATCCAACTGGACTTCTACGGCCACTGTTTCCCTCATTCTAAATCACTCCATGTGCAGCTAGGAAAACCTTCCTCTAACTACCATCTTCCCTCAGCCCTCTGAGATGTGTGACATAATGCCCCTTTTCCCACCATGTTACACCTAAACACCTGGCACAGATAAAGAGCTACCTAGTCAAATTTAGAGCTATTTATTGCTACACTAGCACCATGATCCAAAATAATTAACAGCTGGGCCAAACCAAAGCCTTAAAAGTATTTCTGGCTTCTTCCCTTTGCTCATCTCTGACAACCAATTCCTCACCACATCATAGTGATTCTACCTTCAGAATGTTTTTCAAAGCCATGCACTTCTCTCCAGTTCCATGCCAAGCCCAAGGCTCCAGTCATCGTTGTCTTTTCCCTGGACCAGGAAAGAGTCTTCATTCTCATCATCCTGCTTTCCCTCTTGTCTTTCAGAGTTACAGTTTCCACATTGGGCGTGTCAGTTTAAGTGCATGATGGCTCCCCATGCTCTCAGAATGATCCATGATCTGGATCTTGCTAACTTTCTGACTTAATATCACACTATTGCCCATTTCTATCATGACACAGCAGCCCTGTACAGTCTGCTCACTTTTCTGGTGTCCCTGCGCTCACTGCTTCAATTGCTTGAAATGAGCTTCCCCTGGCCTTTCCCATGACTGATGGTTTCTCATCTTTCAGCTCTTAACTCAAAACTAGTTCTTCTGAGACGCATTTTGCAGCCATCTTCCTAAAGTTGCCCTTACTCTCTGTCCACCCTGGGGAAAGAACTTTACCTTATTCCCCAGCGTCTGCAGCACCTGCCATAATTTCTAGCATAGATCATGTTTTCAGTAATATTTATTGGATGAATGAAAGAATTCAGTATGCATATAAGACACATTTTTTACTTCCATCTTTGTTCATGCATATCTTCCACCTAGAAGGTCATTCTACACGATTTTTACCAACTAATATCCATTATTTATTCTGTGATACAAGATTCACGTCACAAAGAAATCCTTTCTAACCAACCAATTTCTAACCAAAATGCTTTCCTATTCACATTCTAATTTTTATTCTACACACACACACACACACACACACACACAGTTTTGGCTTAATTTTATATAGTATATAGTATTTTCAAACCCTTCTCTTTTTTCTAGAAATGTTTTAGACAAATATCATGCTGCATGACCAAAAAATAAGTGTGCAACATTTTCACTGTCACCCTATACACTCTAGTTTCTTCAGGAGGTCAATGCTTTTTTTTTTTAATTTTTTTAATGTTTATTTATTTTTGAGAGAGAGAGAGCGCATGTGGCATGTGTGCAAAGGAGGGGCAGAGAGAGAGGGAGACACAGAATCCGGAGCATTCCAGGCTCTAAGCTGTCAGCACAGAGCCCAACGCGGGGCTCGAACCCACAAACTGTGAGATCATGACCTGAGCCGAAGTCGGACGCTTCACTGACTGAGCCACCCAGGCACCCCTAATGTTTTTTGAGCAAAATAAAAACTTTCTAATCCAGGTTTAACTCCAAAATAATTGTGGGCAGAATTAGAGAGACTGGTTGTCCTGAAAAATTAAACAAGGGGATGGTATGTACGTGAGAGGTTTCTTGGTTAAGGAATCAAGATCAGGAAAAGGGGTAATTTTGGTTAATACTCAGGGCTTGAGGAAATGAAAGCAAAGAAGCAAAGGAGGGAGTCCTAGTGATTTCTCTCTATTTAGAACAATCACTAAAAGATTGAAGGACTAAAGTTTTTTTTTTTTTTAATCTTCTGGTTAACAAAAGATTTATTCTTTTAGCTGATACTAACATTTTTAGGCCCATAGCAAAATCACAGAGGTAGGGTTTCTAAACAATAGACACATGAGTAAAAGGACAAAAATTTAAATCTATTTCATTCTAAACACATCACCATGCCTCCCCCTCTAAAAAATAAAACCCTGAACTTCCATGCAAACTTCTTATATCTTTAAAACATTCCTCTACGCATTGATTTATTTTTCAGATTACAGCAATGTATAAAGTTTATATTTTCTCTTTCAGAGAACATGTATCACAGTCTCAAAGACTGACCTGACCACTGCCTGCTATCAATGCACAGATATTTAGTCACATTTTTGCACGCAAAATAAGGTGGTCATCAAGAGCATAGACTCTAGAGTTAGTATCTCTGGCATTTTAACCCCAATGATACCACTTAGTAGGTGTATAACTTTAGGAATGTTTTTTTTTGTTTTGTTTGGGTTTTTTTTTTAAGTATACTTGACACACAATATTGCATTAATTTCAGGTGTGCAACACAGTGATTTAACCACTCTCTGTACTATGCTCACCACAAGTATAGCCATCATTTGTCACCATACAATGCTACTACAATACCATTGGCTGTATTTCCTATCTCTAGCTTTTATTCTCATGATTTATTCATCCCATAATGGAAGCCTGTATCTCGGGAATGTTATTTAACCTCTCTGGGCCTCAGTTTCTTTATCTGGAAAAATGAGAGTTTTATCAAACTCATAGGTTTCTTTGGACCAAACGGGTTAAAACATAAATAGTGCTTAATACAGACCTTGGAACACACTTAGTGCTCAGCAAGCATTAGCTCTTGTCATTCTTACCATTATCACATATATGAGGATAATTTCCTTTGGCCAATGACTTTTTCCATTACAAACTCTTAGGTTTGATACTCACAGGGTTAGAATGCAGCACGGTGAAGAACTCTGGGCTGATGAGGAACTTCACAGGGGGGGACTGTAACAGCAACGTGAGCCTGGATCTGGAGGTAGAGTGGGGCAGGACGTTCTCTCGTCGGAAATCTAGATGGGGTAGACCACAAAGGCTTTTAGGGAAACCTTTCCATGTACTGGAAACATACTTATTCACTTCCATCTATGCTTTAAAAGAACCAAAGGATGCCTATATCATTTGCTATTATTTTAATTCTCTGAATACTCTTTTCTTTGATGCAAATTCATAGATAAGACCTGACAAAAATAGAATTGAACATTTCTAGCCACTACTAACATTTTAATGCATCCTTAGATGTTCTAAGTGATCAGATTCAATCATTTCCCACTATCCCACAGATCCAGAGATTAAAGTCATTTATATTCTATTTGGTTTTGTGGTTCTTTTCTTAGCACTAACAAAAAGTCAGGGATTAGAAGAGGTCTCTGGTGAATTCTGCTATTTGCATTTGATTACCAGATCTTATTGAAGAACAAAAGTTCACTAAAAGGAAAATCTCATTTCTTGGAAATCCTTATTATTTGTTTTCTACTTTTGTGAGATTACAAACCAAACCAACCTAGGGGCACCTGTGTGGCTCAGTCAGTTAACTCTTGATTTCGACTCAATTTATGATCTCACAGATCGTGGCACTGAACCCCAAGTAAGGCTCTGCACTGCCAGCATGGAGCCTGCTTGGGATTCTCTCCCTCTCTCCCTCTCTCTCTCTCTGCCCCTCCACTGCCCATGTTCTCTCTCTTTCAAAATAAATAAACAAACTTTAAAAACAAACAAACCAAACCAATCTAAAGGCTTTTACCTGCACTGGCTGGGTGAAAGTCAGCTTCTTCTCCTGCCCCATCAATAGCATTGGTATTTTCCTCAGGCCTCTCGTTAGTCATGGTTCTGCGAATACTCTGGTATCTGAAATCATAAGCCTACCATCACATCACGGCAGCCTCTGAAAGAAGGCTCAACCATTCCCCCAGAGCCCAGAAGGCATCACTATCTTCTCAGCCTCAGGCCTATCTCCCCAAACCTCCATTTCCTGACCTTCTGGGCCATCTGTTGTTTAAAAGTAAATTACAATGCATTGAATTTCTTCTGTCTGTTGTTTGTGGAACATTTTCCTAACAAAATAATAAAACTTAAAAAAAAGTGTGGCCCTTAACCAAAGAAAACTAAATTCTTATATTGTTAAAGAACTTTTTACTTCATAGCAATTAGTTCTTAAAAAAAGAACAACATTTAAAAAGCTTAATAATAAAGATGCATGATGAATGGAGATTCTAGATATTTAGAAAGATATTTGGCTTCAGTTATATATGTATATGCTCTGTTTTGCTAAAAATTAATGCCTTGGGATGACTAAAAGCATCATCATTACTTTCTTTTCTAGTTTGCAAACAAGTGGTGTATGCATATAGTTATTATTTTTTTAACCAGGAGAAATTCAAGAAAGTCTCTAAATCAAGAGGTACCAGCTACATCTTAATGACAGGTCACCCAAAGATGAAAGAGAGACAACCATGTTTTCTACTTGGGCCCACGTAAAAATAAGCCCAACCACCCACTAACAGTCATAGTGAAAACGTGCGTCCTCACCGCCGGTTCAGCTGCTCCATTTGCTGTATGGAGTTTGATCTTTGCAGCACCTGAGGGGCGGGAGGAGCTGTTGGTCGCTGCCACGTGGTGGTTCTGTTTACGTGATCCACGTAGAAGATCCTGCCATGGCTGTCAATGCGTGCTTCCCAATCTATATAGCAGGAATGCACCAAGGCTGGTTAGAAGAGGACCTGAGGCCATTAACGTGGGTCATTAATTTCAGCATGTGTTTTCCCTGACATGCTATAAATTGGGGCTAATAACGTATACCTCACTGTATAATCAGGCACTTCCCCCAGTCCACTTCATGATCTGTTGTGATCAGTTAGTAAACATACTGTGTGTGTGTGTGTGTGTGTGTGTGTGTGTGTGTAATACCAATCCTTTAAAGAGTTTCTGAATGTAGAGAATCCTTCCAGATCTGCCCACAATGCTCATCTTCATGTATAACTGCCAGCATTTTAAAAATACAAGTAGGGGGCAGGCCCAATTGGTTAAGCATCCAACTCTTGATTTTGGCTCAGGTCATGATCTCCCAGTCATGAGATCGTAGTGCTCTGTGCTGACAACATGGAGCATGCTTGAGATTCTCTCTCTCCCTTTCTCTATACCCCTTCCCTGCTAGCACATTCATGCACTCTCTCTCTCTGTCTCTCTCTCTCAAAAATAAATAAATAAACCTTTAAAAAATAAGTAAAAATAAAAATACAAGTAGTTGGTCTACTGCAAAGACTTCAGGTATTTGCATCGAAATTGGTATTGATGATCATTTTCACCAAAAATGGATTTCCTTTTTTTTCCAGCGTAGATGAACGACTCATAGCTAGAACCTTCCAAGCATATTTACATAAAATTTTGGTACATGTAGTCTTCAAAAGAAAATAATGCTAGCCCAGGCATCAAATAGCATCATTACCTACAAGCTCCCATTTGCGTTTTCCCAAAGATGAATACATTTTCAGAGCAGGGTAATTACTTGCCTCCAACCTCAAATAAATACAATGTTTTAAAACATTATTTAATTTTCTGTTTAAGCAACCTCATTGATTGTGTTCATCTTTGTAAACAAATACATAAGTGCATGTTACCCAAAAACAGAGAAAGCGGAGCCAGACATACCTCCTCTGTGGCTCTCTAAAAGGCCATTCTATTAAAATACACAAAGCATGAGCTGATCTTTTCAAAAGGCACAAGTCTGAAATGGATTGTAGTTGGAAAGTGCGATTTTATATAGCAGTATGTGAAAAGAGCAGAAATCTATTCTTTAACCAGCAAAGTTCTTTACACATTTCCATTTCTGCGTAAAATATTTTTTGAAATTAATATGCAACTTTTTCCTTAGCAGCTCAATTATTTCAAAACTCCCCATGTCATCACATAGCTTATCAACAGATACCATGGGTCTAATCCTGGAGACTAGTAGGAAGGCATGCCTGCTCCTGACCTCCTACAGTATTTACTCTGGAGGTGAACAGAGCGAGGATTCCAACAAAGTTCTCAGGGTTGGAAAGACCTGAATGCCAGCACCAGACAATCACTGCGGGCTGCCTCAGTGGGAGGTGGAAAGATCTGTTCTTGTTGTTCCTAGCACGTGGTAATTTATAACAAATGGCAGGAGAAAGAAAAATTGCGCTGAGAAAAAGCACCAGAGAGACAAACAAATTCAGTGCCACTCATGCTCCAAGGTAACGCAGACTCACAACGAACCAGCCAGCCAAATCTGAATTCTTTGGCCCCAGCTGCAATCCCATCAATAGGACATTTCAAAATGACCTCATGATCAGCCTGCCATAAGCTGACAAATGGTTACTACATTAGAGCCTTTCCAGGAATGATTTTCCAAAACCCTTTGATCTAGTCCATTGTTTTGCTCTGCTCTTTGCATATTTCCCATCTCAAAGATCTTGAGAAGCAATTATGCCATCTCATCAGAGCCAGGGTAATTCAAGCACATATTCTATGCAAACCAAATGCACAAGAAAACAAATGGCCATTCCTTCTCCCAAAATTGTTTGCAGTTAGCTTCCAATTTTAAAAATGGAGAATCAGTCAACAAGGGATAAAAACAGAACAGAAACCAACTAAAGGAAGTAGAAAGAGAGGTGCTGCCAAACTCCCAAGATAAGCGTATAACTAAAATTTGGCTCTAAATTTTGGTTTTCTGGCAGTTCAGGCAGAAAAGAAAACACTGTTGCATACTTTCCATTTTCTGACAGAAGAAAGTAAAAAAAAATTATCTTCAAACATAGAACATTTTCCTTGAGCAAACTAGACAAGAATTTACCCCACTGAATGTGGTCTCTATGAGGCCACATGGGCAGCACAGTGGAGGTGGGGTGGGGAATCTCCAAATATATTTATCACCATACCTTGCACACAGCATGAAATGAATGGACGAGTAATTTAAAGAACATGAAACCATAACAAAGAATGGTTCTTGTGTTCGCTTTCCACAAAGTCCAGGAATAACCTTGATGTATTTCAACAAAGATATCTCTGTGTGCAATGAGAAGAATAAGAAAAAGAAGTCCAAAAATGTGCTTTCTAAGAACACGGGATGTTGGATGTATATTAAGACTATCCCTATTGGGGTGCCTGAGTGGCTTAGTCAGTGAAGCATCCAACTCTTGATTTTGGCTCTTGATCTCATGGGTTCATTAGATCAAGCCCTGCATCAGGCTCCTCACACTGACAGTGCAGAGACTGCTTGGGATTCTCTCTCTCTTCCTCTCTCTTCACCCTTCCTGCTCATGTTCTCTCTCTCAAAATAAATAAGTAAACTTAAAACATAAAAAAAAACCTAATTAATTAAAAAAGAAAGACTATCCCTACCAAATGTCATGTCTTTAATGTCTATTTTATTTTGAGAGAGAGAGAGAGAGAGAGAGAGAGAGAGAGAGAGAGAGCAGGGGAGGGGCAGAGAAAGAGGGGGATAGAGGATCCGAAGCAGGATCTATGCTGACAGCAGAGGGCCTGATACGGGGCTCGAACTCAAACCACAAGACCATGACCTGAGCCGAAGTTGAACACTTAACCAACTGAGCCACCCAGGCACCCACAAATGTCATAACTTTAAATTGATGTTGTTACTTAAGTTCCCATAAAGAGTAATGTTGTCTTCCTGATTTCAAACGGACACTTGGCATTGGATTGAGAAAGGATGTTAGGTCTTTGACCTGTTCAGGAAGTACAGATCCATTCTTACCCAAGTGGTCAATACCCTACCATCGAGAAAAAGACAGTAGAAGGGCCTCCAGAAAGATGAGCTCTTTATCGTATCTATCAAAGGAGAGAGGTGGGTATGGTTATTTTACATCTTATAAATTTTTATATTGGACCTGGTTTGTTCTGGGTACAAGCAACCATATTAAGAACTCATTGCCCAACATCAAAGTTTTTTTTTCAGAGATCATGATAAAATCAGACAGGCAGGATTAGAAGACCGGGAACTTGGCATTTACTTCCTTGTCTTGCCACAATGTACAATGGGGTATATCATCAGTGCGCCATGAGCCTGAGAACAGTGTACCGAGATGTGTGTATATGTAGGGCACCAAATCGGGAAGAAGGCCTGGGGTTTCTGGCCGTGGCTTTGTCACACTTTTGCTACGACACCTTCAACAACTCATTACACCTCTATGAACCACAGTTTCTTTACCTGAAACATTAGAGGGCAGAATTATACACTGCTAAGGTCTCTTTCGGTTCTAAAATTATAACAATCTTCAAAACGACACCCATTTTTCTACATTAGGTTCAGTAAGAACCTGTCAACATCTTATGTCTAGGCCAGAATTTGCAAACTAAACTCTAATTAATTTAGCCTTATAAAGCCAGGGGCTTTGAGATGCTGAGTGTTGGGGCTCCAGAACTATCTGCCAACACCATGTTAGCCATTGCAGCCCCCCCGTATTATCTGTTGTGCCTACTGGTCTTCCACGTAAGACTTCATTTTCATAAAGAGCTTCAGTGAAAGAGTTTGAAAACTGTCATCTACAGAAATGTTTCTCAAAGTTTGGGACTCTGACAGCACGTGTCAGAATCACTTTGAGGACCAATATAAATGCAGATTCCCAGGACAAACCTCAGGTCTGTAAAACCAGACTCTCTGAAGCTAGGACTCACTTATCTACATTTTTGAGAACCTTCCCAAGTAACTTCTAGATGCACTAAAATTTGAGGAACACGGACATAAATTTCTAAGAATTTAAAGCAGCTAATTTACCAGATAAACCCATGGAGTTCATGCTAAATTTCTAAGAGGTCATGAAGTACAGGCTTACAAGAAACTAAACTTCAGCCTAAATATTCTGAACTGGAATCCAGGAGCGAGTGGACTCACAGATGCCCTGTGCCCCCTTTAAATAGGTGCATGATAAGGGGAAGTCAGAGTTAGAAAGTGTGTCAAAGTATATACCAAAGGCTACTGTCGCAGCATTAATCCCTCAGCAGGGCACCAGAGGGAGGTAGAACAAGGAAGGTCTTACACATTTTCAACTTTCATAATCAGCATATGTGGGAAGGAAGCAGGGGTCATCCCTTAGATCCCTCCTCATCTCAAAATGCTTCTTTCTCAGTCCCTTCACACTAGACCTTGGCCCCCCGGTGGACTGTCTGTCCAGCTGGCAATGAGGTGAAGAAACGAACACATCTCAGAGAGCACTGAGATCGACAAGAAGATCAATGACTAGATAGAATGACATTTCAGGGGACTCGTGAACCACATGAACCAAGGGGGTGAGAGAATCGTGAGTAGGGCTGGAATTAGTTGTACCTGGGTTTAGAAAGATGAAGAACCTGAGGGGCTCAGTCAGTTAAGCATCTGACTCTTGATTTAGGCTCAGGTCATGATCTCACGGTTTGCGGGTTCGAACCCGGCATTGGGTTCTGCGCTGATAGCATGGAGCCTGCTTGGGAATCTCTCTCCCTCTCTCTGCCCCCTTCCCCACTCATGCTTGTGCTCTCTCTCAAAATAAATAAATAAACATTAAAAACAAGAAAGAAAGATGAAGAACCTGAACATTGTGAAGTAAATGTATAAATCAACTATAAGAAATTATAACAACCATGGTATCTCCACCAAATGATGGGATAATGAGGTTATAACGAACTAAAGGTACTTCTCAGGAAAAAATTAAGCTTTGCGATAGATGTTGGACAACAACGTTTAAAAGATTAGTTTTTCCTTATTTTGACACTCAAGGAGGTAACCGTTTGTACCAAGTACAAAAGCAAGTTAACTTCTCGGTGACTTGAGGGTCAGCATGGTAGGTTCACTTCCCCTTCAGGAGTGGGGGTCAGTAATCGGAAGGGGGCACAAAGAGACTTCTGGGTGCCAGTGACATGGCATCCAGTGCACACATGCCCTCAGTTTGGGAGAATTCAGCAGGGAGAATGTGCTCTTTTCTGTGTGTACACTATGTTTAAACAAAAAGTTTTTAAAAATCTCTCAAACAAATGCATATGGTGGGCCTTAATATGGTGGGTCAATTTTTAAAGAAAGTAGCTTTTAGATTAAAAGCATCAATTCTTGGGGTGCCTGGGTGGCTCAGTCGGTTAAGTGTCCAACTTCAGCTCAGGTCATGATCTCACAGTTCGTGAGTTCGAGCCCCGTGTCGGGCCCTGTGCTGCCAGCTTAGAGCCTGCAGCCTGCTTCAGATTCTGTGTCTTCCTCTCTCTCTGCTCCTCCCCCACTCATGTTCTGTCTCTGTCTCCTTCCAAAATAAATAAAAACATCAAGAAAAAAAAATTTTTTTAATAAAAAAAAAGCATCAATTCTCCTCTCATAAAACTAACTTTTAAGCTTTAGAAAATTAGAGCTCCTAGCCTTGAACATAGTAGAAAGTGAGATTAATTATACCTTTCAGAGTCACTGCCGTCTTTTTAAACCTTCATGTCAAAGGATGCTTTAATAATGAAAGTGCACAACCACAAAGAATGATAAACATTCTCCTGCGTTCTTCCAGACCTGCCCATTGGAAGCCACCGCCTAAATAATACACTAATCCTAACAACATGGCAATAATCCTGGGATCCTACAAGAGTCTGATAATCCAGACTGTTCATCTTGTATCTAATCCTATTCCTACCTTTTAGAGGGAAAACACTTACTCGATAGTTCTTTATTGTCCCCAGTGCAGCAAGGGATTAAGTGACAATTATATTGGACCCAGGAGGAGAAATAAAATCGTTTTTCAGAAGGGGCTAAGCGAGCCATTCTTTTTTCTTTCCGCTTATGTTAATGCTAAAATGACCACGATTTGTCTTGCTGATGATGTTCTGGTGGGCTTCAGCCTGAACTGCCTCCAGCTGCCAGCACCATCAATCACCTCAGAAGAAGATAAGCACATTCTTAAAGTGCTCAGTGCATATTCAGATTTAAGCCAAAGGCTCTCCATACTGCCAAGCTGCCCTTAGGACGCTGTGGGGGCGGGAGGGGGCAGTTCTTAGGATGTTGTAGGGACCCTTAGACCATCTGTCAGTCAGAGGTTAGAGTTACCCAGTCCACAAGGTCCTATCGCAGGATCCACGGCCTAAAGCAAGGGTAAGGCTGTGAAAACAACTGGTCGAACATCTTTACAGCTGTGCAGTCTTTGTCAGTCCAAGACAAGTTCCCCGATCCTGAGACAGGAGGAGTAAGACTGGAAGAAGCAGCAGAAAAGCCAGGAGAACTGCCGTCCATAAGAAGAGCTCAAAGAGATGTTCAGAGACTAAGTTATAACACTGATGCGTAGACCACCACGTGATCAGCTGTAACAGGGAAGCAGTACAGCAAGGGACACCACTGAATCCCCCTAGCTGAGTTTGTAAATCTTCAGAGAGAAGCACAAGCTTGCTGGGTGGTTTCCTCGCCATATGGTAATACGTAAGTATTTTTAAGGGGAAAGTAAGCTCAAATAACAAAAACAATTAGGAAAATAAAAAATCAATAATGGGGGTGAGGGGGGTATCAAAGTCTAAGACACAATGTGTCAGTAGCTGGCCCTACCTGGCTGGGGAGAAGAAAAAGTGCTTCTGAGTCTGATACAGATGCTTAACAGAGCAAACCTGTCTGGGCTATGCTCATATGGTCACTACAACGGCTTTTCTTACACTTCAGGGGCTCCTAGGTAAGAGTCCTGCTGAGTTCTCTCTCTCAAAATAAATCAGCTAGTCAGTTGATTAGCTGGGGCAAAAAGAGAGAAAATTGAGCATTTTTTGAGCCTTCCTAGGTCTGGCCTCAAAACACTACAACATAATAAAGCTTTAGTGAAACCTCCAAAGCCTCTGATTTAAGATGCTGTTTGCACCTGATAGATAACATACCACAATATAAGCCACTACCTTTGCTGCTAAGTAAACTTTTAGAATTTATACTCATCAACCCACACAACAGTCTAATCTTAGATCAGAATATCTAATAGAGAAGGAAGGCTTAAGACTGCCCCAACTTTTACTAGTATGGGATCTTAAACAAGTTACTTAATTTATCTGGGCTTCAGTTTCTCCATCTATAAAATGAAAGAATCATTTTAGCCAGTTTCTACCTATTGATCCACTTGACCGACCCCACAAAAATGTAACAAAGAATAAAAATTTCAAAAGCATGTAAAAGTGCTCTGTAAACTGTAAAGCACCATGCAAGTTTGAAGTATTATAATTAATAGTGTTAAAAGTACAATTCTAAGGGGCACCTGGGTGGCTCAGTCAGTTAAGCATCTGACTCTTGATTTCAGCTCAGGTCATGATCTCATGGTTCGTGAGATTGAGCCCCATTGGGCTCTGCACTGACATTGCAAAGCCTGCTTGGGATTCTCTCTCCCCTCTCTTTCTCTGACTCTCTCTCTCTCTCTCTCAAATAAATAAACTTTTTTTTTTAAATACAACTCTTAGCCTTAAAATAACTCAGCCAGGTCATTTAAGGGAAGGACTCATCTGTACACTCCAAGCAGGTGCCCCTTAGCTGAGCCTCCTGGGAGATGCTGCATGAAGGCAGAAGGCACAAGACAGTGTGGAATATGGAAGGCCATAGCTCAAAGTCAGAGGCTGTCGTAGAGTCGCCCAGTTAGGAAAGGAAGGCAGAGAACTGACTAGGTTGGGGATAGACAACTAGCAGGGCAGCCAGGTGATTAAATAAACTATTGAAAAGAAGAGACAGACATAGGAGTAGGAGAGGGCAAAACAATGTTGGGACAGTAATCAGGCATGCTCTGACCGTAATCTGTAACCTCTCCTTGATAATATAAACCCCCGTATTTGCAAGTTGCATAAGAGGAATTAAAAAGTTTTCTCCTCTGGGGTGCCTGAGTGGCTCCGTTGGTTAAACACCCAACTCTTGGTTTCGGCTCAAGTCATGGTCTCACGGGTTCGTTAGTTCGAGCCCAGCATCGGGCTCCTTGGGCTGACAGTGCAAAGCCTGCTTGGGATTCTCTCTCTCTCTCCCTCTCTCTCTGCCCCTCCTTGTACACTCTCTGTCTCAAAATAAATAAATAAACTTAAAAAAGAATTTTTCTCCTCTTCATCAGTCATTCATTAAATTAGATATACTATTAAATTCCTTCTTTGCTGTGGGAGATAACAACCTATTAAAATAAACTGCCAGTTGTTTTTTATTAATCCTAAAATACATTCTGTGTAATGCAAATATCAGTACTTAAATAAGTGCATTGAAATACCACAAACAGTGGTCATAATTTCAGCGGGAAAGTACCTGTCTTTATTAGTTATAATCTGAAAACCAAAATTATGGTTCAACAAAATTCAGAGTAATTAGATGTGGCCAGGAAGATGCCATTTATCTATACCCTGATGTGATGCAATGCCTCTAAAATTCGAATGACTTACTATTAATCCACATACACATATAAAGAAAGCTCTCCAGAATTCTCTCCTCATGTTCCCAATTCATTTTTTCCTATTATATCGAAGCATCTCCGAGGAATACTTTCCTTTTCTGCCTCTAATCTTTTCTCCAAGGGCAAGCAATAAGGATATTTTTGTTCTCCCATCTGCTTAAAATGATACAGTGGTTAATTAATCCCTTGGTCTATTTTTAAAAGTTGCTTAAAATACATACTTCCTATAAGTAACCACCCTCAATTATTGAAATATATGAACAAGGGGAGGAACTGTACGTAACAGAATTTCCAAAGGATCAAGCCAATATTTTGGCCTATTATCATAGTACCATTCAGCTTTTTTGTTAACACTCCTCAAAACAAAGCACTCAGCATTTTAACTCTATAAATGCATACTCCTGCATCTCTACCTTTCTGCCCCACCACTTTTAAAATACTGAAAGCCAAGGGCATCAGCTTCTTGCTATGGTCACATATAAGATGGGAGAGTAAAGAGGGTGAATAAGAAGGAAAAGCAATAAGGCAGAAAGATACATACTCCAGTACGTTCCTACAAGCAGTATTTACTGAGCTTTGCTACTGTTCATCAAAATGCTTGCTCTTACAGAGCAATATCACTTTATAACAGAGTTTAAATTATGTCCAGATTATGACTGGCCATATCACTCTAACCTTTGGATACAGGTTGCATAACTATTTCCCAGAATCCCTCATTCTCAGCCATCCCTCCTTCAAAGTGAAAAATGAAAGTGAAAGAAATAACATATATTTCAAATCCCCAGTAATTGTCACGTGCCAAATCAATGGTAGACCAATTTCTGAAATTATGAATAGTTCTCTGCATATCCCCAAGGAAAAAATCAGAGCCCTGTATTTAATGATTTAAAATGCTGTTAAGAGAGAGAAGTATATTCCATAGAGTGAGGCTTTGCTAAGAGATTGTACCCATTTGTCTACTAACTGAAAATTCTTGCTGCCATTAGGCATAATTTTAAAAAGTTTCTATTATAAACCCAATTGTCCCAAATATCTGGATCTGTTTCCCCAATTACAATATTTACTCTGTGGGCATTACAGTATTTACTTTTCCCCCAGCTGCCCGCTCGTTCGGCAGAACAGTGCCAGAGAGGAGTCACCAGCTTAGCACTTTCCAGACTACATCTGCTATGTCAAGTGGCAGCCCCAAGGTCCCTTCCTCTCAGGGAGTGGGTTTCCATCTCTTAGGTTCTGTGGAAAGGATCTGCCCGCCATCCTTGCACCCTCTGATCAAGGGGAACCCCTTAGTTCACAGGCGCTCACTTGGGGGAAGAGCCTCGTCCACCCTCTGGTATCGGCTAACATCCTGGCGTACTGAAGGCAGTGATCTCAATGGCTGGTGGCCATTGGCTTGAGAACCTAGGATTAAAGAGAAAAAGGCACTTGGGTATTGTTTTCCTCTTTAGTATCAAAACAGTCTTGTAAAAAAAAAAACAAAACCCAACCAACCAAACAAACAAAAACCACCTAACATAAATCTTGGAGCTAGTCTCTTTTCTTTCCTTAGTGTCTCTCATTTTCCACATGAGGACCCAGAAACAAAAGAAGAAAATAGGAGATGAATGCTTAGGCAGAAGAGGGTCTTCTAGAGAAATGTCCCTCTGCACCTATCCCTTCCCTCCCCCACCTTTTTCCACCCTGGCTGGACCCACTCATGCACTAATGCTTTAGGGTCACATAATGGCCACAAGATAATGAAGGAAACAAAAACACAAATAAAAGGAGAAGAGGAGGAGAAGGGGATAATTTAGGTAGAAAAATAAATTACAGAATAAATAAATCATTCCTATTTCTGATTCTATGCTATTTAGGCATTTGAAATTATCCTCAGCCTTTCTGATACATCTGTAATAGAACATTTCAAAGGAAACATTCTACCAAGCCACATTCATTGAGACATAATACAAATTTTATGTGTGAATTGGCATCCTGAGATACTAAAAATAGCCTTTTCTTCAAGTGTTCCGAACGCATCACCTAACTTAGTTCACTTTTTCCATACTGCAGAAGTCAAAAATATTACACTTGATGCAAAGTACATATGAAGTTCTGTTTTGAAGGTTTTATATAAAGAAGAGTGACTTACGATGTTCCTGCAAACCCCTGCAGATTACACTGATGTGAAAGCTACTCGCCTGTTTGGTTTTGTGTCTACAACCTCAGGTCCCACTGGAGATTCATGATTAAAATCTGAAGACTGCTATTTCACAAGCCTCTTAATTTAAAAAGAGAAGATCCATTAAAAAAAAAAAAAAAGCTAACTGTTGAACCCCAAGGTGAAGAACTCAGAGAACATGTGACCTGCAGTATAATTTACATCGAGGGACAAAACTTCTCTTTAAGCAGTATGCTGGAGCCAAGAGCCATGCCGTCTTGTACATCCTACCTCCGGTGGCGCCCTCCTCCTGGGCAGTGGCCCCTTCACAAGCCCCGTGGGCATCCCCGGCATCCCCTTCTTCCTGGGGCTGGCTCTCAGCAGCAGCAGCTCCTTCCAAGCTCCCCCTCCGCTGCCAGACCTCTCCGACCTCCTCCTGGTTAGGTAAAGGGGCCGAGTCTGCCCCTGCCCCTTCCTCCTCTCCAGCGGGCACCTGCACCACAGGTAAAGAACTGGGAGTACGTATGGAATCCTGTGACCCCTCAGCGAGGCCACTGCTGCTGGGCTCTGCTGCACAGGCTCCATCTTCCTCCTCCTGAGAAGAAAAGGCTGGGGTTTCGGGAAACCGTGCGCTCTCAAGAGACGAGCACCGCGTGTCCACCGAGGACAGCTGCGTGGTAACGCTCTCATTGCAGGAGCTGTCGGCGCCCTCCAAGTCGCTCTCGCCTTCCGGCCTGGTGCTGGCCTCGCTCACGCTCTCTGTCCTGGCAGGGTCACTGGGCTCTGTTTCAGAGGACACCTGGGAAGGCTCAGACCCCTGATCCAGGGACTCGGTCTCACTGATGGCCCTGCGGCTTCCTCCCGACGTGTCGGAAGTCCCTGTGTCTGCCCCGCTCGTGGGCTGATCCACCTCTTGAGAGCCACACAATTCGGTGCTGCCCTGCTCAGCGCTTGGTTGAGACTCTGGGCCACTTTCACTCTCATCTGGGACTGGGCCCGAGGGTAAGGAGCCCTCTGCAAGCTCGGGAAGATGTTCTGGCTTATCCTCAAAGGAAGCAGCCTCATTTGTGGAGGCTTCCTCAATCTCCACTGGGTTGTCTTCTGGCTTGGTCTGCGATGTCAGGCTCACGTCATCAGCTCTTGACGCTCTGCTGAACATTATTAGCCCTCCTTCCTCCTCCAAAGAAGACGGATATCCCAGGTCTTGCTGGAACTCGTGGTCTTCTTCATCTGAGTCGATATGAAGCATTGCGTTGAGCCTCGTGTCGGTGGGAAAACTACTCCTTAGTTTTGGAGAGGCTCCCATGGACCTCTCCGAGCAGGTAGTCGTGCCTGGCCTGGAATGGCCATTGTGTTCAATAGCATCTAAGTAATCATTGAGCGAATCCTGACGTCCTCGGGGAGGTGAGGTCCTTGAAGAAGTAGAGGTTAATTCCTCTGAGTCTATTTCCAGAGTAGAGCTAGTCCTGAAAGAATGCTTGGGGGTCCCATCAGCAGCACTGTCCTCAGAAACTGGCCCATTAGAGCAAAGCGTGCTGTCATGATGGCCCCCCGGCATGTCCTCCTCGTCAGAAGGACTTCCTAGGTCTCCATTCACAGTATTGACTCCAAGTATTGTGCCAACAGCTTCTGGAGAAGCATCTGAAGGGGAAAACGGCATTGATAAAAACAAAGTGGTAATAACAAACTTTTAATGTCCTATTCCTTTACCACCAATCAGTTCAACAATTCAATCATCCCATTAAGGTCTCTTTACGGTATTACTGACTTGCTAAGATTAGCCACTCACGACTAAATGAGTTGGTCACTTTGACACAGGAATTATATATGTTCACTATTACTAGAAATTCTATAGCCTGGTTTCCAAATGTAGGCATAAACCTAAGAGATATTTTTTGATAAACAAGCTTTCATATCTGCTTGGAAAACTTTGGCAGTAATCATTTAAAAGCTATCTTATTTTCACGGGGCGCCTGGGTGGCGCAGTCGGTTAAGCGTCCGACTTCAGCCAGGTCACGATCTCGCGGTCCGTGAGTTCGAGCCCCGCGTCGGGCTCTGGGCTGATGGCTCGGAGCCTGGAGCCTGTTTCCGATTCTGTGTCTCCCTCTCTCTCTGCCCCTCCCCCGTTCATGCTCTGTCTCTCTCTGTCCCAAAAATAAATAAACGTTGAAAAAAAAAATTAAAAAAAATAAATAAAAGCGATCTTATTTTCAGAACAGGACACAAATTCAACTCTATTCACATGCAAACTGACAACTGAGTAAGACCAAACAGTTTTTGGTACAGCGATGTACTTATCCAGACATCTCACCTTCATGCACAGAAGATGTAACCTCCACTTTAAACTGGAGGTACCCACTCACGTGGTCAGCTGGAAGCCTTCGGCCAAGGTTGTAGCTGAGCATCTGATCCCTGTAAGAGGAGAAATACACTGGTGTCAGCCTTCACCTCCTTCAGCAGGCCACCCCCAAATCTTACACATTTCTCTTAAAACTTTCAGACTCAAAAGAAAATAAAAGGCTCAAAGGCACGGTATAGATAGTCCAATGTAATACGATTCATTGGCACAAGGGTATACTTATAAACTCCAGGATGAAAAGAACTCTGTAAGCAGAAAATGCAATACAGTATCACATCACTGCTAACAGTGACCAAGAAAAGCATATTTTGAAGGTCATCAAGGAGCTGTGAAAGGTCTACGGTTTTTGGTATTTTTGACTCAGGTATAAAAGCACAGAGGGCCTGGTTCCTTAGCATTTAGCACAATTGGAAGAAACCGATCCTACGAGCACACAACAGGGAAGGACCATCACAGAGCGGCACGGAGGGCACCATGCTACTGTACTTGAAGTCAGGAGACAGCGGGGGGAGAAGTGGCTGCCTCTGACAGCTGCTCCAGCTGTGGGAGGCAAGGGGGCCACTGAACCTCCCTTCCTTACCTGCAGAGCAAGGGGGCTGGAGCGGCTGGCCCTCACACTGGGGGAGCCTGCCTATCAACTGATTCCCAGTGTGCGCTGTGAGTGATGCCAGTGGAGAAGCTAGATGGGCTGCTGTGGAGGCATCTTGCTGCCTCACTAAGAGGCGTACTCGAGGGAACCACACCAGGGCCCCATCTTGGCCCCCCACTCCAGCTACCAGCCTCCTTAAGGATGGAGGTGTCAAATCTTTTGTAATTCTGCATTTGTTTGATCGAAGTCAAATGCAATTACATCATTACCTTGTAGGAAGCAACTTTCATTCTGAATCTGATGTATTCTTAATTAAGGAAAATAATCAAAGGGATACCAAATCACGCCATCTCTGCTCTCACACTGCCCTCTACTGGCAACTTCAGAAGGAAAACAATGCCTCGACCTAATACCTGCACCACGGTACAGTTTAGAGCCTCTGGTCTGCCATTTGTTATGAATGTATGTAACTATTTTGTTTGTTCGTCTCTACCTTCTTGGCACAATTCCAAATGGATGTCATCCATTTAAAAGAGCACAGGCTACTATAAAACCCCACTTCAGCTGTTAGTCTTCTGACTTCATGAGAATTTCTTAAAACTGTAAGATGATTTCCTTTTCTTCTTTCTTTTGCTTTTCTTCCCTAGAAACATTGTCATATTTTCTTTCTCAACTGACACTTTGGTTTCCCACTTTGAGTGCATGATGTGTGCCAGGCACACTCAGCTAAGGGCTGTGCATATACCATCTCTCAGCAACTGCGTGAGGCAGGTGCTGGCTCTGTTTTCTAGAACAGGAAACCAAGGCGTGGGGAGGGTAAGTGACCTGTCCGAGGCCAGACTAGTAATGAGCGACAGACCCAGGATGAGATCACAGATTCATCTGACACAGAAGCCCCTGCTCTGTAGTCATCATACTACCATCTCACTTTACATATTCCCAGTGGTTCTAGGCTGCTTTCGGGAGCATGCATTTTAATGACATAATTTACTCATGGTTCATCGAAACATGCCTGCTTTTATAATGCTTTTCCTGCTTCAACTGGTATTTACAAAAAATTCTGCAAAGGGATACACAGGCATTCCTTACTACTAGACATAGTTACGTTACTTTTACATTAGAGTGTTCAAATAACGTTATATAATGATTGTAATCTGCATAATAGCAGGGGCGTCTCTTTCTTTCTCTTACCACTGACTTCCCAGTATTTAGATAGCACCTAACACACAGAGGTTCTTGATCTTTGCCCACTAATGCATGAATCTAGCAGCACATTACACGGACCTGCCTTTAACACTGTGGTTCCTCGCCCATCTCTTCGGGTATTAAGTCCTGGCAAAAATAAAATCTTCATTTCTCTGTTAAAAATAAATTGACCCTCCTCTTCTCCTCCTCAGCCAGTAAAATTAAGGTATTGAGGCTGATGATGAAGATTTATAAAAGTGATGGATTTTAGCGAGGAAATAAGAGTTTAGTAGGAATTGTAAGAAAGAACTGCATCCATCTGTTTTGCTCACTGACATATCCCCGATACCAAACACAGTGCTTAACATTTCGAAGACACTAAATATGCATACACACATATTTGTTGAATAAATTAATTAACAAATGAGACTCTTTACTCGGAAAGAAGAATTTTAACAAGTGTTAGTACTGTTTATTTACCAAACTGGCAAGATAACTCAATTCAACTATTCAACCTACAAATACAGGAAATCTTCCCTCCTGGGAGATTCCGAGTCAAGGGTTTCATCCCTTGCTGAGTGCCTGTCGGAAGAGTCACCTGCCTTCTCGTTCTTACCCAGTCTTACCTGACTCATCCTGTCTCTTCCTGTGATATACTGTTGTGAGCAATATATTATGTATCATTATGATACATAATTGCAAAGAATAAGTGCCAAAGTACTCTCACTACTTGAGACATTCTCTTTCTAATGTAATCAGAGGGGTTGACAAAGCATGGGAAAGTGATCTGCATTTTGGACAAACGCAGGCCACCCTGTAAAATGTTACATTCAAACAAATGCCTTCAAAATAGGCACTTAGTAAGGATTCTATCTCATTCTACAAACCACATTCTGTAAAATCTCAACTACCTCAGAGGATTGCAATGTACCAAACATATAAGTAATGAGAACCCAGCACTTTTCAAGATGAATTAATCACTTGATGGAAGGCAATCATCAGATCAGGAATACACATTTAGGTGTTAACAGCTGACATACTAGTATGTAGTGTCATTCTTATCTAATAAAGCAAATCCCCAAGTATCTGTATCAGGCAATGCTTTAAATATACTTATACAGAAACATTTCATAATTCCAATATTTTACAAATTCATTCTGGACTTCCTTCCAGTGCACATAAATTCATGACTGGCAGTTCTCTAAGTGTCCAGTTGTTTAAAAGCTGAAATGAAAAGCCAACAAGTCAACAAGTTTCATGCACTGAAAAGGTTTTATTTTGCCTTGATCATTCTTACTGGTGTACATAAATTCATACTTTTAGCAAGCGTGATATATAAATTATATGATTATAATTATATACATTAAATGACAGATATACTGTATTTACCCTAGTTCATTCTGACTCTCTAAAATCTTTCACTTTCTAGAAATCCTAAAAATAACTTTTAAAAAACTTCCTCAAGTATAGTATCTCTACCAGAAGCAATAATTGTGATTTCCTAGCTTTTATCAGATAAATCAGGCTGCTAAGATTTCAGTATAATATTTCTACTTCATGTGTCCTGGCTCAACCACACATTTCATGGTCTCTGATGGCCAGAGAATTACAATCCATTAGAATCTCTTGGTTTCAGATTTTGAAGGGGCCTTTGAGATCCACTGATCACAACACTGTAATTTTCAGATGAGGAAACTAATGCCCAAGTAAATTATGACTTGCGAAACAGAACAGTTCATTTGTTACAGAGTGAATGTGAATGACCAGCCTTCCTTAGTTAGCTGGAATAATATCACACTGCTGCCCATCCTTAGGGCGCTGCCAGGATCTAGAGCAGAGGGATCTGAACTCGCATCCCAGCTCTGCCTCTTGCTTGCTAGCCTCACATTCCTCATCTCTGAAATGGGTGTAATCACATTATTTACCTCCCAGAGCTGTTGAGAAGATTACGGGGGCTGATGCGAGGAACGTCTTTAACCCGACACAGAATAAGCCCTCGGCATCTTCTTACGCTGTTTACTTTTATTTTTTACTTCTGCTGCTACTACTTATAGTCTGCTGCTGCTGCTACTGTTACTGCCACTACCATTTGTTCATGTTCTGACAGTGAAAAAGATACAAAACAAGATGCCCCATCACCACTACCACTGTTACTGTTGCGGTATGTTCACAAGGTTGCCTACGATGAAAAAGATACAAGAAAAGTACCCTGAGTGCTACCTCAGAGCAGCAGTATTATTGAGTTTGTTGGAAACTACCAAGCAAAAATATACCTACCATTTATGATAAGCGATGTTATGATTTAACTACTTTATTCACAGTTTACAAAAAGCTCATAGAAAGAAAACAGACATCAAATCACATTTTAAAATTCTCTCAGTGAGTAAACTTTAGTTGCCTGAGTGAATGTGTAGGTAGGAGCTTTACTATAATATCTCCTGTGAGTCAAGGTCTTGTTTTAAATGGCCCTGAAACAAGGTGGTTTTGTTTTTCAGGAATAACGAGTTGTCTGGATGGGATTAATTAGGATAAGGGAGCTGTCGACCTGAAGCTGGAATCCGGCTCTGGGGAGAAGCTTTTACTGCAAGATTTCAATATCCTCAAAAACAACTGAGTACTATGACATCTGACACTGACATGCTAATGGTAAGCACATCTTGGAAAAGACAGATACAATAAACAGAAACAACAACAACAAAAAAGGTATATAATGAAAACAGAGCCTTCTGTCCCGCACAGTTTAATGAGTATACGAACACTTTAATTTTAAAAGAATTACCTTACCACTTCTTATCACTAAGATAAGTCCTAGGACTACAAAGTTTCATTTCAGTCACCTCTATGCAAACTAATCTCAACAAGATCCCTCCAAGTGGGGGCTGATTACCCAATGGCTTGCCGCTCCAGCAACCTCTGGACTGGAATGGTTAGTTTCCCCAGAAAACGCTTGATGATAGGACGGCTCTTGGCAAATTTGTCTTTAATTTCAATTTCCAAGACATCAGTAAGAAGCGCAAAAAAGGAATATTTCTGAAAATAAAAACAGATAACGTGGTGATTCAAAAGGAAGACAAATATGAAATTATATCATTTTATTATTACTTAGAAAATGGGCTCTCTCAAATCCTAATGACGACACCCAGAGTCCACATTGCTAGAAATATCTACAACCATTGTCATTCTGAGTGAATGATCAGCATTCACAGTGATTACAAGGCCTCAGTTAAGGACCTGTCACAAAAGAAGCTTAGGATCCTGGTTCAACAGTTTTAGGAGACGTTATCAAATGTTAAACTGCACAATACAATTTTAGCACTTACTATATTTATTGTATCTCAATTCTTTGAAATTTAATATCCTGTTATTGGACAATTTCACATTAACCACTGTAGTTGATTAACAACAATTTTAATTCTTAATCCCATGGTATTTTGAAATTATACAGCATAGGTTAAAATATCTTTCACTTAGTGGCTAAAGTAGGAACACCTACAGAATACTGTGGTTTCTTTTGACAAATATGAAAATAAAACGATGCTTAAAGGCAAATTACTTAATTTAAAAGACACACAGGGTCATTTCTTCTGAGACAGAAAAATAAAAATATGAAGCTAACATAAGTTTTGTTGTTTTGCTTATTTAGCAATGCCATTGGAGAAAATCAGACTGGTTATTAATAAGAATCTAAAATAAATATAAAGAGCTTTATTCGTTTACAAAGACTTTCACATACATTACCTTCATGTTATCTTTAGAAAGATAACATTTTCTTTTTCTTTTCTTTTCTTTTAATGTTTGTTTGTTTGTTTGTTTGTTTGTTTGTTTGTTTTGGGAGAGAGAGAGAGAGCATGGCAAGAGGGAAGGGGCAGAGGGAGAGAGGGAGAGGGAGAATCCCAAGCAGGGATCTATGCAGGCCTCAATCTCACAAACTGTGAGATCATGACCTGACCTGAAATCAAGAGACGCTTGATCAACTGTGTCACCCAGGTGCCTCAGATAAAATTTTCTTCTTAAGGACGAGGATCTCCAGATAAGTGATGAAGCCGGGAATCTAATCAGAATCATTTCATCCCATTCCTGATATTATCCATTCAACCACAGTGATGTGAAAGGTTCCAGCCAGCTTTATACTTAGGCACTACTAAGTTTATTTAGTCATAACTATTAAAGTTCCCCAAAGGGCCATGTCATCTAGTAATTTGCTTCATGGAAAAAGCACTTGCTTAGAATAAGAGAACAGCTGCCTCTGAACAGCTAAGTCACATAAACACTTCAAGCTTCAGTTTCTTAACCATCAAAATGGATGGATGATGATCTCATCCCTTATGCGCCCTTATTATGCACACAAAGTTTAAGAATTTTGTAAATATAAAATGTTAGGAAAAGAAAGTTATTGCCAATATCATTACCAAATCCAGTATGTGCCTTCTAAAGCTCATAGTGAGATACATGCTATGTCTTCTAGGCTTCTACATATGTTAAATTAAGTCGCGTGCCTTTAAGAATTTTTTACTATGTGGAGATCATAAGCAGTTTTTTTAAACCAGGTGTAAGAAAACATGCAATATTTAATCCATTTAAATAACTATAAGAACTTCTCAGGAGAAACATCTTGCTGTGCTGGCAAGTCTCGAAGAGCAGTACCTTTTTTCCAACTGGTTTTAGATCCCCGAATCATCTCCCTCCCCATGGAAATATTTCTACAAAGTTAGAACATATTGTCATTAAACACTAGGGAATGATCTGATTAACTATGCAACTCCTACGCCAATAAAGGTTTACCTAGAAACACTCTAACACCAGTGTGTGAAACATGTCTTAGATCTCTGAGAAATGGTGGCAGAGTTCATGCTTTGCTCATTAGATGAGAAACAATATCTCTGTTCACTCCTTGATTTTCCCTAGTTCTAATGAGAAAACGCTTTGCTGGATTTCACTGATATGGTGCACTAAGATGACTGGTAGCATAATGTGGCTGGAAGGAACGTCAAAGTATCTATCACCAACACATCAACGATCTGGCTTCCCTCGGGATGACAACTACCTTGAATGGCTTAATTAACCAAAATCTGGAAATCCAAAAAACATTTGCCAAAGCCCATAGGGAGAGAAATTCCTCTAATCTGTACTGAATACATAACTAGAACAAAATATAGAAAATTTGGGAGGGGGGCTTTACAAGTTTTTATTTTAATTCCAGTTAGTTATACAGTGTTACATTAGTTTTGGGTGTAAAAACATAAAAATTTTAAATAAAAACAGGATCAGTGTTACTGACTTTTCCTTCTGCTTCAGGCTCGAATATGGCTCTGCAAGTCAATGTTATTGAACCTGTCCTTACTTAAAATTTTAATATCTGTTCATCATGAATTTTTTGCACTGATTTTCATTTTTTAAAATATTTCACTAAAATCTTAACTTTGATTATTGAGTCTTCTGGCTCCCTTCAGTCACGCGCCCGAGATCAAGGACCTCACCTGCTTTGCCCTATTCCTGGCCCTGGCTACAAGGGACTGTCTCATTCTCCTCCTACACTCTTCCTAACAGAATCCTGAGATATCTTAGCCATCTTGTCCATGCTCATAAACAGCTCAACAGTACACATAAGAGAGATGAACTAGGCCAAATTCCTGTCAAGTAGAAGATCCCTGAGGATCATCTTACCTCTCGGTGCCAAATTGGATTAGTGGTGTTACTGATGATAGTAGACCTTCTCTCCTGCCCATGGTGGGCACAGGTGGGGAAACTGCTCTTCTTCCCTGGCTGAATGGACATCTTAAGATAAGGATCAGGATTGAAGAACATCCCTTTCTTTAGCCCAACTGCTCTAAGATCTTGAAAGAAAGAGAGGGGGAGGGAGGGAGACAAAGGGAGAGGGGGGTAAACAACAGTAAAACAATAACAACGTTATTCACACTATGATTGTTGAGATAGGTAAGGACAAGTGAGTTATGAATAATTCCAGCAGAGGGGGAGTCTCTTGACAGGCTGAATAAATGAAGCCAAACATTTACCATCACCTCATGCACCTAAACTGACTTCCTGGGAACCATTTTGATTCTAACGTGTGTCTTCACCACCATTTTGCTATGTGGTTTGGCAACCAGCATTTCACACAGTATCTTGAGAGAAATTCTTAGGAAACAGTTTATTTTTTTTTTAAAGAATGTTAATATGTTCTTTCATGAGAGAAAAATTAAATCTCTTCTACATACATATAATGAAATTATAGACCTATGTTTAATTGGGGGTGAAACTTCAGACCACACATTCAGTTGTACCACATTTAAAATGTTATATATTCCACAAATGTAATGAATATTAGGGGGAAAAGAAAATGAGAAATATTTCTAAAATTTGAATGCTACCTGCTGTATTAAATAATTGTGAGTCTACTGGTTAGTAACTTAAATATTTGATGGCTGTCCCAGAACATCTTAGATTCACCAGCTGCTACTTCACAGTATGTGAGTTGCTAAAATTTCTGGCTAAAATCTGGTAAATGGAGAGACTGACACTTTTCAAAGGAGTGAGGATAAGGGACACCAACATGTCAGGTAACAAACCCAGCTCTCCCAGGTCCTCAACACCTTTCTGAGAATATCAGTTTGAATAAGATTGGCCTAAGAGCTAAGGGATCTTGAAAGCTTCTGGAATAACGGACCGTTTCTAAGCAACTTGCTACAATTATGATCAGTCTAGGGAGGTCCTGACCAATAGTCCAGAGAAAAATTCTGCAGATCCCTCTGAACCTCCAAAGACCTTTGGATTACCCAGATCAGCTGGGCAACAGACTCTGTATGGTGACTGTCAATGATGGCAGGTTCCCTGAGTCATCCTACTCAAGCCCATTCTTGAAACTCAAAGTCTTTCCTAGAGGGACAGAATTGGTGGGGTTGCCCATAGAACCACATTGTCTAGGGAGCCATTCCTGGAGGAGGCTCACCCATGGCCAACAACAACTTGTGGCCCAGAGTGCTGTCTAATAACAACTGACAGCCGAGTTTCATATGTCAGCAAAGACCGAAAAAGTCAACCAGGAGGCCCTTATGCTAAGGACACTGCATGAAATACAGTAAGATCTTTGATCTGAAGAGAAAAGTGAAGGAGAAGAGAAAGATGAGTAAGGCACTTCAGAGAAGCCACTGTCGTCTCTCTAGCCTTACAGTCCCCACTCCTGGCACTTCATAAGCTACACAGTCATCTTAACACAGCATCTGCAACTCACTATCAATTTAATGGTGCTACATGTTTTCGCGTGGCTTTATTCGGCATAAAATAGCTCCAAGAGGAAAACACAATTTGCATATTTACTTTCTTACCTTTCTCAATTAGGCTCACCTCAGACTCAAAGACAAGAATAATAGTCTTTAGATACTAAATCTACTTCTAAACAAGGGATTTCTTTGCAGTAAATGAGGAGTAACATGGACGGAAATGGCCGCCACAAAGCATGACAGAGCTAAATTATTCATGCAAAGCATTCCTTTGGACAAAAAGCATTCCATCAGAAGATTACGCCACTGTGATGAAAGACGCCACTATTAAATAACCCTCATATCAAATTTTTCCACAAGGAATGCTGCACAAATAAATCTTCATTAATAAATATAAGAATCTACCAACTATTTGTAGTCTGATTATTCTGTTCCTTTATCCATCTCATTTCTGCTCTGGCTTCCCCATTTTGTCTTTTATATATTTTACTGCTCATAAATGTCTGCATCACCTAATAGATCAACTAAGACCTCAAAGTCACAAAAGTATGACATGCTAAATACCCTAGTTTAAAGTCTTATTTGGAGAAGAGGATTAAGATAGTAACCGAAACTCAGTTTTGGGGGCACTTGGGTGGCTCAGTTGGTTAAGCGTCCCACTTTGGCTCAGGTCATGATCTCATGGTTCGTGAGTTCAAGCCCTGCCTTGGGCTCTGTGCTGACAGCTCAGAGCCTGGAGACTGCTTCGGGTTCTGTGTCTCCCTCTCTCTCTGCCCCTCCCCCGCTTGCGCCTCTGTCTCTCTCTCCCAAAATTAAATAAACATTAAAAAATTAAAAAAAAAAAAAAAACACAAACAGCTTTTGTTTTAGCTGTAGAATTCACTAATTCGTGTCCCTACTTACCACAGAGAATCAAGAGTAGAACATTTGCGGGCAGACATTCTACAATGCTTAAATGCTCTTCGCTAAACACTATTATCACTGTCAATATGCTATAACTGGATTAGTTGTTCAGAATTACCATTATAGAACTGCTTTCATCTTATATAATTTTTAGTCACTTCTGTACACCATCTGCAAATATCTGACCATACATTAGGAAGTAAAACAGATATAAAGTAGCCAGCCACCCTGTGTACTGAGGTGGGATGTTGGAAGAAATTATATTTAAAGAAGAAGCATCTGGTGATGCCCCAAAGCTATTTCCTACTTTTTAGGAAAACGTCCTGGGGTTTTCAAGTTCTAGCTGGTCATTCTCCTGCAGTGAATTAATTAACATCTCTGTTAATTGGAATGATATTGATCACTTGGAAGCTTAAGGCAATGCGTCTAAACTAAGAAGACCATGGTATGATTAAAGTAACCATGGAGGTGGGCTAACTGTTCCCTACCAATACACGAAGGATTTCTGTACCTGCAACCCCTCAAGACTGTGAAGGTCTAAAGCAGAGCCAAATAAATGCTTCCAGGAGACACACAGACATTGAGGGTAAGGGTAAGTTCCACTGGCAGTGGAACTTCAAAGTGCGCTTCTAAAAACCTAGAAATGTTTTAAAACCTGAGGGTTCCAACCAAAACATACTTCTTGGCCAGAACTGAACCATAAGCCACCAGTTTACAACTTCTGAGATCCACCAGAGAACCAAAGGCAAAAAAAGGCTTTCATAGTAAGTAAACTCATATAGGGGAGTAGGAACATGCTAGAACAGAAATAGATAACTCTGGAAGGCCATGGGCCAGCAATGAACTAATGTGCACACTTTCATCATATGTGGTAATTATACATCATGGAAATGTTTGTTCTCAAGATCAGTTTTCTCTCACTCTTGACGATGTCAATTTTCATCCACAATACTTTTTGCAGCCAAGAAAAGTGAATCTAATTTAAAATTTAGAAGCACTGCACCAATGGAAAAATGAAAACAAAACATCTTTTAGTGACAGACATCTGTTAGACTGCATTTTATATGTGTCATAGCACAGTTGTCTGTTTTAAAAGTTCATTTCAAAGACTGATTTTCTTAGTGTCTTCCTGACTTTATGACTGCCAATTATTTTTTTTAAAATCAGTAGCTTTCAAACGTTTTTGACCGTGATCTACATATGAAATATATTTTATTCTGAAACCCAGTATACACATACATAGGTGTGGGTATATTTTGTGTGTGAAAGTTTTCAGTCTGTATAAACTGATGTTCTATGAAAAAATATTTCCCTTTGGTGAAAAACTCTGATTTTTCCCCCATTCTTTTTTTGAACTGTTGGATTCAACTAAATTAAACTTACAAAACACAGATGAGTTCTAACTCACAATCTGAAAAGCAGCACATTTTCATAAACAAGCAATTAGAATATTTCCTTAATCAGAAAATAAACAAAAAAGTTGCCTTATCAGCTTTCCAACTTTTATGTGAATTTCTCCACAGAAATAGGAGGAGTAACCTTGGCTTATTTTTCCTAGTCTCCAATATTTTCCTTTCTTCAGATGAGCTAAGCACATACATGGTTTTCAAAACTAAAGTTCTCCAGTAGGGATAGCATATGTTACAGTGTTGTTTTTAAGTAACTGTATATAATTACAGTCATTTTATCACTAGAAAACCTGGAAGAAATAATTTCTGAGTTTATATTAGTAGCCTAATTTTTTCATGGTAAGAAATATACTTGAATTTCCAGAACTTTTACCAAAAAAAATAAATAGTTCACATATCATATGTAAGACTCTGTAAGGGTGCCTGGGTGGCTCAGTCGGTTGAGCGTCCAACTTCAGCTCAGGTCATGATCTCACAGCTCATGAGTTCGAGCCCCATGTCAGGCTCTGTGCTGACAGCTCAGAGCCTGGCGCCTTCTTCAGATTCTGTGTCTCCCTCTCTCTCTCTGTCCCTCCCCTGCTCACTCTCTCTCAAAAATAAACATTAAAAAAATTTTTTTTAATTAAAAAAAGAATCTATAGACAGAAGTAACTATTCATGCCTTTGAAATTATACACTTTCAAACTGGACATCACGTTTAAAGACACCTTTACCTGACAACGTGAAGCTGACGAGTTTCCGAGAATGCTGATTTCCGGAAGCACCTCCTTCCATGCCTTCTGCCCCCATCTGCAGAGGAAAAGCACATATTTGAAGTTTCACAGGAGTATGATGGTACCCAACGTGCTTAGGCAACCACATATATTTACAAATGTGATGATTTTTTGTATCAAACATGCATTGTAGTATATGCCTTTCATATACTATAAATCTTGGAATCCAGACACATAAAAATGCATATTTTCAGAGACGAGAGAAAGAGTCACACCTAAATTTAAATCATTACCCCAAATGAAACCAATATGAACTTCTAAATTTCCTGGGACAGGAATCAACCTACTTTATGTCCTTTTACTTCTTTGATAAGAATATAGCTGATATGTAGTGAATGTACTTACATTACTATTACTATATTAAAATGTTCCTTTCAGTTAAAAACCAAACACCAGATTCCTTTAGATTTGCTAGGAAAACAGAATAAACTAAACAGGTGATTTTTCTCAAACTCATCCACATATATGTAGAATTACCCTCCAATTACCTGCCAAATATTTCTGAGTCACCATGTGGATGCCCCACTGCCCTCGTAGACTCCTATTTTACTGTGCTGCAGGTACATGGCACAGCTATTATAATTAGCAGTTGTAAGAGTCTGCAGTGCTGTTGTACTGATTATTGTATTGTAAAAGTTTTTGTAAAGGCTATCTCACTTGAAACCTGTCATTTATGGACCACCAAGTATGGCAAATTTAGCTTTTCTCTCAATTAATGTACAAGTAAGTGCTCCACTTATGGTACACTAGGAAAAAAAAAAAAAGGTCTCCCAGTTCTCTAACAAAGAAGCTCACAACGCTGTAAGAGACTGAACTGAAGGCAGAATATATTTTGAATAATTGGGAAACAGAGACCACATATTAATTCTAAACTTTGGATTAAACCCTTCCATCTAAATTTTGCCGCACTCCCTCACTTTTTAAAAAATCATCTACCACCATTGGGGCGCCTGGGTGGCTCAGTCGGTTGAGCATCTGACTTCGGCTCAGTTCATGATCTCACAGTTGCTGAGTTCAAGCCCCATGTCGGCTCTGTGCTGATAGCTTGGAGCCTGGAGCCTGATTTGGATTCTGTGTCTCCCTCCCCCTCTCTGTTCCTCCCCCTCTCACACTCTGTGTTTCTCTCTCTCAAAAATAAATAAAGATTAAGAAATTTTAAAAAAAAATCATACACCACCAAATGCAAACTGATAGAACCACTGTGGAAAACAGTATGTGAGTTCCTCAAAAAATTAAAAAGAGAATTACCAGATGATCCAGTAATTCCACTACTGGCCTCTTACCCAGGGAAAATGAAAACACTAATTCGAAAAGATATATGCACCCCTATGTTTACTGCAACACTATCTACAATAGCCAAGATATGGAAGCAACCCACGTGTCCACTGATAGATGAATAGATAAAGAAAGTGTGACATATATATATATGTATATATATATATATACATATATATATATACATATATATACACACACACACACACACACACACACATATATATATATACACACACACACATACATACAATGGAACATGGAACATGACTCAGTCATAAAAACAATGAAATCTTGCCATCTGCAACAACATGAATGGATCCAGAGACTATAATGCGGAATGAAATAAGTCAGTCAGAGAAAGACAAATACAGCGTGATTTCACTCATATGTGGAATTTAAGAAACAAAACAAATGAACAAACAACAACAAGAAAGACAAACAAAAAACCAGACTCTTAAATATAGAGAAGAAACTGATGGTTACCAAAGGGAAGTGGATGGGGAGATGGGTGAAATAAGTGATGGGGATTACAGAGTACACTTAATGTGATGAGCACTGAGTAACGTATAGAATTGTTGAATCACTAAACTAATATAATACTGTATGTTAACTATCCTTCAATTTTTTAACCTCATATACTTCTAAGAAATAAAACTTTACTAATCCAAGCAAAGTTGAACAATTTAAAAATAAATTCCAGGGGCGCCTGGGTGGCTCAGTCGGTTGAGCGTCTGACTTCAGCTCAGGTCATCTCTCGGTCCATGAGTTCAAGCCCCATGTCGGGCTCTGTGCTGATGGCTAGAGCCTGGAGCCTGTTTCAGATTCTGTGTTTCCCTCTCTCTCTGACCCTCCCCTGTTCATGCTCTGTCTCTGTCTCAAAAATAAATAAACGTTAAAAAAAATTTTTTTAAATAAATTCTATTCAAATTTTGAAATATAAATTTCTACTTCCTTCTCCTTTTCTAAATGTTTATTTATTTATTCTGAGGGAGAGAGTGTGCACACACAGGTTGGGGAGGGGCAGAGAGAGAGAGAGAGAGGGAGACAGAGAGAGTCCCAAGCAGGTCTTTCACTGTCAGCACAGAGCCCAATGTGGGGCTCAATCCCACGAACCCATAAGATCATGACCTGAGCTGAAATCAAGAGTCGGAAGCTTAACCGACTGAGCCGCCCAGGTGCCCCTCTACTTCCTGTACCTTAATCAAAACTATTTTGCATGGCACTTCACTGATTCCTGATGCTTTCAAACGTCATCTGCAGTATAATAGGGTATCATCCAGGTATCTTTAATTTATTTCATCCATAAAACCAACTTTGTGATAACTCTGGATTGACTCTCAACAAGTATGTCAAGTTTACCATATTGCGTTGTTTCTCTCTGACTCACCATCCCCAGTTTAATCGGAAAAGACACAGCAGCAAACTGGCCAGATAACGGATGGCTGTCTCTGTCTCATCCTGCTTTCACCACACACATCCCTGGACCATAAAGCAATGAACAGCGTGAGGTGGTACAGACTGCTGTGAGACAGACACTCAGCAACCTGCCCTCCAAGTCCTGAGTACAGCCTGATAAACCATAGCTTCCCACCAAATGGACCACACTGCCCAATAAGATGTGTTCCCTCCAAAAACATGAAGTCTCTTCCTGCTAAGCTACACCGATGCTAAGTGAGTTAAAGGAGATGAAAAAGATTCATGGTCAGTCTTCATTTAAACGTGTTGGAAATGTTATAAGATATTACAGAAACACAAGAAAATGCCTTCAAATTCTCATTTTAAAAATATAAACCACTGTCTGGCAAAAGCTAATGTGAAACAACTCTCAGAGAATTCACAGATAGCGTCCTGTACTACAACTGAGACAAATGCTCTTCTGAAGTAATACTCATGAATTCAATTCATCATTTGTGACAAGAAAGCCAGGAAAGACCAAACATTATCACTAGATACAGGAACATCGGTGATAAGAAACACATCTGCACTCAATGTTTAAAGAGAGATTTTAAATAAACTCACGCCACAGATTCATTCCAGGAAAACCCAGAAGGAACACTGACAACCAAGTGTTGAAACAATACATGGTAGTGAGTGATGCTAGCCTTTATCTGTCCCCGAAGCCAAAGGATTTCCTGTTCCAAGTGTCAGAGACACGTATCACTGAGTACTCTGATGAATGACAATGACGTCAAAGTACAAATGACAGACAAGACGCAACTTTTTTAAAATCCTTGATTCATTGCAAAAGGATGTATGAGAAAGGAGGCCATAAGATGATGATGGCAGTTCATTTTCTTCCCTAGAGAGGTGCTCAGACACTTCCTCCAGGGCTATTCTTTGCATATGGTCATAGAATAATCAAACTAAAATATCAATGTTGTCAATCAGTCACAATAACTAGACACATGTCATATAACTAGGTGACTATCATGGAAGCACAGCACTTATCCCCACCATGAGGTGTCCCCCAGACTTCCAATTTTGGACATACACCCAATTGTCTCAGCTGGGTCAGAAATCTATTGACCACCAATTCCATTATTGTCACCCTTTGAACAGAAATATTCTATTCTGACTGCCAGAGCTATATCTATGAAGCTTTGATGGTTCTCTAAAAGCTGTCTGAAGAAAATTAATTATCTACAAACTATCCACAGGCTTTGACAGAGTAATCTCAATGCAAAATCAATGGAATGACACCAGTGTTCACTACGCTGTAAAACCCTGCTGCCTTCAGTGATATCTGATCACTTAAGTTGCTCAAGTCTAATAAAATCTGAATCTAGAAAATCATGTTTGGAAGTTATTGTCTAATTTCACACACAGTTAATTTTTCAAAGGTTCTATTATTAAAGACCTCACTTTTCCACTTTTGTAATTTTTCTTTTTAGAATATCAATTGAAGCACATTCCACCGCTTAGTATGTGACATGGCAGATTTTGTAATCAATGACTGTTATTCTCCTGGTGACCTTCAAAGCTTGTATAATAAATGTGGATTATTCTTTTAAATTCTAAATTATGTTTACTACATGGGAACTCAAATATAATTCAAATGCAAGTAGAATATTTAGATACTAAAGATTTTGCAAATACTATTCCCACTACCTGAAATGCTCTTCCCCCCACCCCGCCCCCACCCCACCTCTTCACCTAAGTATCTCCTAATCATCCTTCAGATTGTCGTGCAAACAATCTTCCTTCTTCAAGGAAGCCTTCCAAGACCTACTTGATCAGGATAAATTCTACTAGTATGTGCCCTCATAGCCCCATTTTACTCCCCCTCACAGCAATTATCACTCAAATAAACATAAATTAATTTAGTGATGTCTCTTGTACCCACCAGACCAGTGAAAGAAAGGACTGAGTTTTTGCTTGTCATGTCATCCCCAATGGTGAGTGCAACGGCTGGTACTTAGCAGGTACCCAATGAATATTTGTTTGAGTGAATAAATGAAAAGGAAAGACTTCATGATATACCGTTGTTGGTTCAAAATGCCACCTGCAGAGATTACTTTCTGAATTTCAGGGAGTCAACATGACTACTTGCCTATTTCCAAAAATGCTTGCATCTATAAATGCACACGTACACAATACACATGTGCGTGCACACACACACACACACACACACACACACACACTGTGATAAAGGTTCTATATTGTGGGAGTCAGTATTTTTCTTCTTTGCTTTCATGATCTGACTTTTATTAATGGCTTATTAAACCTCCAATGCTTTACATATCTTAGACTCTAAGAATCTCCCCAAACCACCTGAACCCAACCACCCATCTACAATGAGTACATACTACAAAGCTGTTAGATTCTAAATTTAGTCAATGGAGTGAAAAACCACAAAATTGTGAAAAATAAACCTTCAGAAAGTACCATGTTGAAAACGTATATATATACTTGCCTGCAAAAGTCTAACACAACCAGTTTCCTTCCAAACTAAATCAGGCATCTCTTTCTTCACTTGAGGGCCTGGTGAAGAGGGGGACTTCTGTTGAGTGGCCATGTTATACTAAAAATGTGTGGTATATTTAGGCTCTAGCGCCCAACTCAGCATCTAGGAATCTGGTGCTCAGACCTCCTGAGGAAATAGCACATGCATGATCCCCATCTCACACTCTTTGGAGTGAAAGCTTGTAAAGACGACTGCGGGTAGAATCACACAGGATTTGAATTGCTATTTTCCCCTCTTACTCACTGAGCTCATGTAAATTAAACTCAGGTAAGATGCAATGCCACCATTTCCTCCCAACCAGTCACCCAGACTAAATTTAGACCGAGTTTAAGACTAAATTTGATGGCATACTCACTAATTTGCTTCATGAATGGGTTCTCTGAAGAGTTGACCATTTGCAGAATTGTTATAAATCAAATCATATTTTTCCACGATTCGTATTATGGATCCAGGTAAGCCAGCCTGTAAGTTATTTCCTTTCCTACAACAGTGCCCACGCTGTTGCGTGTTTCCTTTTTCATCGTTCCTCATAACCCTGCCAGAGCTGCACTGGCAAAAATAGAAGCTGAGGGCCCGGGGGGGACCTCATGAGGAAGCCGGCAATGAGGGGCACTCACCATCACAGCAGGATTCTTCACGGTGATGCAGGGGGTCGTGGCTCGCAGGGCTCCGCTAATGCCGTGGTAGTATTTGAAACAGATTTTTATCTCAGCTGCAAATTGATTGGAGAAAAACAGTAATTTCAACACTGAAACTAGTCATTTAGGAATCAGCTGAAGAAATCTGCCACACCCCCTGTCAGAAGATCCTACTCTAGACTCTTTGAATAATCAATCCCTTCTTTTCCAATCAAAGAAATAAATTACACCAATTCCTGTTTGATTTTACAGAGTTCTCTGAAATTTTCTATGAATATCCCAAAGATATGAGAAAAATAATGCACAAAACAACACACCAAAATATGTATAGTGTAGGGACAGGAAGAAAACTAGTCACCATTTATCGAGGCGCTCCACAGCGCACCAGACACCGTGGTTTGTCGCCGCTCATGTTGTTATTTGATACCCACTTCAACCTTGGGAGGCAGAAATTCCCATCCCCATATTACAGAAGAAGTGGCAGGGTTTGCAGAAGGTCAAATAAACAGGAAATGACAGAGTCAGAACTCAAACCCAGTCTGTGGGACTCCAAAGCGTTCACTCCTAACCTCTACAAAATAGACTGCCACTGTTAGTGGAAATACAAAAAAGCAGTCTAACAGAGTAAAAAAGAATGCTGTATAGATTCTGCAGTGATAGGGAATCTGTATTTTAATTTTTCAGGTGGCTTCAATGTAGTCACTAGACAGGGATCAAATTTAGGAACCACTGGCATATAGATACATAAATATATAGATCTGGATAGATAAATAGATGGATAAATAGACAGACAGATAGAGATATGTGGAGATATATATACCTCTCTCCCCACAGGTGCATGTGTACATACATACACACACACACACACACACACACACACACACACACACACACACACATAAAATTTGAGCTTGATGAAAAGCAATACAAATGCCAATTATTGATTTTGGAAAGTAATTACAATTTCAAAGACCATGAAGGCAAAATGTGTCAAAGATAAAACCCACAGCCGCTAGAATTTCTCTGTATACAGAGTATCTGAGTCACTGTAGTGTCCCTACAAGACGCATTTTCCCCAAGGTGTCATTTAAGGCAATGATGTCATAGGAAATGATGCTGATGGACAGGCACCAGGGAAGAGTCACAGCCTAGAGAAGTGGGGCTCCTCTCTCAACTGAGTCACCTGGATTATTAAAGTGGGGCCACTAGATGGATTCTCCCCAAGAAGTTACTCTTCTATCAACTCTCCTGACTGCACCAAATGGTCTCCTACAGTGTATTTGGTTTGCCGATTTTAAGAGAAAGAATGCTTTAAAAAATCATTTTAGGAATTTACATAGGATTAGGAATACTACGTACAGGAATACAAAACTGTATTACATTTTTCTGTCAATGACAAAATACTAAAGCTTAAAAAATTAGCTCTGTCATGAGGGAAAATATTGAGTGTTTCCATTATGCATGATGATCATAGTGCAGTGACTCACAATGTAGTTAGCATCATCAAGCAAAAGATTTTTACCACGTACCCATCACAACATATGCCTGACAGTGCAAGAGAATCAAAGAAAGGTTTCTGGTCTAGCAGGTGTTCTTTGTGTAGCTGTTAGGATGACAATTTTACAGGAAGGGCTAAAAAGGAAGAGCGGCCGGGTAGCAGAGTGTGGAGACCCCGAAGAAGATGAGCGACAACACGGTGCAGTCAGAAAGGCCTCATGGAACAAATAGGTCTGGACTCACACTTCTAGATGAGAAAAATGGAGCAGAGATGATAACGGGTGAGGGGCGGTAAAGCAGGGAAGCAGGAATAAGCATGCTGAGTTTGAGGAACAGCAAGATGACGCACACAAGAATTCTAGCCGCACTATGACTTCACTTGCCTGGGAACACCTCTGCAAAGGACTTTCCCGAACATTAACACAAGCTTTTGGTTATTACTGAAATAGTGACAGCTGTACAGGTCTGCGCAAACCCTCCTCTTCCACTTGCTTTCTTCCAAGACCAAGAGCACGTATTCTACGAGAACAAAGCTAACACCATGCACAAAGCCTGCCAAAGCAGAACAAGCCTGATGGTGTGCACGAGGACTGAATTCTGCAGGCATGAGCTCATTAGGATCACACTCAAAATGCTGGCAACCAGCGGTCTGGGAATCCGCCTGCAGCGGCACCTCATAGATCAGATCAGCGGTAAGGGAGTGAGCAGCTCATTTTTCTACAAAGAGAAGTGCATTTTTATAAGACATCTTCCCCTAGCTCCCTCTCAAGTCAGGATGCTATCTCCTCTTTTGTAAGGTTTTAAGAGTCAGCTAGGTAATAGATTATGAGATTGGAAAAAAAAAAAAAGGGGGACTGCTGATTTTTGTGTGTAGGATGTTGATAGCCAGGCCTGCTTTGCTAGTGAACCCATGTGGGGTGTTGTTTAATCCTTGCTATAACAAAAGTCTCCAACCCCAGTGACAAATTAGGATCCTTGAAACTATAAGATAAACTCATTCTGAATTGCACAGGATAGATTTTGTGGACATGATCGCCAAAAACACGACAGAGCTAACAGCTTCATAATGCTTCAAGGCTAGATGCAAAGCCAAGGGGATTTGCACAGATCACCTATTACAGAACCAAACACATAGGCTGGTCATCAGAGAGAATAACACAGTACTGGACAGAACTAGTCGTTTGCGCCTGGACTAAAACACACGGGCCCCTTCAGCAGAACACCAGTGAAGACTTCTGTCCCCTAAAATACACCAACGTTCCACGCTGACAAGGTGAGAGCGTTCCTCTTCAAACATTAGTGTTTTATGAGGTCACTCAAGACTTTTTTAAATGGTGTTACTAAATGCAATCTCCTCTGAGAGAGAAAAGACAGAGAGCTGCATTCTGATTGACGTGCTTAAACATTTTAGCGGTGGAAAGAGGTAACTAGGAAGAAGACTCAAAAAGGGTGGAAAGGGGAGCTGGCATTCACGCTCCTACTTTAGCTACAATCTGTAAGCACTAACTGCAAGAGGAAAACAAAAAGCTACTTCTGAGAAACAGATACACGGACAGATAACAGTAAACATATGAATGATGACTGAGCATCAGATACGGGAGGAGCCCGCCGCCTGCGGCAGCGGCCAGCCCTGTGCACAGGCAGGGGAGACAGAGGCCTAAGGAGCGATGAATGATCCCATGTACCTGAGAATGGTTTCTCCACAGCCCGATGTGGGAGCCAACATCTCCTCCTACCGGTCTCAGATTACGGAAATATATATATATTAAAATATGTGTGTATGTATATATAAAGTAAGAGTATTTTCTCCAAAAAAAAAAAAAAAAACCCGCCTTTTATAAAAAGCATGTTGGCTCACTTGCTAGGGTCTGGTTGGGCCAGTGATGGTGGTGGGGGGCCGGGGTCTTGGTGCTTGTGGTCCTGGGCCCAACGGGCAGCATGGAGGGGCCACCCCAGATTGGGACATCTCCCTGCACAACTTCAGCACAAGGCTGTGAGAGCAGCTCGTCCACTTCCACGTCATGTGGCTGACACACTGGCTCTTCCTGTGGGTGGGGGCCATGCCGCACCTGTGCAACCTCGCCGTGGCCCTGTGCAGCCACTACGATTCCATCCCCGTGTCTCCTCCCTCCTCAGAGACACTTGTGGCATGACCTCCACTGATCTTACCTGGCACTTAGCCAGGAAGACCAACAAACAGATGTTTGTCAGCTATAACCTTCAAAACACAGATAGTAACCTCACATTACTTGTAAAACACAGGATCAAGGAAGAAATGGAGGCTTATCCAGAAAAGTTCTAGCAGAGTGGCAGAAATGAGAATTTGTAACTTACGTACAATATACATTTAAATAAATGGACTGAATTAAAAAAAAAAAAAAAAAAAAAAAAGCTTGTTGCCTCAGAGGGCAGCAAGACAGGAGAAGGGTGAGGAGGCCTCCTGCTACATTAGCTACATTAGCCTATAAGGACCTGCCATTAGGGGCACCTGGGTGGCTCAGTCGGTTAGGTGTCCGACTTCAGCTCAGGTCATTATCTCATGGTTCGTGGGTTCAAGCCCTGCATCGGGCTCTGTGCTGAGAGCTCAGAGCCTGCAGCCTGCTTCAGATTCTGTCTCCAGCTTGTGCTCTGCCCCTCCCCAGCTTGTGCTCTGCCTCTCTGTCTCTAAAATAAACATTTAAAAAAATAAAAAAAATAAAAAAGGACCTGCCATTGGCTGGGCCCGCTCTAGCCTAGGAAGGAAGGAAGGAAGAAAGCACCACCCAAATGGCATCTTCCTCTCTCAGAGGTCCCTTCTGAACGGCTAAAGCCAGTCATGAATTATGGAAATATATTTTGGTGCCTTTTAGTAATCTTCAGGATACTTTCATTTAAAGGTTTACTACAATAAAGACTTGGCAGCCTCTATTTAAATGCTGACCAGACATAGAAGCCCGCTTATTTTTAAATTTTTAATTTACGAATTTTAATGAAGACATTTCCCAGAGCACTGGTGCTGTGGGGTGATGGGAGGGGGATTGTGGGGAGATAGTAACCTTGGGCTTGTTTGGGGTGGGGGAGGGGAGGTCAGGGAGGTGGAAGGGAAGTTGAACAGGGTTTAGGAACTTAACCATGCTCCTAAGTAAAGGGGTTTCTATAACTGCATGATTCTGACATTGCATTTAAAAAAATTTTTTTAAGTATATTTATTTTTGAGAGACAGGGAAAGAGAGAGACAGCACAAGTGGGGGAGGGACAGAGAGAGAGAGAGAGACAGAGAGGGAGGCACAGAATCTGAAACAGCCTCCAGGCTTTGAGCTTTCAGTGCAGAGCCTGACACGGGGCTTGAACTCATAAACCGTGAGGTCATGACCTGAGCCGAAGTTGCATGTTTAACCAACTGAGTCACCCAGGCGCCCCTGACACTGAATTTTTATTTTTTTTAATGTTTATTTTTGAGAGAGAGAGAGAGAGAGAGAGAGAGAGAGAGAGAGAGAGAATGAGCGGGGGAGGGGCAAAGAGTGAGTGGGGGAGGGGCAGAGAGAGGGAGACATAGAATCCGAAGCAAGCTCTAGGCTCCAGGCTCTGAGCTGTCAGCACAGAGCCTGACATGGGGCTCAAACTCATAAGCTGTGAGATCAGGAGCCGAAGTCAGATGCTTCACCGACTGAGCCACCCAGGTGCCCCCTATGACACTGCATTTTTAAGGCAACCATTGTGTTTCTGGGTTTGTATATGAATAAAATATTTTCAGACAGATCAAATGAAACTGGTAAAAGTGCTTGCCTTCGGGGAGGAGAAACTGATGACTGGGGCATGAAGTTGAGGAGATACGTTTACCTTTGGATCTTTTCAACATTATATTCTTTCATACACTACTTATTCAAAAATTATTTTTTAAAAAGAATCTCAACTCAGCTACATTAACTCCGGGCATTAGTATAAAACTTCATTTCAAGCCCTCTCTGAAAAAAGATTCTACAGGCCACCCTGTGCAAGAAATGGTTTTATTTCAAAGGCTGGGATCTCATCATCACTTTAAATAGCAATAAGATTCACTTAGGCAGTCACTAATAGCTTGTTCCTATTTAGAAAGTGTGCAATTTCCCCAGGTTTCTAGAAGCTGAATATTTTGAACCATAAAGTAGATGAAATGGAGATGCTCTTCCTTCAAGCATTTTTATTTAAAAAGAATAATCTTTAAAAAATTCAACTTACTGATTTTATTAATTCTAAAACAATTAAAGCAATTAATTCTAAAACATGATTTTCACCATGGTCCTGTGTGCTTTTATTATATTCTTCGTACTATGACTCTTATTCACAGGCTCTTTTATTCAGAGGCCACAAATTGGAAAAAGTAAATACATTTTAATCTTCATGCTTTTGAGGAAGTCTGCCCACATTTCCAGTGACATGCTTTTTATTTATTTATTTATTTATTTATTTATTTATTTATTTATAATTTTTAAATGTTTGTTTATTTTTGAGAGGGAGAGAGAGACAGAGCATGAGCGGGAGAGGGGCAGAGAGAGAGGGAGACACAGAATCTGAAACAGGCTCCAGGCTCTGGGCTGTCAGCATGCAGCCCGACACGGAGCTCGAACTCATGAACCATGAGATCATGACCTGAGCTGAAGTCGGATGCTTAACCGACTGAGCCACCCAGGTGCCCCGTTAACCTATCATTTATATGTTACTACAAGTTATCTTCTCTTTACTAAGGGCCAATAGAGCCTAAAATGGCTCTGCTCCTCCTCCTCTGCGAAAGCTCAGCTAAACAATCATGAAAATCAAAGATAGATAATACCGGTGTGGAGGTAGTGGAAACCTAATAGGATTAGCAAATGAACAGGATCCAAAACCTAATGTATGAGAGTGGAAAATAAAAAGCACCAAATCCATCCAAGGGGCAAAAAAAAAGGCCTTCTGATGTTGGCAGGAAGGGGCTTGGGAATGGAGATATTTAGGGCAAAGGCTCTGAACAGTACCAAGGCCACCTGCCTCCCTTACCTCCCCAAAAAGCCATTCATAAAGCAAAGGCCTTTTGTCAAGGCACCGTATGCTGGCAATCATACTTCCTAACCTGAGTGCCAATCAGAGACACAAGCCACTTACATGTCGGATGCTCAGTTTCCTAACCCTGCCCACTTCCCAGGGCTGAGACAGGTAAGATGTGTAAAAGCACTATATCATTTATATAAATATCAATGTTCTGATACTATCCTCAATGATCACAAAGCAGTTTATCACACAGCAATGAAGTTCTAAGCTCATTCACTGATCCAGGATTTAGTGAGCTCCTGGAATAGTGTGTGGCACACAGCTGGCACTTAATAAATACTTCATGATGGCTGGGGAGAGAAAGATGGACAGATGAATAGAAGGAATGAAGGAATGACAAAAGCAGGTCTGAGTGAATGAATGAATGAACGAATGGCCAAAGTCTATGAAAGACTACAAAGAATAACAGAGACATCCTAGTATGATAAGACAACTTTGAAACCTTTTACATTTCGGGGCGCCTGGGTGGCGCAGTCGGTTAAGCGTCCGACTTCAGCCAGGTCACGATCTTGCAGTCTGTGAGTTCAAGCCCCGCGTCGGGCTCTGGGCTGATGGCTCAGAGCCTGGAGCCTGTTTCCAATTCTGTGTCTCCCTCTCTCTCTGCCCCTCCCCCGTTCATGCTCTGTCTCTCTCTGTCCCAAAAATAAATAAACGTTGAAAAAAAAAATTAAAAAAAAGAAACCTTCTACATTTCAAAGCTCAAGATGCATCCTGCAAAGATGACCCATTCAGCTTCTGCAAGCATAAGCTCATCTGAGGACTATCTGACAGTTTGGTGACAAGTAGGTGCAGAGGAAGCTGATCCTCCTCTCCAGGGTCTAGGAAAGTCATGTGCCCAAAATTACACCTGTCTTTGTCCTTCAAATTCATTTAAGCAGGCCCCGTAATAATAGAAGTCTGGGCTGCCTGCCTCCTCTGGGTTTTTTTCCAGACACACTAAAGCCATCTTTACATTCAGAAAGAGCTTAGAGGGGGCTGAGATCAAGGTTTGCCCATGCACTTAGGGCAATTTTCAGAGAATTTTAATTTTATTTTGCCTGAACTTCTGTTGAGCTAAAGATAAATTTTCTTTCTGAAGATGAAAGCAAAAGTTTTTAAATGTCTCAAGTTTTCAAGATCAGAGGTTGAAAATATAGAAGCTGTCTAACCCCTCCCCACACAATTTTTAGAAGTTCCACACCATCGGCTCCAGAGGTTCAAGCAAAACTTCACTGTGCCGGAAGTCCCCTTAGGTCTGCTGTAGGGGTTAAAAAAAAAAAAAAATGATGTCTAAAAGACACGGACTACGCTACTAAGCACTTAGATAAATACCACCTTAGGTTTTTACACGTTGAAAGGATATGAATGTGTGCTGAAAGAGGCCTCATTCTGATTAATGAAGATAAATTTATTCTAAAACCAAACTTTCTGTAATTCTCATTCACCGTCTTGGATTTTAACATACACGACTTTTTCTAGTCCTTACAAAAATTCATTGCTGAATATTTCCGGTTTTATTTTCTCTAGTTTTGTGTGTGAAGAATTGAGATGGAATTTAGAGGAGAAAATAAAACAACAACAAAAACCTACTCTTCATTCCCAACTCCTAGTGTCAATGTCAAGCTTATTTCTATTAAACACTAGAGTGAAGCATAAAGAAAAACATTCAAGACAGAGATATTAGTATATCCTGATCGGCCAGGACATTATGAATCTCTAACGCCTTGGGGAGGAGAAATAAAATCAATCATGGCAGGGGCGCCTGGGTGGCTTAGTTGGTTAAGCGTCTGACTTCGGCTCAAGTCATGATGTCATGGTTCATGAGTTCGAGCCCCGCATCAGGCTCTGTGCTGACAGCTCGGAGCCTGGAGCCTGCTTCGGATTCTGTGTCTCCCTCTCTCTCTCTGCCCCTCCCCAACTCTTTCTCTCTCTCATTCTGTCAAAAATAAATAAAAGCTTAAAAAAAATCAGTCATGGCAAATGAAATATCTGCAAGTGGGGCTTTTCACAAAAAAAAGTTCCAAATTATAACAGTATGTGATACTAACATCTTCCCCGGTGTTCACCTGAACCCCATGGTATGAGGCTACACACTCCATCCGGAGGCAATCGTTCCTAGCAGGCTGGCATTTTGGAAGGAACAGGAAGGTTGTTTTACCTTTTCCCCTGAAATTCAGTTGGCAAGATTCTCTGCTACGTCAGCCTCTTAAACCCTGGCATCCTTTCAAAGGAGGAATCACACTGAATGAAAGTAAACCCATTCCATTTTCCCCACTTCTTTTTCTTATTAATACATGGTACTGCCAGCTGGGCCAAATGTTGGAAAGTAAAGTAGAAAATAAAGCAGAAATAATAAGTAGAAAAACAAATGTCCCATAATCTCACCTCCTCGCAAACAACCCATGTTCACATTTTGGCAAATCTCCTTCCAGATTTTTTCCTATATGTTATGGTATTAGTTAGAATTATGTTGTGTGCATCTACCTGTTTCCCCCTTACTTACTGATATATCATGAACATTTTCCCTTAAAAACTACATTCCCTTTAGGTTTTCAAGAGACTCTAGTCAAATATTGAACTGTGAAAAACAGATAGTTCTTAGGAGAGAGAAACGTGATTAGAGAAAGTTATGAAATGCTGACTTACCAGTAGGGATGTGGAAGAAATAATCTAACGTCTTTAATGGCAATTCAAAGTAACAGATATTAATCTTTGAAAATAACTTTTTATATAATAAAAATTTATATACTTGAATAAAAGTAAGTTCATAGCATGTTCCCATTTAATCCACCCTTACTTTATATTTTAAGGTTTAATAAGTACAATCCTTCAGTACTAATATCCACACATATACACACTCTCTCTCTTATATTAAATCTCTTGAATATAGAAACGTTAATTCTTACACAAACTAAACAACTCAGAAAATTTTTAAATAGCCCATTTTCTACATTAATGAAGAACTGTGTAAATGTAAAAGTTAACTTGAACCACTCAGTAGATCGTGTATTCATTCACATTTCTATCTAGCCTACAAAAATGTACACACCATGTTCTCAATAACATTAGTGGCAAATATAAATACTCTCCTTCACCCTAAATAAAAAGAGATGAGCTATTTCTGTGAGCCATGTACTATACAGAAGCATTTGTATTTGCAAAGAAATACAACATCAGATCAACGGGGTAATGGCTGAGTTACCTGCAGCCAATTTCTTATTCTTAAAATTGACCTCTATGGCAGTTTGCCCAGACTCTCTCATCGAATTGTAAAGACGAGGACCCGAATGCAACAGTTATTCCGCTGCTGGGAAAAATAATAGCAAAGTATTCTGAAGACAAATAAAATTCTTAAGTTAACTGAAATCTTGAGTTATTCTTTCTGCTCCCGGAAGTTAATATAATAAATATTAATTACGAATGTAGATACAAGGTTATATAAAAATGTGTAAAGTATTAAAATAACCAAACATGACTTATATACTATGCACAAGATATATGTAATGTGTATATGTATTATACACACACATATATATTTACATACACTTTATTCAAAATATGTGAACATTCTCTAACGAGCATTTTCTAAAACAATATATTTCCCAGTTTGAGGATACATGGCATAAATATGAAAATCAGAGCCAGAAACTTTTATAATAAATTCAGACAAGACTCCCTAGATTTCTGTATATTTATGGAATTTCAGTAACAAACTTCTACTTCTCGCTGAGTACTTACGTTCCATGAAATAGGGCCCAGGCTCAATTCTCCATACGATTTGCCCTTTTTGGGTTCCAGTCACTCCCCTGTTTTTAGAATCCCAGAAGTTGGCTGGAGAATTCTCATCTGGAAAAACCAAACACTTTTTCAGCTTAATCACAACCTATGTCTCCTCCCTTAGTTCAGACTAATACAAGTTAAAATAAAAGGAGAATAAAAAGGAAATAAAATAAAAGGAAAAAAGGAAATAAGAGGAAAAAAAGATAAAGGGGGAAATATTAATGAACACTATTATTACTGACCAGCTCCCAGCAGATTATTACCCTGCATTTCTGTCCTTGCACTGATACTGAGGAATTGGGGACAGGGTGGAAAGAAGTTGGCATTTGTGGGCTTGGCCCAGTTAATCAATGTTGCCAAAAGGCAAAACTGGGAAGAACACAGGCTACAACTACCTCAGCGTCAATGGTGAGCTGATATGTAAGAAAGGAGTTGGGTGTGCTCCCATCTATAAAATCCTATATAAAAAAGAAAGGAAGAGCATAATTGAGAGAATATAATAGAACTTAAAATGGCATTTAAAAAGGGGGGGGCGGGGCGCCTGGGTGGCTCAGTCAGTTAAGCGTCCGACTTCAACTCAGGTCATGATCTCGCGGTCCATGGGTTCGGGCCCCGCATCGGGCTCTGTGCTGACAGCTCGGAGCCTGGAGCCTGTTTCAGATTCTGTGTCTCCCTCTCCCTGACCCTCCCCCGTTCATGCTTTGTCTCTCTCTGTCTCAAAAATAAGTAAACGTTAAAAAAATTTTAAAAATAAATAAATAAATAAATAAAAGCGGGGGGGGGGGCATTAAGCTATGAAAATGAGTGAGGACACAGTATGGGTTTGCTATGAACAGTATTTGGGAGACACCAACCAAGTCACCATGTCTGGTAGGATAATCTTTTACAAAAGGCCAGAGGCCATAAACCTCAAACAACACAAGAAAAGGAGAGAGAGAATGTTTAGGCTTTTGTATGGATAGTAACCTGAAGAATCAGCCTGATAGCATTTTCCAAGCTTTCTGACCTCCTGGCACACAGAAAATGGTAATATTTGTAGGACACACTGGGATAAACGAAAGACATGCTTATAACTTAAAAGGGCAGGCAGGGAAACTCTGGCTGCACCCAGCTCTGCCCCATCACCTCAAAGGCTGAAAGGATTCATATTCTATAATTTGCCCTCATCACACTAGTTTGAAGTTCTGTCCTAGGGCCCAGAATAGAAAATAAAACTGAAAACATGAAAAGAAGACCATTCAGAGTTTTACAGGCACATGAAAATGTATACAGTGATACTGGCTCTGAAAGTCAGATATTTTCATTTGTTTCCCCAAACCCCTTTCCCAGGAGGAAAGATTAAAGATACATTTTAACTGAGAGCTGGGATAAATTAGACATGGTGAAGTAAGAGCTACACCAAAATAAAGTAAAGCTGGAGAAAAGGTCCCAAGCTCAAGGGAATAGGCCTGAGAAGAAACGTCCCCTGCAACAAAGGGGGCACCCGGGTGGCTCAGTCAGTTAAGCATCGGACACTTGATTTCATTGCAGGTCGTGAGGTCACCGTTTCAGGAGTTCAAGCCCCACGTCCCTCTTGAGATTGTCCCTCTCTCTCTGCTCCTCCCCTTCCATTCTCTGTCTCTCCGAAAACAAATAAATAAACTTAAAAAAGAAAAAGAAAAACCTCCCTTTTTTCACGCTTCTGAGCGTGAAAGAACTAGAAACATGGGCCATAGCGAGGAGTCAGATAATCCAGCTCTGGGAGACTTCCGTCTGTGTCTGTGGTTGCACTTGGAGCCTACTATTTTCATCATATTCATAAGTCAAAGAACTCTAGGAGGAAAGGTCCTCCCATGCCGTCTGCATTAGGCACATTGCAAGCTGAAGATTCTTTCTGTGAAAAGCCAAGAAGGAGCCACTGTTCTTTATAAGAATGGAAAAGCATAAACACTCATGCCATCACCTGCTCTCCTAAACAAACAACACAAGGCACACCACTCCATTCCATCACAGAAATAGAACAACAATGCCAATATTTTTTTAATGTTTATTTATTTTTGAGAGAGAGAGAGAGAACGAACACAAGCAGGGGAGGAACAGAGAGAGAGGGAGACACAGAATGTGAAACGGGCTTCAGGCTCTGAGCTGTCAGCACAGAGCCCGACGCAGGGCTCCAACCCACGAGCTGTGAGATCATGACCTGAGTTGAAGTCAGACACTCAACCACCTGAGCCACCCAGGGGCCTCAACAATGTCAATATTTATTTTTTTATTTATTTTTTAATTTTTTTTTAATCTTTATTTATTTTTGAGAGAGAGAGATAGAGCGTGAGCAGGGGAGGAACAGAGAGAGAAGGAGACACAGAATCTGAAGCAAGCTCCAGGCTCTGAGCTGTCAGCACAGAGTCCGACGTGGGGCTTGAACCCACGAACCGGGAGATCATGACCTGAGCCGAAGTCGGACGCTTAACCGACTGCGCCACCCAGGCGCCCCAACAATGTCAATATTTAAAAGGCAGTCACCGGGGCGCCTGGATGGCGCAGTCGGTTAAGCGTCCGACTTCAGCCAGGTCACGATCTCGCGGTCCGTGAGTTTGAGCCCAGTGTCGGGCTCTGGGCTGATGGCTCGGAGCCTGGAGCCTGTTTCCGATTCTGTGTCTCCCTCTCTCTCTGCCCCTCCCCCGTTCATGCTCTGTCTCTCTCTGTCCCAAAAATAAATAAAAACGTTGAAAAAAAATTTTAATAAAAGGCAGTCACCTAAACCTGGTTGTGAAAGATGTCATGTGGCTCCTCGGGGCAGATCTCAATCACTGCCTATCCACTGAGCTTCTTCCTTGCCAACTAAACCCCAATTTTATCCAAGGCAACAATGTTTCCAGTTAAAAATACTCATCTCTCCAGAATCTCTTGCAGCTAAAGGTAGCATGGGATCTAGTTATGGCCAGTAGGGTGAAGTGGAAGTCTACTGGATGGGACTTCTGAGAAAGCTATCATTTTCCTGATTAAAAAGAGGACGGACTTGGGGCACCTGGGTGGCTCAGTCGGGTAAGCATCCCACTCTTGATTTCTGCTCAGTTCATGATCCCATGGTTTGTGGGATCGAGCCCTGCACTGGGATCTGCGCTGACAGAGCAGAACCTACTTAGGACTCTCTCTTTCTTTCTCTGCTCTTCCCAGCTCTAAAGGACAGACCCAGCAATCCTATTTTGCTCTTCCCTCTCCCCTCGTCTTGGATGAGAACCATACACTAAGGATGGCAGAGGAAGAAGCTAGGAGTAACCATGATGAGTCCTTTAGTCCTGAACTACCTGCCTTCAGACTTCTTGCTACCTATGCAAAAATAAATTCCTATTTGGTTAAGCCCCTGTGGTTGGGTTTCTGTTACTTGCAGTTTAACACAATTCCTAACAGAAATACCTGTTAAAAATCAACCAGTGATTTAGACTCATCATGCCCGAATATCCCTGTGACTGCATCACTGCTTCAGGCTAGACAACAAAGTACTTGCTACCCTTCTAAAAGATAGTTTAATGGGCAGAGGTGCTTAGGTGGAAAGAGTGATTCTCATGTTTCTGCAAATAAATGTACTATTTTTAAGCTATTGGCCACTTGGAAGGCACAGAAAGCCGGACCCTGGAAGGAACAGAATATATGCATCGGGAGTAGACAGTGCCCAGCTATGCAAAATACTTTTTTAGAAACATGGCTATGCACATAACACATTTCTGAAAATCCTGTTGTGAGAGTCTCCTCTTGGGGCCTCAGGAAAGATGAAGTAGCACTGCATCTTGCTTTAGGGAGCAATCAGCAGGATCACAGCGATAAAAAGCAGTGGTAATAAAACTGTACTTCTTAATGCAACCTCACACTAAGGTTTGCACTTCTGCTGTTACTCACCTTTTCTCCCAAAACCATCAGGTAAGCCAAATGAAGTACAGATTTCTTTTTTATTTTATTTTTTTTTTGTTGTTTTAAAGTTTATTTATTTTTGAGAAAGAGAGAGAGAGAGAGCAAGCAGGGGAGGGGAAGAGAGAGAAGGGGACACAGGATTTGAAGTAGGCTCTGCACTGACAGCAAAGAACCCGATGCGGGGCTCAAACTCACAAACTGTGAGATCATGACCTGAGCCGACGACTGACGCTTAACCAACTGAGGCACTCAGGTGCCCCAAAGTACGCATTTCTGACACAAACTTGGGAAAAAGGACCACTGAGGAGCAGAAATAGAATGGGAGGTGGTAATGGGATGCAAACTATTGCAAGTGGTCTGAGTCCCGAACAGAAAGTGATGCCTGAGCTACACGTCACGTACACATTCCTAGAAAAAGAACTTTGACAGAGAACCACTATAGGCATCTCTTGTTCCAAGAAGGGTCACTGATAACTCTTTGCCAGCCACATCCACTTCAAGGTAGAAATACTATACCATGTGAATAGGAAATAAGGGAGAACAGGAATGGGTGCTTGCTTCTAAGACCTTTAACCAAGAAACATATCTAGAGCATAAATTAAAAAAACAAAAAACAAAAAGCAAACAAACAAACAAACAAAAACAGGGGAGGAGGGGTGCCTGGGTGGTTCACTCAGTTAAGTGTCTGACTCTTGATTTTGGCTCGGGTCATAAACTCACAGTTTGTGGGTTCAAGCCCCAAGTCAGGCTCAGCGCTCACAGCACACAGCCTATTTGGGATTCTCTTTCTTTCTGTCCTTTCTGCACGCACGCACATAAGAAACAGATCTAGAGTCACGTGTTCAATTTACCCCTCAGCTCCTGTAGGTTGGGATAAGCCATATATCTCTGACTTGAATTCCCCTCTTTGGTTCATAGGTGATGTGGACAACTCCATTTGGTTACGTTTGTATTTAAAGAAAAACAGACTATCCCCTTGAAGCAAAATGCTGAAAATGTACCAGGACTATTTAGGCTCATCTGGAACTCAAATGTGCCATATATGATGAGAAATGGGTCAGAATTAGGATAAGCAGGCCCAGAGCAGAAGTTTGACAGATCTGTTCTGATTTAAAATGCGACAGCAAGAGACCATCCTGTAAATCTCCATAGGGAAGATCTCATTCCCCACCAGGCATAGTGTTTGTCACATAGAAGATACTCAAGTTGATTAATACTGTTTATTCTGGATTGAAATTTTTCTCTGATGAGATTATGTTTCTGATAATTCATTATCCCTGACATATAAGCATTCCTGCCATCGAGTGGCAGTTACCCTTAATTGAAAATACCAAGTCCATATAAATAAACTAGCTTAGGGGCAAACAGGACAAATTATTCTGATATGACTATCACAACCTCCATCACTACTACAGCTCCTACGGCCACTAGCTGGCACACCTCTGGCCAGCCTTGCTCACACCATATAAAGAACAGCTAGAATGACTCATTCCTTGTATTTCAAGAAGACCAATTTTAATTGGTCCCTCAGAGTAAAATTTCGTCTTTAAGTAGGTTAACACTTTGTTTAGGTTGCAGTCAATTCTAGTCTAGACCCAGAACACCTTATCTGTGACAGTATTTCTTTTTTTTTTTTTTTATTTTTTTTTTACGTTTATTTATTTCTGAGACAGAGAGAGACAGAGCATGAGTGGGGAGGGGCAGAGAGAGAGGGAGACACAGAATCCGGACCAGGCTCCAGGCTCTGAGCTGTCAGCACAGAGCCCGATGCGGGGCTCCAACTCAGAAACTGTGAGATCATGACCTGAGCCGAAGTCGGTCACTCAACCGACTGAGCCACCCAGGCACCCCTCTGTGACAGTATTTCTATGCTGAGATCTACTTTTCATGGATATCTGAGGACAGTTTATTTTTTCCCAGACTGTAGGAGTTATTTTTCTTTCCCCTCATCTAACATGTATATTAGTGATTTGGTCTTTTTTAAATGTCCCTACTCCAAATAAGAAAAATAGTTGAGTATAAAATGGTATACCAAAGAAAGGGTTCTAAATCCCTTACGAGTAGAATGTAGACATAATTATAAATCTATTTTCCCCCCACTAAATAAAGGTTCTGATTGATCAAAGAAATGTTGTTGGCCTTTAAAGCCAATTATCAATTGGCGCATTTATACTTAGTTACTTCCTTTCTCCATTTCTCTTAACAAATATTCAAATCTGTCCCACCGTCCTCACATCCCATAACTAATTTCCAAGCTCCTACTTGGAGCAGGGTAGCATCCAAACCATGGAGAACATGAGGTCTCATTTCCCTAATGCCCTCTTTTCTGGGTCCATACCTACTCCTTGCCTTCTTTTACAGGGTTCTACCCTGTTACGGTGGAGCCTTTGACCCAATCCTCTCCATCAGTCACCTCTCACCTTGATTTTTACTTCTTCCTTTCAACCTAAAAACATGTCAGCTTCTGTGAGGCACACTCTCCTGGTTTTGCTTTTGCTCTTTGAATATTACCTTTCTTGTTCCCTTTCCCATTCTCCTTCTTATTTCCCTTCCTTTTAGGATTCAAATGTCTGTTTTCCAACTGAAATAGTCTATTTTCTAGGAGTGCATATTTTAGAGACTTAGGTAACTTTCAGGCTGGAATATAACTACAAAAAAGTAACACTGAAGATGTTTAACTCATGTACCTAAATACCTTCTCTAAATCTAATCTTGTTTGTTAGGGTTTATATAAAGCTTGTCCACTCATGTCTCATATGTCTTCTTTGTTCTCTTACAAGTCTAGTTGGCGGTACATTTTCTCTAAATAGAAAAGCGAAGTACACACACAAAAAAAGCCTTAAAATCCTTTTAGTATAATTTTATACCTATCTGTTTATGAGTATTATGGGAACACAATCAAGGAAACTTGTGAAAATCTCACTCTTGCCTATTTGAACAATCCATGATACTTTTGTGAAGTGATTTCATTTAGTGTTTTTTTTTTTTTTTAATTACTCTTTAGGACTATTTCAATTCATTCTGTTATTAATACTGGAATTAAATCTAGTAAGTCCGATTCTCCAAAGGAGAAACAAATTAAGTGTTTGGACCCAGAAAACAAAGGCATAGAGATAGAAGATTGCCACACACAACTCTCTTAACTATATTGTATCGTGGTGGCTCAGAGAATTTTCTCAGGTCTAATTAATAAGGTTAAAAACAGGCCCCTTTTCCTACATTAAAACCATAGTATCTTTAGGAGGAACACATCAGGGCCTTAAACAAAAATGTCTGTAAGCAGACTTAACATCTCCTGCACATTCACTAGGTCACACATCATCCTTGGCTACTTCCCCTTTACCTAATTGATCCTCCACAGCAACGATTACCCAACTTCATTACTCACAGTGAATATCCTGCAGGCTTCATTTAAAATGCAGATTCCTGCCCTGCTCTTCCAGAGATTTTTGGTTCAGTAGGTTTGAGTCAGGATGCAGGAAAGAGAATTCTAGCAAGTACCCTAGGGAGCTGATTCTGATACGGATACTACAAAGACCACACATGATAAAACTCTGTTCCATGGTTATTTCCAGGGATATTGAGCAATCACAGCGATGTTTTGGACACTGTACTTCTCTTTGACTACTGTGCCTCCAATTTGTCAGCTTGTGCATTCATTCATTCACTCATTCATTCATGAAAAGCATTTACAGACTGCCCCCTATGGAATATAAGGAACACCCATTTCCTGCCATCAGGAGTCCCCAGTGTGAAGACTGGCACATAAGGTACAATGCAATGTGAAGAATGCTATGACCAAGGTGTACATACTTTATAAAGTGTTAAAGAGGAACAGAGAAGGAATAATTATCAATCCCCATGACTGTGTGTAATTCATATGGCTCGGGATCTGCCGAGTTTGATGTATATTTGGGAGGCACATATGGAGGTATCCTTTGGAAGATCTACACATTTAAGCCAGTCATTAAGGTGTCTCATCCATTCCTTTGCTTCACTGCTCCATAGACATATTGCTTTACCTCCCAGGGTTCATTTTTTAGTTCTATGAGTGGTCATCAGAAGCAGCAAACAAGTGGCCATGTTTAGAGCTGAATTCAGTGGTAAAAGTTACTGTTGCTGCCTGGGCCCCAGGATGTTATCTTTTTTATCCTTAGAAAAGTAAGATTAATTATATTAATGTACAACATGATTGTAAAGAGTAATTTAAATAATGAATTCTCTTTTAAAATGCCACCAAAAGCTAAAATAATGTAAGCAGAAAGACTTGTAATTTTTTTTAAAAAAAACTCTTCCTTCCCCATAATATTTCATACACAGAGATCAGTGTGAAAAATTACCTTTAAAAGATTTTTTTTTCCTGATTCTGGATTCCAGAAAAAGGACTCTGAATAGGCTTTTAAGATAATATATAGGAGACATGACCAGACATCTCAAACATATCCAAACATAATTTGGATTTGGAAATGTTTCTATGACTGTTAATATTTCCAAAACCTGCATACAGTGCTGGAGATAAAATATGAGCAAAACTGCTTATATTCAAAGCCCTCCTCTTCTGTCAATCAACCCAGGAGAGTTAAGACACGGTGAAGAATTTTTTGAGAAAGACGCCATGTGACAGATTGTGCCAGAGAAATGAAAAATGATGCTTGCAACTTTTATTTTGCTTTCAAGTAATCCCTCCCCACATTTTCTCACAAATGGCATAAACACCTAAGTTGTTTTAAATTGTTTTTTAGATACAAATTGAAGTTATATTCAATGTTATATTCAATGTTATATATGTCTTCTGATTGGATCACACAGGGGCCTGGTTTGTTCTGGCTATACTCAAAACTTAGATGCCCTGGGATTTGGGATTTGGAAAGTAATATTAAGCTCCAATTTGAATCAAAATGATCATTATAAATTTTTTTTAATGTTTATTTATTTTTGAGACAGAGAGAGACAGAGCATGAACGGGGGAGGGTCAGAGAGAGAGAGGGAGACATAGAATCCGAAACAGGCTCCAGGCTACGAGCTGTCAGCACAGAGCCCGACGCGGGGCTTCAACTCACAAACTGCGAGATCATGACCTGAGCCAAAGTGGGATGCTTAACCGACTGAGCCACCCAGGCGCCCCAAAATGATCATTATAGATCTGGGCAAAGAGCACACCTTCACAGGGACTGTTTGACTATTTTTAACAATTTTTGCAAAAATTTTTGCAAAATTTTTACCAGAATGTTCTAGGCAGGTTATGGAATCCTGCTGCTGCAATGTGACAGGAAAACTCTGACCATGACTTTGGGATCTGAACTACATCCCAAGGGAGGGGTGAGTCTTTACTACGGATTGCACTACATAAGAACACCAATCTTATGCAGCACTATGAGAATTCATCAACAAATTCCTCATGAATTTGCAACTGTGGCATTAGTTTTAACCCAGTCTCCCTAGATGCCCAATTCGTTACACTGAAGCTCTCTCTGGTTGAAAAAAGAGCAAGTGTCAGATCAATCCTGATACCACACCGCCAGCTGAGCATGTACCCACTAACGACTGTGGCCTGGTAGGTAGTCAACTGAGTAGCTATCTTCCCGTAGATACCAGAAGGAGTTGCTGATTGCACTGTGCCAGAGATGGGAGAAGAAGGCACAGCACACCACAGGACAAAGAAGCAACAGAGGCTGAGAAGAGCTGATGACAAGTCTGTAAGGTCTGGCCTTGGGGATTCGTGTGCTCTGAAAGGCACGTGTATCGCTGCACTGGCGGGGCGGGCGCCTACGTGTTGATTCAAGGCCACTCACCTGCAAGTATGGGAGAGATGTCTATGGTTGTCTCCTCTAGGCAGGCGATCTACCGGGGGTGGGGGAGCCCAACTCGGAGAACGTGAAATCTTTCACTAGATCCACACTGGGTGATACAGACAAGTCCTAAGCACACCCCTGAGGAGGCCTCCTGAACATTCACACCTCCGGACATACTGAGCAGAGGCAAGATGCTCTGCTAAGCAACTTTCTATGTAAGATACCTGATCCCAAACTATTCGACCAAACGCTCATTTTGACAAGGGAGGGAACCACCAAGAGATCAGTGAGAAGCAACACTTGAACTCATTTTGCCAAATACCTTGACAGTTTTCAGTCATGGCCCAGAACACCAGACAGTAAAGAGCAGTTCAGAGATGGCTTATATGTCAGGCACTGTCCTACCACTTTGTCTTTACCAGTTCACGGACACCTCTAACAATCCTTTGAGGTTGGTACCGCTATCAGATTCTTAATGATGGGAACTAAAGCACAGAGACGTTAGAAAATCTGTCCACGATCCCAAAACTAGTATGTGCAGCACGCTCCTTGATACTATACCACACCTTCTATCTAGACCACTGTGAAGAATTTGGATTCCATGCTGATAGGAGGTCACTGGAAGACGTGAAGCAGGGGAGTAACATGATCCATGTTTTTTGTTTTTTTTAATCCTCCTGGCTGCTTTGTGCAGAGTGGGCTGTAGGAGGGCAAGAGAGGATGGCCCACCATGATTCGCGCCCAGGCCCAGCACCGAGTGCTGGAACCATAACCTAAACGTGACCCTCCTCTGTCTCCATCTTTCCTGTGTAGACAGAGCTGCAGCAGCTATAAATAGCCTCCCTGAGTGCAAAAGGCTGGCAATCAATTCCAGACTCGTCAGTCCAACGACCCTGTGAGGTGACCCATCCGTCTCTAAGCTCTCTCCAAGTTCAACCACCATCCTGGATTTCACTCTCTAAGCCCACCATGCTCTTCCTGTCCCCTCTTTATCCAAACAACTCTCAAAAATCCAACTTGCCCACACTCAACCTTAATTTGTCAAGATAGAAAGCTCAGATTCTCCATCACTTAGTAACTCAATAAAGTTCCTAATGCAACATATTTAATTTATCACTGGCATTTAGTCCACATGGGCCTTCTATTTACCCACAGAAGTATGCTTTATGTTTTTAGGTACCTATCACTTATTTCAAGGACCAAGAGAGTAATACACTGCCTGATAATGAAGCTGTCGGCTCTTAGGTGATGCTTAAGATCCCAGAACTTTGAGAAACAGCAGACCTGAGGTTAAATTCCACCTCTCTCGTTTGCTGAAACCATAACCTTATGCAAGTCTTAAAACTGCACAGGCTCCATTTCTTCAATCTATCAAATGATAACAGCACCAAGCTCAGAAAACTGTGAGGAGTACATGGGTACAGTATTTGAACCTGGCACATATTTAGGAGCTGAATGTGTGGGGTTTAAAAATCTCTTAATCCATTTCTTCCTTCTTTCTAAGAAGTTACATTTTTCCTTTAATACTCAAAAGCACAGTTCCTTAATCTCATTTCCTTAGGTTTTACTTGTTAAATTTCTTTTAAATAAATTCATTTTATTTTAATTTCTCATAAATATATATAAAACAAAAGTATGCTTACTTATGTCTTGGGAGACTGTTTTCTTTTTTTTTAATTTTTTTTAATGTTTATTTTTGAGAGAGAAAGAGAGAGAGAGAGAGAATGAGAGACAGAGAGAGACAGAGAGAGGCAGGGCACAAGCAGGGGAGGGGCTGAGGGAGAGGGAAACCAAATCCTAAGCAGGCTCCAGGCTCCAAGCTGTCAGCACAGAGCCCAATGCGGGGCTCAAATCCACGAACCGTAAGATCATGACCTGAGCCCACATCAGACGCTTAACCGACTGAGCCACCCAGGTGCCCCTGGAGACTGTTTTCTTAATCTGGATGCCGAATGAGCGGGCAACAAAAGTGCAGTCCATACGTACACTAATAGCATGTTATGCCATTACATGTGAATACAGTCTCTCACACAGAGTGTACCAGTCTGTGCAGTTCTTAGGTGGAAGGTCACTCAAAGCCTAAAATTCTGTCAGGCTTTAAGCTCAGCCTAATAAAGACAGGCAGAGATGCCCTCATCTTCCTACGCAAGGAAACATGGATTGGGTGGTACTATGTGTGTTCAAAAGTTGCCAGGAATGACAATGAGGTGTTAATTCTATATCCCTCTTTCTTTCTTCTAATTATTTATTTTTATTTATTTATTTTAATTTTGAGAGAGAGGAACACAAGCAAGGGAGGGCCAGAGAGAGAGGGGGAGAGAGGATCTGAAGCAGGCTCTGTGCTGACAGCAGAGAGCCTGATGTGGGGCTTGAACTCACTAACTGTGGGATCATGACCTGAGCAGAAGTCAGATGCTTAACCGACTGAGCCACCCAGGGGCCCCTAATTATTATTTTTTTAAATGTCATATACACACTAATTTATCACTCAAAAATAAACCTTTTTAATACTAAGTGAAGTTTAGAAGCAACCTCTAGATGCTTCAGGATGTTACTTTTATATGAACCTAATAGCTACAGATTCTGAGAAATGTGCAACCATTACAAAATATAAAGTTCAATGCAAAAGCATCCTTTGGTTGGGGGTAAATTACACCTTTGATCTTAGTGAGCTCATACAACAAGGATCAGGAACTTTCATAGCTAACTTTATGTAAAGAAGGAGGTTACCCTTATTGAAGTGAACCAAATATTTATTGGAGCTGATCCAAACTCAGTATGAAAATATTAGTTGGAAGTATATGAGAGCAATCGTTCTGGAACATTCATTGCTACTAATCCTAAAGAATAACCTGGCAGATGTGGCTACTCCCTGTGGGTCCCTCCCCAAAATGGCTTGACCAGAGGCTGAATGACCTTCCCAAAGGTTGGACCGCTCACCTGAATCCTTACTAAACCATCACCTTACTTTTCATTAAACTGAGCTTTTATGTGTGTTTCTAAATGGAGCACTGCTGGTTCTGTCCAGTGCAGTGTAGGCATGATATAGCATCCTTGGGTCTCCGGCACTACGTGCCAGGTGCACACTATACGACAATAAAAAATAACATCCCTGCCGACCTTGAGAACAACTGAGTGGCATTTTAGAGCCAAAAAGTAAATTTTTTCATTGAAAACATTTAATTTATAAAGGATTAGGATAAAACTGAAACTTATCCCTGTATTCATCCTGGCTCTTAAACAATCTAAGCAGATTCCAAAAGTCTACTGAAAGGTGGGTCAGTTTGCCACAAGGAAATAAATCTTAACAAAAACATGAATTTATTCTCCAAGTGTTTTTGTAAGATTGTTGGTTAATCAACAGTTTCTAAAATGTGAATGTCTATGAATCCTTGTCCATATAAACGTTACATTACAAATAAATCTGCTTTAACATCTCATTCATGAGAGAAGAGCTTTAAAAAAATCTGTCTAAAAACATTATTGGCCAGAGGCAGATAACCTGTCATGAAATCTAGACTCCATCGCATGACATTAAAAAAAAAAACCAAAACATTCTTGTAGGTAGAACCTGTACTTAACATCACAGTAAAGTAATTTATTTGAAACCAGTGGGGCTCTAGAACATCAGCAAAGGGACTGCATATTTATTTGTAAAAGTTTCACATGCTTTAATACCTGTACTGACGGCTGTTGAGTTGTCAAGTGATAAAATGTGATAAGCACACCACACGGTTTGTTAATAGCTATCCCTAATCGAGCTGGGAGGAGAGCACATTTAAGAACATTTCAAAAAGAAAGGCAAAGAGAACTGTAAATCTCAAAGAGTTGGACTCAGGGGGTGCCTGGGTGGCTCAGTCAGTTAAGCATCTGATTTCAGCTCAGGTCACGACCCCGAAGTTTGTAAGTTCAAGCCCCGCATCAGGTTCTCAGCTGTTCAGCACAGAGCCTGCTTCAGATCCTCCATCCCCTGTATTTCTACCCCTCCCTTGCTTGCTCACTCTCTTTCTCTCAAAAATAAATAAAAGTTTTTAAAAAAAAAATTTTTTAAGGGTCAGACTCAGAAATTAGGTGACAGTAGAACTCATTTTACAGAACTTCCTATTGCCTTACCTCACATAATCCCCAAAAGTTTCTCTCTGCCTTTTTCAGGGTTGAATCCATCATCATTTCAAATCTGGTTTGGAAGCAGCAAGAAGAAACATGTTTCATTCTCCTTAAAATCATGCACTGGCCTACCCACTTGGCAATTCCATTCATAGAAGCAGCCAGAACTGAAGTCAGGCAGGTCTGGAGTCCTAACGTGGCTTTGAGAGCTCTGCGGGTCCACTTCACTGATGCTCCTGCTTCTCTTTCTCTTTCCCAACGTTCTAGAAATGAAATCCTAAGCAGGATTTGAGCAGACCTGTACCAGGATACTCTTGTCTGGCTAAAAAAAAACACTGAGAGCCACTCCCACTCTTCCTCAAGACTTACCACTGTTCAGGCATCCTTAATGAAAAAACATAACCTATTAGTATCCCATACGCTGAGGCAGTTGTGGCCACACCCTGTGAAGGGTACAGGATGCAATCACCCCATCCTCCCCTCAGCTTCCTTCCTTTGCTTTTCCATTGGGAAAATTCCAAAGAATGAGTTATGTGTATACACACACACACACACACACACACACACACACACTCTCTCTCTCTCTCATACAGAGTGAGCTGATGTCAACAATCTGTTATCACAGAGAGGGGAATTTTCTGTCTGATTTACTAAGAATAGAGTAGCCATTACCTGGAAACTCTAATTTACTACTTTGATTAATAAGATAAAGAATTTGTTTAGGATATTAAAATAGGCTTATCGCATCCTAACTAATCCAAAATAAATATGTGGACTTAGATTTCAAACTGTAAAAATCAACTAAAACTTTTTGAAACATCATACAGCTTTAATGAAAATCCCAAACTGTGGTTATCAACCCTGAAGTTATTTTCAGATGTCACTTTTAATAAAAAAAATGGATGCAAAACATCCATCTAGCTGTGTTCTTGTCTTATCCAAGGAAGAAGTTGTGGCGGAAGAATTTCCAGATGAGATGCATTATTCTTTTTTTTTTTTTTAACATTTATTTATTTTTGAGACAGAGAGAGACAGAGCATGAACGGGGGAGGGTCAGAGAGAGAGGGAGACACAGAATCGGAAGCAGGCTCCAGGCTCTGAGCTGTCAGCACAGAGCCCGACGTGGGGCTTGAACTCACGGACCGCGAGATCATGACCTGAGCCGAAGTCGGCCGCCCAACCGACTGAGCCACCCAGGCGCCCCGAGATGCATTATTCTTTAATGGAAAAGGGGCCTCCTGAAGCTGGCCCACCCAGGGCAGTTGTCGCAATTATTAAGTGTCAGTTGCATGGGTGGATGTAATCAAAGGGTGCGAGACTATATCTCTCCAGAAAGCTTCCAAGAAAGCAAGATAAAATATCTTAAACTGTCACACGTTTTGCTGTGAAGTGAGACAGGCTGGATTCAAGCTCCGCGCTACATTTAGTGAATGCAATTTACTCTCTACTGGTCCCTTAATCCAGACAGTTTGCCATGAAGCTTCATGGGCCACAAAGCTTTGGCAATAGACTGTGTGGGCACAGTAAGCCTGGCACTCCAGAATCACCACCAGGCTGCTTCTGACATGTAAACTCTGCCCAGTCTTAGAGAAAATCACTGTAGATTCTTGGGTGTATGCTAGTGAACACCCAAAGAGCAAGCATGTGCACAATGCCTACGATGTACCAGGGACACATCGCAGATGCTATAAAAATAGCCTCACGAATGGCAGTGCGCTCCAAGGCTGAGGTCAATAATGTTATTAGAGCTATGTTACAGGTGAGGAAACAGAGGCTCCCAGAGAAGTGATGACAGCCAGGATTTCAGGTTGGATCTGAATGACATCCAACACTCAAACCCAAGCTCTTTTACAATACACTGCTTTTCTCAGACAACGCTCCTGAAGATGGCAGTCACCTCACTAATATGACGAAGTCACCAAAAGGAGTTTAAGAAAAAGTAATCTAAATGTTAAAAAAAAAAAAAAAGTAATCTAGAAGGGATGAGTTTATTTCCTCTTATTGGCATCAACGGTGGCTACAGCCTATGAACAACAGACTTCTCATCAATGTCAGCATCTCTGTTTTCAGCCCCAGTCAAAAGCGTCTAGTCTTGAATGCTTGCTTACTTCCTAGTTATGGACCAACAGATTCTCCATGAAGTTCACCTGATGCTCCCACGACTCTGGCTCTCCAAGCCACGATTCTTTACCTTCCAAATAGTGTAACATTTGCCAGACAGGCCACTTTAGCTGAACTCTAGGTTCTAGTCCGTCCATGCGTCATCGATGTTCACATGTGTCAAACAGGCTATTGTCCTGTGTAAAGGAAATCTATTTCCCCACAGCACAAGCCACTGTCATAGGAGACTAGATTTCCAAGTTGACCAAGAAACTTATAAAGTGGATCAAGGGATGTGAGACAATGTTGGAGCCTAGACTTAAGGCCATCACATACATGCACCTTTTCATAGAGGTGGTATTTCTTAAACACGGGTAGTTCAGGCTGTACCTCTTCAATCATAGTGGACTACTGCATTGAGAAGGTACAGCAAGACAGCATAGTGTCAGACCTCAAAATTTATACATGCTAGGAATATATAAAGGAATATTTCTCCAAACCACAACCCAGTGTGAAGAAAGACCTTGAAGATCAACAAGTAAAATGGGAAGCACATTAATACAATATTTGCATCCATGTAACATCATCTTAGCATTTTCACTCGCTATGATGGCATACGGTGCCAGGCATTAGGAGATAGTTCTCAACAAGACAAACAGAGCCTCTGCTTTTTCTTACAGAGCTTCTATTTTAGAGACAGGGAGACACATTTAAATAACAAATACAAAATGAATGCTTTAGCTACTACTATGAGACATGCTACAAAGGAAAAAGAGGGCATAAGGGAATGGGCGAGTTGCTGACATGACCCAGGCCAGAAAATAAGTGAAATCTTCCTCAAGGAATCAATGTAGGAACTGAGCTCTGAAGGATGGATAAGGAGGGGAGGAAAGAGAAAAGAGACAACATTCCAGATAGAAGAGCTGCTCAGAGGCCCTAGCATGGGAAGCAGCATGGCACTTCCATGGACTGAAGGAAGACCAGTGTGACTAGAACACAGAGGGTAAGGGAGAGATGAGGCCAGTGAAGGAGAATAGACTAGAAATTTTAAGCATCAGTGTAGAGGGAAAGAAAGGGAAGCTAAAGAATAGAGGAATGAGGGGCACTTGAGTGGCTCATTTGGTAAAGTACCCAACTCTTGGTTTTAGCTCAGGTCGTGAACTCCCAGTTCGTGAGTTCGCGCCCCATGTCAGGCTCTGTGCTGATGGTGCAGAGTCTGCTTGAGATTTTCTCTCTCTCCCTCTCTCTCTGCCCCTCCCCTGCTCACTTTCTCTTTCTCTCTCTTAAAATAAATAAATAAACTTTAAATTTTTTTTTCAACATTTATTTATTTTTGGGACAGAGAGAGACAGAGCATGAACGGGGGAGGGGCAGAGAGAGAGGGAGACACAGAATCCGAAACAGGCTCCAGGCTCTGAGCTGTCAGCCCAGAGCCCAACGCGGAGCTCGAACTCACGGACCGCGAGATCGTGACCTGGCTGAAGTCGGACGCTTAACCGACTGCGCCACCCAGGCGCCCCAAACTTTAAAAAAAGAATAGAGGAATGAAAATTGTCCTTTCATCCCATCTCCACAAGATCTCTTTCTGAAAGCCGATTGATATCACAGTTGTTAACATTCAAAGCTATTGATCTAGCAAGGATGCTCATGGGTGAAATTATGTTTTATGGATACTGAATGGATTAATCATAGAACTAAAAAGACATCATTTAACTAATGTAGCTTATTCCCAAAAGCTCACGGAATAAATAAATCATGGGAATAAAAGGCACAGCATAGGGAAGATAGTCAATGATACTATAATAGTACTATATGGTGACAGATGGTAGCATCCTTGCAGTGAGCACAGCACAATGTATAGAGAAGTTGAATCACTACGTTGTACACCTGAAACTAATATAACATTGTGTGTCAACTATACCTAAATTAAAAAAAGAATGAGTAAGCTCCAAAAAAAAAAAAAAAAGAAAGAGTAGAGGAGAGCAAAGACACAATTCTTAGATTACGATACAAATTGACAATGGAAAAATTCAGCAGCGTCTCTTCCATCTAGCTTTATGTTGGCACCAAAAACCCAAAACAGAATCAAGGTTAGCACATCAGGAAGGAACAACCATTTTCCTGAAAAGCCCATTATGAATTTCCTTTGTGTTTCTGCACTTTGCATGCCTCTGAGACTGACATCATATTATCCCATATGCATTATTTCAGTCCTGTAGCAAGTGTCTGCCTATGTGCTGCAACTTTTATCGGAGGGTTTTTCTTGTGACATTGTGTTCCTTAAACAGCCAGATGAATGCTGGCCTCCTCACCACTTTGTTTTCAGATTCCCCAAATCTTCCAATGGAAATGCACATCAGTCTGTGTATACATCAGAAAATGTTTTGAAAATTCATTCAAAAAAGAGACAGCTGCTAAAAGATCAAGGGTAGAGCCTCAAATAAAAATCAGTTTGACGACTGCACATGAAATACATGGTTTCTAAATTTTAGCCTAGAAACTGGTAGGTAATCAAATTAAATAAAAACAATAAGGGCTATCATCTGTTATCTATTAAGAACTTACCACATGCCAGGCACTATAAGTGTATACATACACTCTCTCATTTAATCCTCAGAGAACCTTCTGGGCTGGTTGTTACAATCCCCATTTCACAAAATAAGAAAACTGTGGGATAAAGAGACTGAATAACTTGCTCATGCATAGCAAAATCACAGAGCAAAAAACTAGCTGAATTTCAAATCTAGGGTATGCATGACATCAAAGCTTATCTGCACATTTCCCACCATTATACAACTTTCCCCCAAAATAACTAAGTACTGTTCATCAAGTGACAAGAACTGTGCTCGGTATTTCAGAATCACTAACTGATAGAATCCTCACAGCAATTCTGAGAGGTGTCATTATCCCTAAGATAAGGAAAGTGAGCTCTGGGAGGTCTGGTAACTTGATCAAGGGCACATAATGGCAAGGCTGAAAGGTGCAGAGGAAGACTTTCCAGAAGCCTGCACAATTTCACAACAGCAACATTTCTGAAGTATTCTGAGTTCAGTAGAAGCAGGTATGGGCATGTTTTCTTAGGGTTTTGCACTTTCATCTGGGAAATTATCATTATGCTCTGGAAGACAGTAATGTCCCCCAAAACTGACTTTCTCATCTTAGGTGGATAAGAAAATCTCTTTATCAATGTCCACTCAAGCCAAATGATCGGAACTGGGATCCATTGCTTTCATTAACATGAATAGATGACCCTCATTTTTCTCTCTCTAACAGATGGATACACACAAGCAGATGTAATGTGCCAAACACGTGAAAGGCAGAAATAAGAATAAATGTTGTTTTTTTTTTTCTTTCAGTAATCTCTACAACATAATTAAAGAAGCAGCTATAATGGGGTCTCCTTTATTTGACTGATCTGTATCCAGAAGCTCTAAGATATATTTCTCCTTATGGGTGAATTTTATATAAATACCTAAGAATGTTATATCTTTACTTACGGATGAATTTTGTATTAATCCTATGTTAATGTATTGCTAATGAAATATTACAGTGGTTTACATACAATCCCACCTCCCTCATTCAATTCATAACAACTGTTTAATTACATATGACTAGCGAGTTCTGCTCCTATGCTATTTATTATTCCAAATAAATTTATATTGTACAACAGGGTGAATTTAAAAATAGACTGTAGTCATGTAAAACTAAGAAAATAAAATGAAGCCAAAAAAGGAAGGATATAAAATTATTTTATTTGTCTATGTGTATACTTTGTTTCTATCTGTACAATGAGAACATTACCTTTTCCCAGTTATGCTTTGCATATAGCTGAGATAGCAATGAACTCAATAATATATCCTGGAGAGTCTCTGCTAGAAGTACATACATAGAGACTCCACTATATTCACACAGGGAACATTTTCAGAATTGGGTTTATAATTTACCACAACAGTGCATAATGTAGAATCAAATAATCACATAAATTCCCAACTCTGAAAGAAAAGTTTTCAAATTGTATTGTATATTACAAACATCTGGGACTTATGCTTAAAATTCAGACTCCAGGGGCACTGGGTGGCTTAATCAGTTAAGCGACCAACTCTTGATTTCGGCTCAGGTCATGATCTCATGGTTCATGGGTTCAAGCCCCACGTCAGGTTCTATGCTGACAGTGTGGAGCCAGCTTGGGATTCTCTCTCTCTCCCTCTCTCTGTCCCTCCTCCGCTCTCTCTCCCCCACCCCTCTCTCTCTCAAACTAGATAAACTATAGGGGCATCTGGGTGGCTTAGCTGGTTAAGTGTCCAACTGTGGCTCGGGTCACGATCTCGTAGTTCCTAAGTTCGAGCCCCGTGTTGGGCTCTGTTCTGACAGCTCACAGCCTGGAGCCTGTTTTGGATTCTGTGTCTCCCTCTCACTCTGCCCCTCCCCTGCTCATGCTGTCTCTCTCAAAAATAAATAAACATTTTTTAAAAATTAAAAATAAACTTAAAAATCAGACTCCATAGAGCAAAGAGCAGAAATTCTGATTCAGTAGATATAGGATGGGTCTTAGAAATTTGCATTTAAAACAATCACCCCAACTAATTCTGATATAGGTAATACTAGAACTACACTTTAAGAGACACTAGTCTGCAGTCTCAAAATTTAATTAGACCATACACTAATGTACATGTATATGTGAATGTCACATTTGGTTTTGCAAATGTGTTTTGTTAGAAACTTCAAAAATAGACATACATCTCTGTATCTTTGCAGTGTACTCTTTCCTAACAATTCTCATGATGATTATGTTCAATCTATCTTAAAAGAAGAAAAAAGTGAGTATAATGGAAAGCAAGTACAGAAAACATGAATAGAAAGGGATGTTAACATGAGAAAAAAAAAGTTTTTGCTTGTATAGAACAGTACTCCTCAAAATATAGGCTGTGGACCAGCACTGGGCCATGAACTTATCGTTAATGATTTGAGAGGACAGAAATTGAACATGAGACTTTACAAACTTTTACAGAAATTTGTCAGAGTAATTTTAAGTCTGTTCAGTAATTATAATAATAATAATAATAATAATAATAATAATGAAAATGTGGGCTTATATTTTGTAGATCTTGTTTTCATTTCATTTTTCTAAGTTTTTTTTCTTTAATGTTTATTTATTTATTCATTTTGAGAGAAAGAGAGGAAGGGGGAGCAGCAGAGAGAGAGGGAGAGAGAGAAACCCAAACAGGCTCCGCCCTATCCACACAGAGCCCAACATGGGGCTCAGTCCCACAAACTCCAAGATCAGGACCTGAACCAAAATCAAGAGTCAGACGCTCAACCAAGTGAGACACCCAGGCACCCCTAGGTCTACTTTTATTGTACTTTACAAAAGATCAGTGTCCGTGATGGGACTGAAAGGCCATAGAAAATTTGAGAAGCACTAGTGGGTTCTAGAAAGGAGGGTTTGGCCGTGCTTGCTCTGTGCAGTGAGCCCAAGATTGGACACAAGAGTGGATTTCTGTGGTACCATCTCAAACGTTAGCAGCCAGAAAGAATTTATTGAATGAATGTCTGTAAGAACATCCTTAACTTCTGATACTAATTCGCTTTGAATCTGTCAGCAATATATGAATCTACATGTTTTTGTGGATCTGTCAACTTTTCTTTTTAGCTTGTGCCACGTCTCAAAATAACACTTTAGGGGCGCCTGGGTGGCTCAGAAGGTTGAGCGTCCGACTTCAGCTCAGGTCATGATCTCGCGGTTCGTGAGTTGGAGCCCCGCGTTGGGCTCTGTGCTGACAGCTCAGAGCCTGGAGCCTGCTTCAGATTCTGTGTCTCGCTCTCTCTCTGTGCCTCCCCTGCTCATGCTCTGTCTCTCTCTGTCTCAAAAATAAATAAAACATTAAAAAAATTTTTTTAGATAACACGAGTAAAATTTCATAAAAAATTACTTTCGACGCATATAACAGCACATTTCACTTATTGTAAATGTATGTCTCTCAAATTTCAAAGAGACCCTTGCATTCTAACATTTGAGGACCCAGTGAAGAGCTCCATCATTATACCAATACCCTATCTGTGCATCTTTGCTGACATGAAACGACTGTTGCAGGCTGTTTTCAAAAAAGAAGGTCTTTCAACCACTTTGGTCATCTTAGTACTGGGTCCTTATTAGCTACCTAATGATCTTCATATCTGGCAATGACAACAGTAATAAGAAGCACAAACCATCAATACATAAGGAGATGGGACATAGATCTGATTTTTGCAGCTTTCCTGCCTCCTGGTAAACTGAGTAATAATTCTCTCCTTTATCGAGACGTGCCTTGTAGGCAGTAAGTTCAATTCTAGACATAGTCTCACAATTCCAGCTTCAGGTCAGGATACTGTTTGGTGGCCCTTGCAGTTGCTACTTTTGCCACGTGAGTGTTGCCAAGAATAACTTTTTCTCTTCCAAGTTAAATATGGTGTTTATAAAAGGTGTGGGGCACAGAATCTGGCAGCATGTATCTGTACACACAACAGACAAAGTCACAATAATAGCAACTGTGCTCCTGCTTGCCAAGATCTCTAGCCAGGAAGGGTGAAAAGTGAGGATTTTTTTTCCCCCTAAATAATTGTGTCCCTTTTTCAAAAAGAATAAAGTCAACCTTTAAATATGTAAGTTTGTTCTGTAATGTTTAAAAATTATAAGTTAAGTCAGACACTAAACTTATTCATGTTTTATTAACATGTTTTAATACAATTTAAGACATTTTCTCATTTAGTCAGTTACTTATACGCCTAAGATCTCTCCAACAGCTTGTAAATACAGTACAGAGTAGCACTGGTTCTGCAGCCCAAATGGACATCTCTTAGACATGAGACCTTGACAAATGATTAACCTTCCTGAACTTTAGTTCCCTCATCTATAAAATGCAGACAATAACGATGCAAGACCAGCACAATTTGGGAAGGACTGTAAAGCTACATACAGTAAGGAGACAGTGCCTGGCAAAGAGTATGTATTCACTGCCAATAAACTCTCAGGTATTAGTGTTGTTATTCTCAACAGAGAAGACCAAATCACTGAAATATCTAGAAAAGTTTTTAGAATGTTATTTCTGTGACAAATTTTAACACGAAATAGATACTTCCACCAGGAAGGCAGCTGAACTGACTTCTGGAGTCATTCTGCTCTAGGTTATTTGACATGATTAAATCTGGCACAAATTCAATGCTTTTACTAGAATTCAAATAATATCTTTGGAGGAAAAGAATTATGTTAGTGACTTCTATTGCACTATATACATTAGTTTCAGCAATCACTTTGGGAAAGGTTAAGTGCAGTGGATGAAACCAGAATCACAAGGCATCCTTGTAAAAGATGGCATTCATCCAAAATGCCTTTCCTGGAACAAACTGTAACAACTTGTTTCCCTCCCGCCGCCCTTCCCTACCAAGCTATATTTAAGGGTCTGTAAGCATTTCCATTACAAATTGCTGTCATCAGGATTTGTCATTTTACCCTCTAATCTGTTTCAGACTTTATAAATAAACATCTCAATCGCATTTTTAAAAAGCCATTGTTTTTTAAACTTAAAAACTTCCTTCAGTAAAGGATAATAGTACAAGGGGAAAAAAAACAGAAATACCAGAAAAGTAAGGATAATTTTACACATGAAAAAAAATTATCTGCCATGGCTTACTAAGCAAAATAAGACACATGTTCTAAAAATATGTGCCACTTAAGATCATGTAAATTTAGTGGTCACTGTGTTGTGATCTGTAATAATTAGAAACTACTATGTAAGTATCCAAAAATAAATGAATACGTACACATGGCACAGCCACATTATACCCTATTATGTTGCCATCACACAATGTTCCCAATTTTTAATGACATAGAAAATGTTCATGATATAGTAAGTGAAAAGCATACTGCAGAGCTGTATGCACAATATGAGCTTAATTGGGTTTAAAATTTGTAACATGTATTTCTACCAACAGTGCACAAAGCTTCCTTTTTCTCCACATCCTTGTCAACACTTGTTATTTCTTGTCTTTTTTATTTTAGCCATTCTAACAGGTATATGGTGATCTCTCATTGCTCATCGTGGTTGTGATTTGCAACTCCCTGACGAAGAGTGATGTTGAGCATCTTTTCATGTGTCTGTTGGCCATCTGTAAGTCTTCTTTGAAAAAAATGTCTATTCAGGTCCACTGCCAAGTTTTTAATCAAATTATCTGATTTTTTGGTATTGAGTTATATTAAGTTCTTCATATATTTTGGCTATTAGCCCCTTAACAGATATATCACCTGCAAATATCTTTTCCCATTTACTAGGCAGCCTTTTTGTTTTGTTGATGGTTTCCTTCACTGTGCAAAAATAAAGAAACTTTTTAGTTTGATGTAGTCCCAATAATTTGTTTTTGCTTTTGTTCCCTTGCCTTAGAAGACCTATCTAGAAAAACATTGCTACAGGTGATGTCAGAGAAATTACCGCCTGTGCTCTCTTCTAGGATTTCTATGGTTTCAGGTCTCACACTTAGGTCTTTAGTCCATTTTGAGTTTATTTTTGTATGTGGTGTTAGAAAGTGATCCAGTTTCATTCTTTTGCATGTAGATATCCAATTTTCCCAGTATCATTTATTAAAGAGACTGACTTTTCCCCATTGTATATTTTTGCTTTCTTTGCCATAGATTTATTGACCATATAAGCATGGGTTTATTTCTGGACTCTCTATTCTGTTCCATTGATCTGTGTGTCTATTTTTGTGCCAGTACCGTAATATTTTGCTTACTACAGCTTTGCAGTATGTCTTGAAATCTGGAATTGTGATACCTCCAGCTTCTTTTCTTTCTCAAGATTGCTTTGGCTATGGGGCGCCTGAGTGGCTCAGTCAGTTAAGGATCCGACTTCAGCTCTGGTCATGATCTCATGGTTCACGAGTTTGAGCCCCGCATCGGGCTCTGTGCTGACAGCTCAGAGCCTGGAGCCTGTTTCGGATTCTGTGTCTCCCTCTCTCTCTCTCTGCTTCTACTCCTGCTCATGCTCCGTCGCTTTCTCTCTCAAAAATAAATGAATGTTAAAAAAAAATTTTTTTAAGATTGTTCTGGCTATTTGGGGTCTTTTGTGGCTCCATATAAATTTTAAAATTATTTGTTCCAGTTCTGTGAAAAATGCTGTTGGTTTTTGATAGGGATTGCACTGAATCTGCAGATAGCTTTGGATAGTATGGAAATTTTAACAGCCATTGTGGAAGACAGGATGGAAGGTCCTCAAAAAATTAAAAATAGAAATAACATATAATCCAATAATTCCACTACTGGGTATCTACCCAAGGAAAATGAAAACAATAATTCAAAAAGATATATACACCCTTACATTTATTATACATTTATAATAGCTAAGATACGGAAGCAACCTAAGTATCCATTGACAGGTGAATGGATGAGGAAGATGTGATTCACACACACACACACACACACACACACACACACACACACACATCTGCCACAACATGGATGGACCTAAAGGGTATCATGCTAAGTCAAATAAGTCAGAATGATAAAGACAAATACCATATGATTTCACTCATAGGTGGAATCTAAAAAACAAAACAAATAAGCAAATAAACAAAAAAGCAGAATCAGACCTATAAATACAGAGAACAAGTTAATGGGTGCCAGAGGGAATGGAGTAAGTTGATGGGCAAAATGCATGAAGACATATGGGCTTCCAGTTATGGAATGAACAAATCATGGAAATAAAAGGCACCGCATAGGGAATATAGTCAGTGATACTGTAATGGTGTATAGTGGCAGATGGTAGCTACACTTTTGGTGAGCATAGTACAACATATATAGAGAAGTCGAATCACTGTGTTGTATACCTGAGACTAATGTAACATTGTGTGTCAACTATACTCAAAACAAAATTCTTAAATACACATATTTATGAAAATATCATTATAAAAAGGATATGCTAAAATGCTTATAATAATTACCACTTGGCAGGAAGACTCAAGTGTTTTCCTATGCTGTTCCATATTTTCCAACTTGTCTATAATGAACTTGCACTACTTTAATAATCAGAAAATAGAGGCTTCAATTTGGCTTAGTATTGCAGAAAAAATATAGAAACAGTAATACAGAAAAAAAATTAAGTTTGGCATCTCTCTCTTATCTTTCTATATGCTCTGTGTTCTCCTTTCTAATCTATATTTAATCATAAATATTCTGACGCTGGAAAATATTACTTACGTTAAAGTACTCATTCAAAAGAAGTTTTTACTTGTCAAATGGAGCTGCCAAAAAAAATGACCTTGTAGCTAATCACATATTATTAATAACCCACGTCTCAAGACGCTGAAAAACACAAGTATCATTCATCATATGGACATCTCTAGGGGACAAGACACAGATTCAAGAGACATCTGGTAAAGGAACAGTAAGAAAAAAAATTGAAGCAAAAGATATCACATGAAAACTATTTAGAATCTAACTAAATTGAAGGTTATATTCAAAACTTCAAGTACTCAGTAGTCATCAACCCAAAGAGATCTGCTCTAAATGGATTTGTGAATCAATATAAATCAAACACAAATATAAAAAATTCAGAGTTCCAGGCTATTTCAGAAAAATCACAGTACAATCAACCATTGTAAGCATTCACGACCACAGACACAATTTCCAGTTTTTCTTTAAAGAAATTTGAATGAATTTTACCAGAAAACCAATTTTTACTTTTTAAAATCAAGATAACACTTTTAAAACTTATGTCATTAATATGTCAATTATACCTCAATTTAAAAAAAAAACTTAAAAAATTAAAACCTTCTGTGTCATTAAATATCAACCACTATGCAAAGTACTTTCACATATGCCCTTTTTAAAATCTTTTCCTCTTACAGCAATGTTAAAGAATCTGGTCCACTTGGAAACACTGTCCTACCTAATTCCCTCTATCAGTCTATCTTCTTTGAGGATAGGAACCATATTTTATTAACCTTCATACTGCTAACAATCTTCCAATTTTGGGAAACATCTGATATATGTTTTTGATTAAATAAATAAGAGCTGATTCTCTAAATTAGTTCTTATTTCCCTCAGACTTTGCCTTAAACATCATTAAGTGTGAAGTACTTCATAACTTACTGGTGTCCAAATTTATGTATTTAGGAACAAACGCTAAAACAAAATTTGAAGAAATACTAAGTGTGGAACAGACACAAAAGCACATCTAAATAACCAATTACATTGAGAAGTGAAGAAGAAGAATCTGATAACAAAACATAAATTAAAATAATTTTTCATTCTTTAAGGAAAAAAACAGAAGAGAGTTACAAACTTTATAAAGACTACTCTGACGATGGTCAAGTTTCACTGGCAGGCCAAGGAAGTTTTAACAACAATAAACTCTAAGTCAAAAAGAAACGAAGTTAATTGAAGCTACTCACTAGTCAGTGCCAAGGAAAAGCTGCTTAGACTTTTAGTGATAAAATGAGTAAATTCCAAAAATCCTGAAGAGACAGAGTTTCAAATATAAGCTAAAAGGCAAACTATATTATAGTTCCTTTTAATTCTTTATCTGCTTAAAGTTGTCTGCTATGAAGAATTACATTAATAATCTAAAGTACTAAAACTTATCTGGGTGGAGATTTTCCTGAAATGACCTCAGAATAATTAATGCATGATTGAGGCAAAGCATCCATTTCATAAATTCATCATGTAATAACAAATATTATATCTTAAAGTGCTTAGAATAAGCTTTTCTCCCCATTTCTTGCCAGCAAATCAAATCAATATTGCTAAATCAAAAATAGAAAATTTGAATCAACCAAACTATTGAAATACAAAAAAAAAAAAAAAAAAAAGGAAATCAAGAAGCAGCTTTTCTCTTTCTTTTTGGTACAAGTTTATTCTGATGCATTCTCACATAGCATCTTTACAACTATTTGAAAACCAGGTTCCACTGCTAATACTGTTTTCAAATTACTTTTTTACTCATTACTCTGAAAGTAGAAGTCACAAAAGCCTCCTTTTGGGTCTCTATTGGGTTGTGAGTCAATGGGACTGCCATAAGTATAAGCAGGCCACTATGAGCCCAAGCTCAGGAGTCAGATTGTTGACTTTATATCTGGACTTGTCATCTGCCTTGTCATCTTTTTGTCAACTTGGCCAAACCATTTTAGCGGCCATCGTACAGAGCCAAAATAGTATACATAGTGCTATGGTACGCCACACACACACACACACACACACACACACACACACACACACACACAGACACAAATTTGCTTTTATTTATGAAAAACAAACAAACAAACAAACAAATGTGGGGATGATAAAGAAGAGGACAGCCACAAAATGGTTACCTGCAGAAAATGAGGGTTCTGGGTGGAGGTACAAGAGATAAAATATACAACTGCTCTTGAAACACCTTCTAATATAGCTTTTCTATTGCCCTAAATGGTACAGTTGGAGTATTTAAAAAACTCTGCAACTCATTAAAACACATGAGTTTATAATGATATTAAAATATACATAGCCACTCATCAAAAAGAAAAATCTTTTTGATGAATGACGTTGAACATCTTTTCATGTGTCTATTGGCCATCTGTATGTCTTCTTTGAAAAAATGTCTGTTCATGTCTTCTGCCCATTTTTTAATTGGATTATTCATTTTTTGGAAAATGCAAATCAAAACTACAATGATATACTACCTCACACCTGTCAGAATGGCTAAAGTCAACACAAGAAACAACAGGCGTTGACAAAGATGTGGAGAAAGGAGAACTCTCCTGCCCTGTTGGTGGGAATGCAAAATGGTGCAGCCACTCTGAAAAACAGTATGGAAGTTCCTCAAGAAGTTAAAAATAGAACTACCCTATGATCCAGCAATTGCACGACTAGGTATTTACTCAAGGAATACAAAAATACTAATTCAAAAGGATACATGCATCCCAATGTTTATAGCAGCATTATCTATAATAGCTAAATTATGGAAAAGCCAAAATGTCCATTGACTGAGAAATGGATAAAGATGTGGTGTATATAGATAAAGATGATATAGATATAGATATAGACATAGATATAGATATACACATATATACAATATACAGATACATATAGTAGATTATTACTCAGCCATAAAAAGAATGAAATCTTGCCATTTGCAACTGACATGGATGGAGCTAGAGAGGATTATGCTAAGCCGAATAAATCGGTCAGAGAAAGACAAATACCATAAGATTATACTCATGTGGAATTTAAGAAACAAAGCAAATGAACATAGGGGGGAAAAAAGAGAAGGGGAGGTAAACCAAGAAACAGACTTAACTCTAGAGAACAAACTGACAGTTATCAGAGGGGAGGTAGGGAAGAGATGGGTTAAATAGGTGATGAGGATTAAGGAAGGCACTTGTTATGATGAGCACTGGATGATGCATGGAAGTGCTGAATCACTAAATTGTACACCTAAAACTAATATCACACTCTATATTAACTAACTTGAATTTAAATAAAAACTTTAAAAAAAGAAAATAAAAGCCCACAGCTAACATCATACTTAATGGTTAAAGACTGAGAGCCTTCTCCCTAAGATCAGGAATGAAACAGAGATGTCTGCTTTTGACATTTCTATTCAACATTGTACTGAAAATCCTAGCCAAAGCTATTAGACAAGAAAGGGATATGAAAGTCAGGCAAACTAAAACAAAAAGTAAAATTGTCTCTATTTATAGTTGACAAAGTATTATATAGGAAATCCTAAATAATCCATAAAAAAAAAAAAACCTATTAGACCTAATAAATGCATTCAGCAAAATTGTAGGATGCAAGATGGAAACTCAAAAATCAATTGTATTTCTATACACCAGCAATAAGTATCCATAAGGGGAATTAAGAAAGCAATTTCACTTACAATAGCATCCAAAAGAATAAAATATCCAGGAATAAATTAACCAAGTAGGTAAATGACTTGTACACAGAAATCTGTTCAATATTGCTTAAAGAAATTAAAAATGACCTAAGTAAATAGAAAGATGTCTTACATTCATGAACTGAAGACTTAATATCTTTAAGATGTCAATACTACCCAAAGCAATCTACAGATTTCAATGCAATCACTACCAAAATTCCAAAGGTCTTTTTTTTTCAGAAATGGAAAAGATGATTTCCAAGTTCATATGGAATTGCAAGGGGCTCCAAACAGCCAAAACAATCTTAAAAAAAAAAAAAAAAAGGTTGGAAGGTACACATTTCCTGATTCAAAACCCTACCACAAAGCATTTACAACAATAAAAACAGTGTAGTAATAATACTAGAATAGATATATAGAATAATGTAATAGAATTGAGAGTACAGAAATAAACCCATACATCTATAATCAACTGATTTTCAATAAGGGTGCCAAGACTATTCAATAGGTAGAGAAGAGTCTCTTCAACAAATGTTTCTGGGATAACTGTTTCTGGGATGGCATATATGAATATATGCTTTTATATATATATAATATATATATATGCTTTTATATATATATATAATATATATATATATGATTATTCATTAAAACATCATTTGTTTGGGGCACCTAGGTGACTCAGTTGGTTAAGCATCCGATTTTAGCTCAGGTCCATGAGTTGAGCCTGAAGCCTGCTTCAGATTCTGTGTCTCCCTCTCTCTCTGCCCCTCCCCTGCTTGTACTCTGTCTCTCTCTCAAAAATAAATAAACACTTAAAAGAAAATAAAAATAAAAAATAAAATAAAACAAAAGCATTATTTGTTTGTAGTAGAAAGCTGGAGAAAATTTAAAGCTCTATCAGGTGTACCAGTCAATAAAACATGGACATCTCAACAATTAAAATAGTGTTCAAATATATAAGAATGGGGCTCTTTCCATATACTGACATGGAAAAATCTACAAAATATATAAAGTAAAACAATCAAGGTATAGAAGACTATACATACTTTGCTAATTTTTACAGAAAATGAAGGGGAATTTAAAAATATGTATATATTTGCATTTGCTTGCATGTATATGTATACACAAGCATAGGCAGAATATATACCTACTCATGTATATATGGAGAGTCTGAAAGGATAAGCATGAAAGTAATAAGCATGATTACCTGTTGGAGGGAAAGGGAGAGATTTGGAAATGCAGGAAAGGTTGCAGGGATACTTTTCAATCTAGATCTTTTCTCACTTAAAAATTTTTTGATCCAGGGGCACCTGGGTGGCTCAGTTGGTTAAGTGTCCAACTCTTTGGCTCAGGTCATTATCTCACAGTTCGTGAGTTCGAGCCCCATATGGGGCTCTGCACCGACAGCACAGAGCATGCTTGAGATTCTCTCTCTCTCCCTCTCTCTGCCCCAGCCCTGCTCGTGTTATAAATAAATAAATAAATAAATAAATAAATAAATAAATAAATAATTTTTGGTGCCATGTGACTATATTACTTAAAGTAAAACAGGCCCTAATAATGTGGTTTTTCAAACATGGCAAAAGACTCTGTATTAAAATGGTTTTAACATAACCATTTTTAAATAAAATTAGAAACTAGGGATATCTTCAAAGTTTGCAAATCACTGTAGTCAAGACAAAGTTTATGAACCTCAAAAAGAAGGGAGTGACAGTCTGTACAAGATGACAAAGGATTGTGTTCCCCATCGGATAACAATAAATGCTTTACTTTGCCTGCATTATTTATAACTAACTTGCCTTTAACAAGCTATCTACACCAATAGATTCAGATGGCAACTGCACTTCCACCTTCATGGTAAAGGTTTTAAATCAGGGTAGCTGAGATGATCACACTGTACTATAAAAGTGTAACTGGCTTCAATGTTAGTAAGAATTATATTGGAGGCGGTAGCAGGACTACGAGTAGTTTTTTATTTTATTCTTTCTATTTCCTGTCTTTTCCATGTTTTTCACTGAGCTTAACTTTCATAATCAGGGATAAAACCGTATTTTATAAGACAAATGATTCTAGTGAAAACACAGAGGATGAATTACAGCAGGAAGAGATTGTAGCAAAACATCAGTCAGAAGTGTGCTGCAAAGTTAGGGGACAGATGACAAGTATAAGAGCAGAGGCAGTGGGGGTAGAAGTAGATGTTGAAGAGGTGAACTGACCAGACCAGCTCGGGGGGAGGTGATGGAGAAAAATTTAAGAATAAGTCACAAATCTCTATGTGGGTAACCGCCACCAGCAACATTAGAGAAAAGAAGAGGTGAACTGGTTACAGGATGGGGGTGTGGTCAAATTTGGTTTGGGTTGTAATGAGTTTGAAGAGTGTGGGGCCCATCCAGATAGAGATGTCAGGTCAACACTGAAAATACAACGATGGCACTCAGAAACAATTAAAATTGAAGATTTGAAGGCTATGGGTGTTAGCTGAAGCCATGGAGACGGATGTATTTCTCAGAGAGTGCCAAGCACAAAATTAGAAGAAAATGGCCTAGGATAAAAACCTGGAGAACACCAGTATTTAAAGAGGAAGAAGAGACAATAGAGGACAAAGTGGAAACAAATGTAGGCAGGTAACTAGGAGAGAATGGTCTCATGTAAGGCCAAAAATATATACATTTTCAAGAAGGAATCTGAGATCAACAGCAACAAATTCTCAAAGATTAGAGGCTAAAGCCTGAAAAAAAAAAAAAAAGTCCATTTAGCAATGATGAAGTCCCTAATGACCTTAGCGGGGGCAGTGACTGTCAAAAGCCAAAAACTAGACCGAGGTGGGTTGAGGTATAAAATGGAAGGTGAACATTTCAACCAAAAACCTAAAGCATTTAGTGAACTTTCACGCTATATGTATACCATTCATTCCAAATCTTTTTTTTTATGTTTTTATTTATTTTTTTAGTAACTCCTACCTCCAATGTGGGGCTCAAACTTACAACCCTGAGGTCCAGGGTCCCATGTTCTTCCAACTGGGCCAGCCAGTTGCCTCCCTTTGCAAATCTTTGATAAGTGAACATGGAAACTATATTCTCTTCTGCTCTGTGGCAAAAAAGTAAAACATTTTAGTACAGTGGTTAAATATATCCCCTGTGTTCAAATCCTGTTCTATCACTTGTTACTGTGTGACTTTGGAAAAGTAATTTAATGTCTCTGTGTTCCACATTCCTCATCTATAAAATGGGGATAAAAATCATACAACATTAACAAGTTGTTTAGGATTAGATGGAGCAATGGTTTTACAGCAACTGGCTTAGTGTCTGCTCCACTCTAGAGTTAGATGGTCTGTCTCCTAATTCTCCTATCTGTGCAAATCCAAAAACAAATGAAATCTAGATCTCCCAAACTGAAAGTCTGATTAAAAGAAAAATCCAACCCAGGACTGCTCATTACACTTCCTCATTCACTTGAGGGTGAACAGGCACTGAGCCCCTTCCATGGGTCAAATAGATGCTGGATCCTGGGGACACAAAAATGATTAAAGTTTGGTCCCAACTCTCACAGGCCAGAAGAATGGCCGCATTAAGAAAAAAAAAAAATCACAAGGTGGTAAGAAAAATAACAATGTGAAATTACTTATAAGGGCTCTGGGAAAGCAAACAAGAGAACACAAATTTATGAGTATTTACACAATGAAATGATGAAAACACCACTTGTAATTCCCTTGCCTACTAGTTTTTACAGTCCTCCATTACAATGTCCCGAGTTAAGGATAATAACAACAACAACAATCTAAAGTAAACTGCCAGTTGATTAATTTCTTTTGTATGCTTTATAAAATACTAATCACTTATTCTAAATACCGGTTTAATCTATTTTATTCTTCTCTGAATTTCTCAATAACTTCATGACATTAACATAAATCTCCTGAGTCACTTTCTGATGGTTTCTTTTCTGTATCCCATATGCAATAAATCACAGTGTAATCTCATTAAGATGTAAAAGCCTTCGCTGCCTTACAAACAACAGCTCATTTACTTAATCAGAATATAAAAGCTATAGTTACTTAATAGGAAGTGTTCACTAGACCACTGAAAATGGGAATATAAAAGAAAATCTTTTAATATGATCTCAGTAGAGAGAAATTAATGTTTCATCCTATAAGATGCCTTCCTGAGGTTCTGTATTCTTTGTCCTCCCTCTCCATTAGTTGCCCCATAATCTGATACCATAACTGGCTATAAAAAGTCCTACGTAGGACTTTAAAGACCTAGGTTTCAGGTCTTAGAAAATCATTTTCATTATCTTAAACTAGTTCTTTAACTTCTCTGCAACCTCAGTGAAGGGACTAAAAATACCTGTCACCCCAGTCATGGTTGATGAAAAGAACATACAAGGGAATTTTTATCAAAGTGTTCTTCAAATGGTCAAGTGCAATACTAATACAAAGCATTTTATTGGATTCTAATTTATCTGAATTAAAACAATTGCTATAGTAGATGAGTTGGTTTTCTTAATTACTTATTCCAAAATAGTCCACAGGAAACTAACCAGACAGGAAGACTATCTGTAAATATATACTAAATATGTTTCATTTAACGTGAAATGCCTCATTTAAAGTGAAAAACTGTCAGGACAGTACAGAGCTATGTATCCTAAACTTCCACCTACTACTATATACAATTGTGCCCTCACCACCCCTATCCTTCAAACTGTTTGGAAACAAGAAACATAGGCTATAAATTTATGAAGAATTGTACTAAGAAAAAAGTAAAATGACAAGTTCATTCAAGATTTTTTATTGTCTATTTTAAGCTTTCAGGATATATTAGTGAACTAAACAAAATAAAAAACTCCTGTCCTTATGGAGCTGACATTCTAACAGAAAATGAAAGAGGGAGAGACACAATAAATAATAAACATAATAGGTAAATTACAGCGTGCAATGGAAAATGATACGTGTTTGGGGAAAAATACTGGAGTGGGTAAAGGACTCAAGAATAGGACTGTAAAACAAGCCTCATTCAGAAGGTGATACAGGAGCAAAGAAGTGAGTAATTCTGGGGAGTTAGCCTTGTGTTCCAGGCACAGAGAACCAATGTGCAAAGACCCTAACACAGAAGCTTGCTAGAAAATGCGTGAGGAGCAGCAAGAAGACAGAAGAGAACATTTAAAGATGTAAAGGGAACAGAGAGATGAGGGTGATATAAAGAAACAGACCACCTGTCTGCATCAGCTTTCCACTGCAGCCACTGTGTACAGCACTGATTTGTCGGCTGATAAGCTGGACACCCGGCACGGCCAAGTCAGGAAAGGTGGAAAATCTCCTTGACCTTCTGTGCTCTGAGTCTCTTTTCCAGCAGGGCCAAGACCATCTCCTCCCTAGGCAGTGTTTTTTGAATTTCACGAATGCATGGATCCCTTATAGAAAGGAGGGGGAAATTCTGGCATAGTCTCTAATGCAGATAAGTCATTTTTAACATAATATATACACACAAATACATAATTAAATGTCAATAGTACTAGACAAATACATAAAACCATAAAATGTGTGAATGATAAGCAAAACGAAAAAGACAAATAAAATTCTAATTAACAACGCTCATTTACTGTAATTGATAACTGGTGCTTCGCCAGGACGATAATGAGGTTGCAACATGGACTATTAACAGCAAAGGCTATTTTGAGTTCATCATGAAAATAATGCATGATGCTAGATGATAACTCAGTTCTGTTCATTTTTCTCTATGAAAACTACCATGAAATCCTCATTTTTGGCCCTTCCTTGGCTCAAGCACATCACTTACATATTAAATCTACCTTTTGTCTTTTCTCGTAAGCTCAGACAATGAAAGCAGTATTACTCAGCGACAGCAACATTATAAGCACAAATGCTATAAACTGATGATCCTAATGAGTCAGAAAAGATTTAAATTCTTTGCGGGGGATCATCCCTGGAACAAAAACACAAAACTTAACACTTCTTATAAAAAGTACACCCCTGAGAATATGCTTACATGTTCCCGGGGATCAGGATCTTTGGCCACATCCCAGCATACAGTTAATAAGCAGAGAAGAGACCACTGAGGTGTGTGTATAGTGTGATGTATGTAAGAGAAAAATACGCCAAGTTAGGGCATTTGTTTTCCTTGCTGTTACTTTGGGAATATCACTTGGCAACTTCCCGTTTCACCAAAAAGTAGCAGCAGTAGATAATTTTTTTATCAAATTCAAAGTCCTCATTTGCCTCAATTAAATTAAATCAAGCTTATGAGCACTGAGTTATTAAAAAGCATTCTTTAAAATGTTATTTTAGGGTGCCTGGGTGGCTCAGTCTGTTAAGTGTCCAACTTTGGCTCAGGTCATGATCTCGCGGTTTGTGAGTTCCAGCCCCATGTCGGGCTCTGTGCTGATAGCTCAGAACCTGGAGCCTGCTTTGGATTCTGTGTCTCCCTCTCTCTCTCTCTCTGTTCCTCCCCTGCTCACACTCTGTCTGTCTGTCTGTCTCTCTCTCAAAAATAAATAAAACATTAAAAAAAATTTAATGCTATTTTATTTTTCTAATCGTACGGAAAGGTCACTTCCTAAAGACCGACTTTTTGCTTTTTCATGACCTTCTTTAACACCTTATATGTAGTATCTGTCATGCATTGTTTATAATGTGTTATGAATATTAATTCATTTAATCCTAACATCAACTCTGTGACTTAGATGCTATTATTATTCCCATATTATAGATGGTGAAACTGAGTAAGCCACCCAGAGATTACATAATACACCCATAGCTACATGGTTGATTAGTAGCAGAGCCAGGATCCAATCCAAACATCTGGCTTCAGACTACATGAGTTTAACTCCCATGCTACGCTACCTCACATTTACTCATGCGCCTTCAACATGTACTTATTTTCATTTTCCTTAATGTATTATAGCAATTAATCATATGTATGACTTTCAATATATAAGCCTGAAAATCTAGAAAGGTGAAATAAGAGGTAAATTTTGCTGGGTACCAAAAGCAAACTATCGTGGCAGTTTTGCAGAAGTAAAACTGTTAGGGTTACTGGATGTGTTTACCTGTCACATATAAGAATCACTGTCTACAGAGTGCTTTCTGATTATTACCTATGTTAACTTCTGTTGGCGGGAAGACTAGCACTGGGGAGATGGCTACTGCCACAGTGAGAAACATCCCCATGAAAAACTGAACAGAAGTATAAACCTCTCTAGGGGATAATCTTTACAGGTAACAGGAAAGCAAAAGTTCCTAGATTCTGAAGCATAGATTGGCCCACATAAATTGTGATTGAAATGCAATCTGTTAGGAATTAGTCACTGTATGGATCATTCAGGACACATTTTTCACCATGTCCGGTTTCTGTCTCCAGACACGAGGTGACACACAGACCTCACACCACTCATTGAAGAATAGTCCATGCCTGCAAGTAACTCTCATATCGCGTGATTGTCTGTTGCAAGCAAATGGATGTGCTATCGAGAAGCCTTACAGAGAGAGATTTCCTTAGAAGCACAGCGTGTTCCAAAGTGCAATTTGATAAACTTGGGTGCTTTGAGAAATTGTTAGGAAAGGAGGCTCTTGGTCAAATAAGGAGAGAATGTGGTGGACACTACACACCCTTTCTTAGAGGTTCACAGTATGCATTATTAGCAAATATAAAAGCTCCCAGACCGGGGCGCCTGGGTGGCTCAGTCGGTTAAGCGACCGACTTCGGCTCAGGTCATGATCTCGCGGTCCGTGAGTTCGAGCCCCACGTCGGGCTCTGGGCTGACAGCTTGGAGCCTGGAGCCTGTTTCAGGTTCTGTGTCTCCCTCTCTCTGACCCTCCCCCGTTCATGCTCTGTCTCTCTCTGTCTCAAAAATAAATAAACGTTAAGAAAAAAAATTTTTTTAAAAAAAGCTCCCAGAAGGCTCCTGACTTCCATGATGTCATAAAGTGATCTAACTGATTAAGCCCTTTATGACATAACACCTATGAACAGCCTGGGGAATGCAGTTTGAGAGACTGTGACTCTGGGAATCCCCTGCTATTCTGGATCCACCTCCTGGCTGTGTAAGAGGTTTGATCCTGTCAGGCTCCTTGAGTTGGTCAGAATCAGAAAGGCAGATTTAGCTGATGAGGAAAGGCAGCTTTGAAGGGGGCCTAATTCTTTTATTTTTAAACAAAAATTTTTAACATTTTTATTTATTTTTGAGAGACAGAGATAGACAGAGCGTGAGCAGGGGAGGGGCAGAGAGAGAGGGAGACACAGAATCTGAAGCAGGCTCCAGGCTCTGAGCTGTCAGCACAGAGCCCCACAATGCTCAAACTCACAAACTGCAAGATCATGACCTGAGCTGAAGTCTGATGCTTAACAGACTGAGTCACCCAGGTGCCCCAAAGGGGGCCTAATTCTTGTATCTTCTGGCCTTCTAAGAAAACTACCCAGAGAGCCAAACTATCATCACATGTTTGCTTGGCAGCAAGAAATCAGAAGTAGGGGAATAATTTCAGATGACTACTACCGTCTGATATATGTGCCTCTGGCCCTTGAGACCACACAGACCCCATCCTCAGGCCAGCACATTTTTTCAGACAGTCATTGCTCACTCTAAGCTTCTACAACTACCCAAGACCCCTTCTGATTTTTCATAACCTCTTTGGTTACTTCAAAACAGGTCTGTTAACAGCCAGGGCTTGGAATAGTCACAGTGAACATTTTTTCAGTACTTCCTCAATGTCAAGCACCATATACAATGGTTTGTACGCACCGGCTCTTACAATTTCCCCTACAGCTCCATGAGGCAGACCCTATTATGATGCCTGTTTTATTCATGAGGACCTGAGGCTCAACGAAGTCAAGCAGCTTACCCAATGTCACAGAGAAAAAGTGGCCAAGTCAAAATTTAAATCCAGGCCACCAGTTTTCAGAATCCATGCTCTTTACCAGCTGCTTTCGTGATTTTAAGACATGGCTGAGAACTTTGCAAGTTTTTTTTTAAGGCTGTTTGGCACGATCGATATATCAACCTTATAGCTTAATTCTCTGAGGCGGAATTATTTTTACATTCTTGCGAGCACTCCTTGTGATTCCCCAAATTATCACGTATCATGACTTCACAGCAGCTACTGGACCATCTCTCAGACTAAGCAGCGAAACTCACTGCATGGAATAGTAAGCATGATCCTGAGTAGATTCCTAGCCTTTTCTGTGTCTTGATTTTCTCATCTGCAAAACAGAAATTGCACTTGCACCAATTTATAATGTGGCAGAAAAAGTACTATGAATGCACCTTCAGCTGCCTGGGGGAAATTATGCCATCCACCATCTTGTTTTGTTTTGTTTTGTTTTTTATTAATACAGGACTTTCATACTTAAGGCCTGCAGGGGCCAATACATTCACCATTTTAGAAACAAACATGTCTACAAAAGCTGTCACCATAAGACACAATATACTAGGAGAGAAGAGGGTTAAGAGTTCACTCACACCAAACAAGACTGATGTCTGTGTTCATGATGAATGAGCTAAGTATTTAGATAAGAGGACTTTCTGATTTGAACTTGGCATGTTGTCTAGGAAACTCTACATTGTATATTCTTAGATTTGTTGGCATTAGTACTGGAGGTTGTCTATTTGCCCCACCTCCACCCATGATCCACTCTGTACCTTTCTCTGCTCTCTGCTCTCTGCCCTGGGAAACTGACTTGTGAGGTCTGTATCACTGAGTTCCTTTGTCTTCAAGATTGCACTTGGGTTTAGTCAACAGGGAGCACCAACAAGAGACAGAAGGGGGTGAGAAGAGAAAGGTTGGGATACCAAACTCCCAGTCCTAAATACATAGGTCTCCTGAAGGTTACAGAGCTCTTGCCAGGTGACCCTCTCCACCTGGCTCTCTGTTATCCAGGTTCTAGTAACTGTCCCCTCTTCTTGTGTCTTCAGGCCTCACAGTGGTAATGATACCCCATTCCATTGTTACTAGCCATGTATCACCCCTTGTGATTTCCCTATGCCCTGCCCTATTTACCTTTGCATGGAAGGCTCCTCAAATTACCTAAATCCACATTCTGCATGGATCTTGACTAACACAGCTATTCAATCAAGAACATCCTTGTACCAGTTTTGTACTGAGTTGATATTTCCCTCATTATAATATTTAATTCTCATAAATGTATAATTTAGATTGTATGATCTCACATTTGGAACCCCAAAGTTTATCATGTATAATCCTACAGAGTTCCCACTTCTCAAGGTTTAATTCTTCTACTCTTTCTCTCTCAAGCTGCACTTAACTCTTTGGATATAGAATAAGGAGGTATTATGTATTCTAATCCCAGATATTATATTAGTTTTGTAGGACTGTCATGATGAAGAATCAAAAACAGTAGAAACTTATTTTCTCAGAGTTCCAGAAGCCAGAAGTCTGAAATCAAGTTGTTGGCAAGGTCATGCACCCCTGAGGGCTACAGGGAAGAATTCTTCCTTGCCTCTTCCTAGCTTCCGGCAGTTGCTGGCAATCCTTGCTGTTCCTTGGCCTGTAGCTACATCGCTCCAAATTCTGCCTCTGTCTTCCCCCAGACTTCTTATGTCTATTTGTCCTCTCCTCTTTTTTTAAGCATTCCAGTCATTGGACTTAGGACCCATCTTAAAGCCGTATGTCCTTATCTTAACTAATTATGTATGCAAAGATCCACTTTTCAGATAAGGTCATATTTTGAGGTTCCAGATAGACATGAATTTGGGGAGGACTATTCAAACCACTACAGATATGCTATGTAAATTCGTACTAACCATTTTGCTTTTTTAGATTCAGTTTTTTAATCTATAAAATAGATTGGGCTAAAATTGGTAACAGAATAGAATAAAATTGAATAATATTTCTCTTCATCTCCCACCCGTCAAACCCCGCTAATTGATTACATAACTCTTTCCTGAATGAAGCCTCAATCTTACTAAACATAGTACTCTATATAGCTTCTACTGTTCAACTCAGATAGGCATGCAAGATGAAACTTGTTTTGTGTCAGGGTTATGTGGTCTCTAAGGATCAATCCTTCTAATTATTTGATTTTAAACTTTATATTCATTAATTAAAGTGTTGTGCACAGAAGCTTAAGGAAATGTGTTACATAAAAGAAATCCATTCCTTTAATAGTAAATGTTCAAGTCAAGGACTTAGGAGAAAAGATTTGTTTGTTAGTGCGTAGTCAGCAATGTAACACAATATATTCCATCTTCTAACACATCAAAATAATAGTTTATAAATCTCAGACATAGGAGAAGTTAATGGAAAAGCATGAATCATTCCCCTGACAAAATATAAAATACAAAAAATGCCAAGTGCCACCGTGTTTCAGAATCATTGCTGCAAAACATGAAAGAAATCCAAAAGTAATAGAAATCAACACTGAAACAACAGTAAATAAATACAGGAAAGGAAGACATGAAAATATCACTCTTCACAAACAAAACTTGCATATTCCTATAAAGTGATCCCAGAAAAAACATTACAAATAAGAAGAGTAAAAATAAGAATACAATTTGGTTTCTATTTCTCTCAATACATAAGTTAAAAGATAAATTAATTAGATAAAGGGAAACTAAATTCTGCTGTATCTTGACTTTGAGAGTAATATTTCCTCCATCTCTTTGCCTGAATTTTAGTGAGTCAATAAACACCACCCCTCCAGTCCATGACAGAGTTCAGACCATCTAGAAGTAGATACAGGAGCCAGACAGGCAGATGATCCATCCAGTATCCTGGCTCAGAAAGGTCAGTTAACTCACCCCAGATCATACAGTTAGCAGAGAGCTACAGCTAAACTCAGGTTCGTATGATTCCAAAGCCCAATATAACACAGAGCTTCTCTGAGAAAAAGAAATGACGGACTTGCAAATATTATTTTTAAAAATGCTTGCCACTAAATGGAAAAAGAACAGTACTTTGTGGAAGTTTTGGGGTTTTTTAAGCTTATTTATTTTTAAAAAAAATTTTAATGTTTATTTTTGAGAGAGAGACAGAGAGACAGAGAGAGTGAGCAGGGGAAGGGCAGAGAGAGAGGGAGACACAGAATCTGAAACAGGCTCCAGGCTCTGAGCTATCAGCACAGAGCCCAATGCGGGGCTCCAACCCATGAACTATAATACCATGACTTTGAGCTGAAGTCAGACCCTTAACTGACTGAGCCACCCAGGAGCCCTTAGCTAATTTATTTATTGTGTGAGAGAAAGAGAGAGAGAGTACAAGCAGGGGTAGAGGGAGAGAGAGAATCTTAAGCAGGTTCCACGCTTAGTGCAGAGCCTAACGCAGGGCTTGATCCCACCCATAACTGTGAGATCACAACCAGAGCTGAAATCAAGAGTCGGACGCCCAACCGACCAAGCCACCTAGGCACCCCAAAAGTTTTTTGAACAAATAGTTCTGGGAAAACAGGATATCCATATGGGAAAGAATGAAGTTGGAGTTTTACATTGCACCATATAAAAAAACTAACTCAAAATGGACAAAGACATAAACATAAGAGCTAACACTATAAAACTTTAAAAGAAAACACAGGGGAAAGCTCATGATACTGGACTTAGCAAAGACATCTTGTATATCATGCCTAAACAAAGGCAACAAACAAGAAAGTAGGTAAGGTGAATTTCCTCAAATTTAAAAACTTCAACACTATCAACAGAATGAAAAGACAACCCAGGGAATGAGAGAAAATATTTGCAAATTAAGGAGCTGATATCCAGGATATATGAAGAACCCCTACAATTCAACAAAAAAACCTGGTTAAAAAATGGGTAAAAGGCTTGCATGGACATCTCTCTAACACAGATACACAGGTGGGCATGGAAAGTTGCTCAGCATCACTGACCATTACAGAAATACAAATCAAAACCACAATAAGATACCATTTCACACCTGTTAAGATGTCTATTATCAAAACAAAACAATACAAGACAGAAATTAGAACTCTTATGTATTGCTGGTGGAAATGAACACTGGAGACTGTGGAAGTGTGGAAAATACAAGGGTAATTCTTCAAAAAATTAAACATAGAACTACCACAGAGTCCAAAAATTCCACCTCTGGATAGTACCCACAAGACTGAAAGAGGAACAGACATTTATACATCCATGTTTACAGCAGCGTTATTCACAATAGCCAAAAGGTGGAAGTAACTCAATGTCCATCAATGACTGTTGAGAGACACAAAATGTGGTATGCACAATGGAATCTTATTCAGTTTTGAAAAGGAAGGAAATGCTGACACGTGCTACAACATGGATTAATCTTTTTTAAAATTTTTTAATGTTTATTTTTAAGAGAGAGAGACAGAATGTGGGTGGGGGAGGAGCAAAGAGAGAGGGAGACACAGAATCTGAAGCAGGCTCCAGGCTCTGATCTGTCAGCACAGATCCTGAAGCAAAGCTCAAATTTATGAACCCTGAGATCATGACCTGAGCTGAAGTCGGATGCTTAACCAACTGAGCCACCCAGGCGCCCCTACAACATGGATTAATCTTGAACACATTATGCTATGTGCCAGTCACAAAAAGGCAAATTTTGTATGATTCCACTTATACAATGTACCTAGAGTAGTAAAATTCATAAAGGCAGAAAGCAGAATGTGGTTGCCAGGGATCAGGATTGGGGGGAGTGGGGAAAAAGTTTGGAGATCTAAATGCAATAAAAAATATACTAAGGAAAGCAACCGCATAAAAGTAAATGAAAAGCTTATAATTCAAACTATAAAAACAATTTTTAAATAAACAATATGGTTAATTCCCAAGATCTATACAAAATGATGAAAGAAAATATATACAAGACCAAGAATAGATAGTAAATTATTACATGGAGAAGAGTTCAGAAATGCCATTTTTAAAGATTCAGAGTATCTAATAGCGATAGAAATAAACACATAAAAACAGTCATTCTTATCCATTTCTGGTTGCAACATGTGATTGTTTCAGTCCTCCAAAGAATAATTTTTAAATGCTCAACATGAGCTATGAAAGTGTCCCCATTATTTCTCTTATTGGAGAAATATGCCTCAAATCTCTAGATATCTAGAGATTTGCCTACAGGCATTTCCTTAGCGGTGACCAAACTGGTTCCAGAGATCAAGAAGGAAGCACGAATGAGTACAAGTGGCCTGATCAAGTCCCTGCCAGTTCCAGCAAACTGTTGTCTTGCAAATATAGTACAGGCCTAGGTTTGCATATATTCCAATTCAAAAAACAAAAAAAACAAAACTGCCTTTGTGACATCTTCTACATATAGAAGAATGGAAGTTGTTTCATTTGGTGTGACAGAGGAAGCAGTGTCCTTGCTTTCTGCCCTAGAAGAACAAATGAAGGCATCCATACAGTAGGGCCTAATATGACTCAGGTCCCAGAGGAATCTTACTTCTGAGAGTAGGCCTTCCACTCCTGGGCCACTGTGTACCCACCCCATTCATACCCTCCTATGACCTGCATCTAAACCCATAAACTGCTTCCAGCCAGTCTCTATAGACCTGGGCTAAGTTCTTTTGAGAGGTGGGAAGCAGCAGAGAATGAGGATATAAGTGAATTTGGTTTTTGCAGGGGGTTTTTGTTTTATTATTTTTAAAAAACATGTTAATGCGTAACAGGTTTGCTAGCACTCTACACAACTTTACAGGTAATAGTGACAGAACCCTCCTTCATCTCCTACCAAATGGCACAGAACATCATTAGTTGTAAACACTCAGGGCACTTTTCCCGTTTTTATTTATGTGCTCCATCGTCACAATCTATTTTCCCTTGGAAACCAACAGTTAAACTCTTTAAGTTATGGGTCTCCACTGACGTATTTAGCTACCACTTCCTTCATACATGCCAAGACACTGTTTTCCAAATGTTTCCAATACCACTGTTTTCACTTGCCTCATCCTCCCCCGCTGCACCCAAAGATGTGTATGGCAGGGCCTGCTAGAGACACAGTGAGCTCAAAAATAATAAGAACAAGTTTTCACAGAGCTCTGACAACCTTGTAGAAAGCATGCCCTCCCTGGAGCACATCAGCAGGAAGTGGAGTTTTTCTCAAGAAAGGGTAGGTAGGGGGCATGTAGGAGGCTCAGTCAATTAAACGTCAGACTCTTGATCTTGGCTCAGGCCATGATCTCATAGTTGATGAGTTCAAGCCCGGGGTAGGGTTCTATGTCGACAGCGTAGAGCCTGCTTGGGATTCTCTCTCTCCTCCCTCTCTCTCTGCCCCCCCTTCACTCACGCTCTCTCTCTCTCTCTCTCTCTCTCTCTCTCTCTCTCTCTCTCAAATAAATAAACTTGAAAGAAAAAAAAAAGAGGTAGGTGGTTTAGGCAGGCAAAATCGAGGAAAGGAGACATAGAAGGGAAAAAGGGGGAAAAAGTGGAGGTGGAGGAGTTGGGGGTGGAGAGGAGGACAAAATGGCCTGGGAAATAAGTATCTGTCCATGTGATGAATGAGAGAAGACACACTGGCCTTGAAATAATCTCAGCTGGATGTGAAAGACTCAAAATTTGATGGAGAAGGCTAACGGTCAACTTAAAAATTTTGAAAACAAATAATATGGTCAAGTTCGTGGGGGGAAAATGTTTTGATTCTGCATGCACAGAAACCGAGATACCTGGCAAAATGTGGCAGCTTAAATAAACCTGTTAACAACTTCAACAAGGGAGAAATGTTAAATAATTATTAGGTCTTTGTGCAAGCAAGAGATATTGCTATAGGTTTTAATAAATTTGGTGTTTCAGGATCTGGTAAAAGACATAACAGTTAAGACTTAGAAGCAGCTTGGCTATAGGAAGGGAAAAGAAGAAATCCCCCTAATGAGTCATTTTCCAACCAATCAAATCCCACTCATTCTTCAAACTCCAATCAAGTCCTCTATGAACCTCTGTGAAACCACCCTTGGCTTTCAGTCCAAAGTGGAATCTTTCTCTCTTAAACATATCATTTACTATCCACATCTCATTCTTCACCTAATCCTATGCCACCGTATATAGCTATGAATCTTTTGTAATCTTGTAGCCCCATATCTTGTCTGTCCAGTGAGAATAAAAGGTTGCAAATGGCATATTAGATAAAGGGTTAGTATCCAAAATCTATAAAGAACTTATCAAACTCAACACCCCCCAAAAAACAAATAATCCAGTGAAGAAATGGGCAGAAGACACAAATAGACACTTTTCCAAAGAAGACACCTAGATGGCTAATAGACACATGAAAAGGTGCTCAACATCACTCATCATCAGAGAAATACAAATCAAAACCACAATGAGATACCACCTCACACCTGTAAGAATGGCTAAAATTAACAACTCAGGAAACAACAGATGTTGGTGAGGATGTGGAGAAAGGGAAACCCTCTTGCCCTGCTGGTGGGAATGCAAACTGGTGCAGCTGCTTGAAAACAGTATTGAGGTTCCTCAAAAAATTAAAAATAAAACTACACCACAACCCAGTAACTGCACTACTAGGTATTTATCCAAAGGATACAAAAATGCTGATTCGAAAGGGCACATGCACCCCAATGTTTGTAGCAGTGCTATCAACAATAGCCAAATTATGGAAAGAGCCCAAATGTCCATCGACGGATGAATGGATAAAGAAGGTGTGATATATATACATACGTACAATAAAATACTACTTGAAGATCAAAAATATCATGCCATTTGCAACAAAGTGGATAGAACTACAGTATATTATGCTAAGCAAAATAAGTCAGAGAAAAAGACAAACATCATGATTTCACTCATGTGGAATTTAAGAAACACAACAGATGAACATAGGGGAAGGGAAGGAAAAATAAGATAAAAACAGAGAGTGAGGCAAATCATAAGACACCCTTAAATACAGAGAACAAACTGAGGGTTGGTGGGGGTGGGGAAAATGGGTGATGGGCATTAAAGAGGGCACTTGTTGGGATGAGCACTAGGTGTCATATGTAAGTGATGAATCACTGGGTTCTACTCCTGAAAGGAATACCATACTGTATGTTAACTAACTTGAATTTAAATAAATAAAAAAAAATAAAAACGTTCATTTTATTCTACAGATTCAGGTGCTTCAGTGAATCTGAGGAGAAGTAAATTTTAAAAATAGAGATGGGGCAGCTGGGTGGCTCAGTCAGGCATCCCATTCTTTGATCTCATATGAGTTTGAGCCCCAGGTCAGGCTCTGCACTGACAGCGTGGAGCCTGCTTGGGATTCTCTCTCCCTCTCTTTCTGCCCTTCCCTGATTCTCTCTTTCTCCCTCTCAAAAATAAATAAATAAACATTAAAAAAAAGAGAAAGAGAGAGACAGAAGTATGGCTTCCAAACCTACATATGTTTACAATCCAATGTTACTGCATGCACGACTTTACTTCAATTAGTGATGATGTGTTGGCCAAAAAATCCATTCTCAATCTCAAAATGACCCCTACATATGGGCCTTCATAGTCTTCGAGTTCCTCTCGGGCACTGGTTCTCACGTTAAATATGCATGCTGCAGAAAAATGCACTGGTGTTCCGGGGACCCCCTCCAGTCCCATTACAAACACAGAGCATAATTTTTAGAGGCTACTTTGAAGAAGGTGGGAAGCACCAAGGAACATTAAGTAATTTAACCAGTGATTTTAAAAAAACAATTCTAAATGAAAATATATTTATATTATAAAGAGGTAAAATAAGATGTCAAAAAATTTCACCCCGGTAGCAGACTACTTTGGGCTAAATTTTCAGAAACTAATGATATTTTTTTTGTAATTTTTTTAATGTTTATTCATTTTTGAGAGACAGAGGGAGACAGAGCATGAGCAGGGAAGGAGCAGAGAGAGAGGGAGACACAGAACCTGAGGCAGGCTCCAGGCTCTGAGCTGTCAGCACGGAGCGCAACGGGGCTCGAACTCACTGATTGCGAGATCATGACCTGAGCTGAAGTTGGACGCTTAACCTACTGAGCCACCCAGGTGCCCCTGGAAACTAACGTTACTTATTTACCACCATCTGCAATAGGAATACTCTGGTATAAAATCTGGGGAAGCATGACTTTAAGTTTCCACAAAACTGAGAGTGAAGTCCCAACTCTAAGAACAGCAACTCATGATCAAGTTCTTCCTCAAAATCCAATATGAACATTTATTCATTTCTTTTTCCAGTCCCATAGGAGCTGTTCTGCCACTTGACGTATGACAAAACTGTAAATTTACATAATCTGCCCAAGTTCAAGCTGCTAGGAGGTGACGAGGGTGTGATTCAAAGCCAGGCCTACTGAACATCACTTGTTCTCCTGAGTGAGGCTGACAGATGCTTGGACTTGTAGGCCTAACAAGTTTTCAAGAGAATACTTCAAATTATAAGCAAATATTAACCATCTTTACACAGTTTAACAGCCCTTTAGTTCAATAGCCCTTCAGTGCCATGTCTACTAACATTTTCTAGATAAGAGAGGAATTATACCAGATGTTGACATGTTTTCAAGATTAGAAAGAGTCCTCTGGATTTAAATAAACTCCTAGAGAAGGTCCTAACACAGTAGGCACTCAACACTACGTTATATACTTGAATTATAAGAATAATTAATAACTGGGAACCCTCTAGAATAAGAAAAATTACGCTAGAATCTGGAAGCGTGGAGAATTTGTCTTATAAGAAATTAACTAGCTCCCTCCTGAGGCCAGTTTTTCAGGAGGTTTTTCATAAATCTAAGAACCAAATCTCTGATTTTCAACAATTTTTCTAATCACAGTGAATAGTGTTTGGTGCTTTGCAACCTTCACTGTGGAATTCTTGAGGCCTTTCCAAAATGAGAGCCTAATTATAGCTGCCAACATTGCAGAGAAAGTGCATCACTTCTGTTACATACATCAGCAAGGAAATGGGACAGACAGGAAGGATTTTCGTGTTGGGGGAAGCAGAGTAGGGTATATGACTAATGCCGGCATACCTCTGGAAAACATATACCATTTTGTTCTTGAATGAAAAGATAAGCTTGTGTATTGTATTAAAATCAAGCCCTTTGACTAAAACAGGATAGCCTAGAAATAGTTCAGAAGCATGGGATACTTGAAACTGAAAATGTGCTTTCAAAGAGGTTATATTTATAAGCCAAACATGCACAGGAAATTTTGTTATTCTAACTCTATTCCACAGCCTAAAGATCTGTATTGTCCTAGCACAAAGACCTTCTTGGATGGAGTCCCAGTCAGTTGTTTACTTAAAACCATGAAACCCTGACTAGAGACCATCTTTTTCCAGATAGCACCTTCCTGTTACGATGCCCTACATTCGCCACCATGTCCAAGGCCAAATAGTGACTTTTTGCCCTCTCTCTGAGCCACTAACCTGCATTCTTAGAAAATGTAAAATGCAAAGTTTAAAATAACTTCTTATTTTATACTCAACCTGTGTCTAGTTAAAGATTTTAAAATTTCTATGAAACCCAAAAAGGTATACAACATCATCTGTAATATATGCCCTAATCATACAGCACACTTGTAACCCCTATCATTTGGGCAATTTCTAATTTAATTTCATGCCTTAGTAAATTGATACGATGTTTCTGAAGGGACATTTATCAGTATCTCTCAAATTAAATGTGCACATTCTTTGCCTTGGCAGTTCCGTGCCTAGAAACTAATTTTTTAGGAATATGAACACAAATGTTCAAAAATACAAGTGTAGAAATATTTACTGCAGCATTGTTTGTAATATCAAACTGTGGCACCAACCCAAATGACCATCAATAGGACAATGGTTAAATTAATCATTGTGCAAACATATTAGGGAATGTCACAAAGAAGTTAAAAACAATGAATAGTGAAATGGATAAACGTTCAAGACACATTGCAAATTTACAGAAGCAATTTACAGAAAAATATGCCTAGCATAATAGTTTTTCATTTAAAAGTATATTTGTGTGTGCATACGTGCATGTGTGTTGATGTGTTTATGTACTGCTATATATAATCCATCATTAACACTTCTTTTTTTTTTTTAATTTTTTTTTTAACGTTTATTTATTTTTGAGACAGAGAGAGACAGAGCATGAACCGGGGAGGGTCAGAGAGAGGGAGACACAGAATCAGAAGCAGGCTCCAGGCTCTGAGCCATCAGCCCAGAGCCCAACGCGGGGCTCGAACTCACGGACCACGAGATCGTGACCTGAGCTGAAGTCGGACGCTTAACCGACTGAGCCACCCAGGCGCCCCCATCATTAACACTTCTTACCTTTGGTGGAGAAAGGGAAACAACTTGTACTGTTCAAAGTTTTACAAAATTTATAATCTTCTTGTAGCAAGTTTTAAATGACATTGTTCTTTAAAAACTCTACCTCTAAAAATATGGACCATCCCCTCTTCTTACCAAATATTTCAAGATATCATGGCAGGTAACAATCTACCTTTCACAGGTGCTTTACACATGTGAACATATATACACAGATGTTTTAAAATGAAATGTGAACACTTGACGAGCTTTCCTTTGTACTTTGAGAAAAAGTTTTACTAATGAGGCCATTTCCTTTACCAACATGATTTCCAATGGAAAACAAAATTCCCTAGGTAAGTTAAAACATTAAATCAAGGGATGACTACTGTTAATGGGACCATCACATGGAGAGAGTACCAGCAATAAGTAGGTAACACCAGAAGAGAAACTTGCCATAATAACCTTAAGTTACTGAAGAAAAAAAAGAAATGACAAACTTTCATCAGAAATTCAGTAATCAAGCAGGTACACAGCAGCTGGTCATTTAACAGAACTTAGATTCAGTTTTGGGGGAATGGCTTGCAGTGGTATATTTTTTATTCTTAGTCTAAGAAACTCTGGAACTCTTGTCCAACATGAGAATCCAAGTGCGAAACTTCTAGCCATCCACGTTTCACATGGTACACCTCCACACCATGGGTTACTTGAGCTGCTTTTGCTTTGATTGTTCAGTCCCCAAGAGAGACTGTGCTCCGTAACATCTTCCTGTCATCTGTTTAACAGCTTTTTGACAGAGTCAATAGTGCAGCACGTTGAATGAAATGTTTTTCAGGGTTCCCCAATACAAACCACTGCAGTGTACCTTTGATGATTCCCCACCCCCAACCAAAAAAACCTGTAAGAGGGCAAAATTTCTATGGCCAACAACTTAACTGGGGAGACTGAATGTGTCCTTATGAAGGAACCTTAAATATTTGTAAGCCAAATAGAGTGAGAATTAACTAACACGCGGACTCTTTGCCTGGGGGTTTATAATCTTGGGTAGCTCCCCCCAGCTGACGACCAGTTTTCACTGTGCCGCGAACAGCAGAGCCCATGCATAGGAAGAGCCAGTAAATTCCACGCAGCCACAGGCTACCAAAAGGATGCTCAACTAACTGTTGTATTTTGGTTCTTTGACAGTTGATGTAACGTGCAAGGAAGTGTTTAATAGATATGTTTTAGGGAACTTGATCACACTGCTAAAGCAACAGATCGCTGAATGTTTCTGCTTTTTACATATACTTGGGTAAACACATGGACTAAATAGACTTCCAGGCAAAGGAAGACTCTTCCGTTATAAAATTCATCTCATCACATGAAAGAGATTCAGTAAGTGCAAATCTTCAGATCTTCAAGATGCCATGATTTTTAAAATGTCCTTTCAAAAAGACATTTATACTATGCAGCTCATCTCTGCAAAATGTGACTTGATTACAAAGTCCTCAGCAACTTATGAAATTTATTTTAGGACACTGAGTCACTTCCCTAAAATTTTACAGCTATCTCTTGTCAGTGAAAAAATTCTAAAGCCTGATAGCTCTCAAGGAAATGAACCAAAACATTCTGCAAAGTTCATTCTTTTCAGGGAAGATAACCATGGCTTTAAGACCAGTCGGTATAAGGAGATACACAGGGAAGACGTATGACAAAATGTAATAGGACCTTAGATCTTTCGAAAGAAATGTTTAAAAACAGAGACATGTCTGTCTCCCACTTTTATATATGTAGACAGATGGTAAGCCAGACATTTTTTTTCAAGCTCTCACTCAGGTTGTGCATCAAGTATGTCCTACTTCAATTCTACATCATCAACATTTTCAATAGTTTCCAGACTTTCTTTTAAAATTATGTTACATAAATGTGGTTTGGGTCTCATATTCACTTAAGATCCATGCTTTAGGTGACACCTGGCTTTAGTAATACACAATGAAATGACTAATGGGCTGTGGCTGCCTAATCACGTTGTATTATTAGGTTTTTACTATATGTAATTAAGTTCCAGGGAAAAGTTTTCTGTTTGAAGTCAACAATAAACTGCTTTCTTTTAATTAAAGTATCTGTAGCAACTTGTAATATCCACATTGGATAAACTTGATTTTTTAAATCATTGTTGGTGGCTGAGGAAATGCATGGTACTACAATTTGAGACTGGGTATGAGCCCCGCTGTATTCTCTAATAGTTGAAAAGCATAATTCTCCCTATCACTCTCCCCACAAATGTGTACTTACTTGCCCAAAGTATTAGTCATGCTTCTTTGTGCCATGTCTGCTAAGGTTATGTAGAAATAAAGAAATTTTTCAAAGTCCCTTCCTAGATCCTTTTGGTGGAAGAAAATGATGTTTTCATTTCCCAGCATCCAATAAACCTGTCCTAACCATCCAGGAAGGTTCAAAGGGTCTTCTAAGGCTTCTCCTAGTCAGAAGTTTATAACTGAGAATGTAAGGCCACTTTTTTTTATTGTAAAGAAACCCTCAAAATAGTCACATTAAACCCCAAATGGACTTTCACTCCTGGGGCTTTCTTTCACCAACTTGGAAATTGTTTCTATCTTTTGGCATATTTCTGCATTCAAACACCTCCTCACCTCCCAGCTCACCAGCTCCAGTGTTCCCACTCCAGAAATCCTTCTGTCTCAGGTCCTCCCTTTCATTTTCTCCATCAATCAGCCCCAAGTCATCAATATCCTCCTTATCCCATTAGATTTGTTGATCCATTCTTACAATCACCCTCTAACTCCATCTTCCTTCTCTCCTTTCACTATACCCCATGATAAAGCTCTAAGGTAGTTGAACCTCCCTACCTACTTAGACCACCTCTGACACCCAACCGATGGAAAAGTAAAACAAAACCAAACACAAAGATGCTCCCCAGTCTTCCATTAGACTCGTGACCCCAAGTCATACATGGCACTCAATATGCCAGGAAACTTAATACATTGCTCTGATATACGCACTCTCTCACTTCCCTAGGTGACTATATCACATGTTTACCCTTCTACACCACCTTCAAATGCATAAAAACAGAAGCAAACTCATATTTTCATTGGCAGATATAGCACTCATCTGCTGCTAGATACATCTTTACGTTGCTTTCCACTCTTCTAGATGAAGTCTCTCTGCTCCTGTTGAAGGCCTGCTCCTGTTGAAGGCCAGGCCCCTGACTTGTGCTCTAAATCCCATCTGCTCTCATCTTTTCAAAGATTTATCTCTTGTGAGTATCCCCTCTCCTGCATCTTCAGTGTCATCTGGACAGTGTCTACTAGATCATATCCAATAATGCAAAACCTAAAAATGCCTTTGCTTTATTCTGAATGCCCCTGTAGGCACTACACCATTGCTTCACCCTCTTCACAGCAAACTTCTTGAGGCAGTGATTTGCAGCCAAAATAGCCACTTTTTCACCTCACGTTCTCCCCCCAACTCACTTCATCCCAACTTTTATCTCTATCAGTCTTGTCAAGACACCAATGATCTCCCTTCCATGTTGCCAAGCCCAATGGTCATTACTTTTTGACACCCATGGTCACTACTCTTATAGTACTCGGCCTCTCGAGCTCTAACCAGCACCGTTGATTACTCTCTCCTATTTGATTATATGCCACTTATTTCTTGTAGCTTCCAAGACACCTCCTTCACATGGTTTTCTTTCCTCACCACACTTCCTTTGACTTCTGTGACTCTTTCTGCCCTCTACACAGCCTCCATCCTGGACCTCCCTCTAGATAGTGTAGGGATATACCCTCTCAAGGTAGCCTCCTCCAGCTCTATCTATTTGTCAATGATTCCTGGATTCCAGATTCACAGACCCAACTTCCTTCTTGACATCTGCACCTAAGTCTAACAGGATGTCAAATGTGACACAAGCAAAACAATTCTTGACTGCCTCTTCTCTTCCCACCTCGTTCCCCCAATTACTCCTCCCCTCAGTAAACTGAAGTACTCTGGTCAAAAATTAAGATGCTACCCAGATTCTTCTCTTTTCCACATTATCCAATACTGAACCATGAGGAAATTCTGTTGACACTATCTTCAATAATATCCTATATACTTTCGACTTCTATCAGCCTCTCTGCTATAAGCCCAGGATAAGCCCATATTTAGTCTCACCTTCACTGCCATGAGACTTTGACCTATAATTCATTCTCCACTGACAGCCAAAGTGATCCTCTAAGAAATCAAACCTTGTTATTCTGCTAGTTAAAATCCTTCACCGGTCCGCTGTGTTTGGAATAAAACCTGAACTCCCTATGATGGCTTACAAAGTTCTCTGTGATCCAATGTGTCTATTTCTCTGGCCCCATCATGCCCTATTTCCCTCTTATCCACTGTGCTCTAGCCACACTGGTCCTCTTTCCATTTTTGAAAACTGCCAAGCTTGTTCCTGCCTAGGGCTTGTGCTAGAACCATTCCTTCCTATCTCTGATATTTGCCTTGTTTGTTCCTTCTTGTCACCCATCTTAAAAGTCACCTTTCAAAGAGTCTTTCCTGATCCAATATAAAGTCTATCCAACCATTCTTATCATATTATCCTGTTTTTATTATCTTCATTGTACTTACTTGAAATATTGTCTGATATTTTTCTTTACTTTTTAAAACTTTTTTTTTTTCTTTCCCCTCTTGAATATAAGCTCCACAAGTAGGGACCTTCTCTGTTGAATTCACTGTTGTATTTCAGGATACGGATGTAGGTGCCCAATAAATATTTGATAATGAATGTTTTTATAGAGAGCTTAGTCAAAGAATATGAGCTTAAGAAAAATTTACCTATTTCCAAACTGAAAGTGAAAATCAACTTGCATTTGTATGGCAGACAATACTTTCAAAACACTTTCATTGACATTTGTTCAATCTCCCCGATAACCTTTTAGGAGTTCACCATGAATCTTCCTTTCTCCAGCACAGAGAGAAAGATGCTTAATGATTACTATCAGGTTACACGGTCAGACACTGCAGTGCTGGGACCAAAACCTAATTGCTTGTTCAGTGCTCTCCCTGCTAAGCCTAAATGAACAAGTAAAAACACATATTAAACTAAACCTCTCTGCTGTCATGTGCTCTGTGCATGTACTGTCCTTGGAAGATTATGCTGATCAGGGCGCATGGGTGGCTCAGTCAGTTGAGTGTCTGACTCATGATTTAGGCTCTGGTCATGATCCCATTGAGTCCTGTGTCGGGCTCTGCACTGAGCATGGAGCCTGCTTGAAATTCTCTCTCCCCCTCTGACCCTCTCCCCTGCTGGTACTTTCTCTCTAAAATAAAATTAAAAATTAAAAAAAAAAGAGGATTATGCTAAAGGTATTTCTTCACATGTCTCTTCTCCCACAGGCTACATGTTTCTAGAAAACCAAGCTGTTGTTTTATTCATTTGTGTGTTCCCAGTGACTAGCACACTGCCTGGTATGTTGTAGGTTTCAAATGCTTGTGGAATTAACTGATATTCACATCAGAGCCAAGTCTTCCTCTCAGTATAAAGCAGATGTGTTATTCTTTATCTCAGTACTGAAGATTTCACTCTGCATATATAAAAAACCTTTAATGATTATTTTTTCTGAAAAGCCTCAAATTTCACATCATCCATCACTTTCTGAGGCCTTTCATGGGCAACTTAGGTACCAGAAGTTGCAGGGGGTTAAACAAGCCCTAGGCAGTCCTCCAAATCAGTACTCCAATTCATTTTCCACTTCTTAATATGAAAAAAAGGCATGTAGAAAATCTAAGATTTATTCAATCTGAAGTCAGAAGCTAGTGACATAATGCTATATTTCTTCCATGCTCTGAATGTACAAATAGTCATCAAATAGTTATAATGCTGTAATGGAAAAAACACTGAATGGATTATCAAGAATCACAGGTTATGATCCCAAGTGACTCTCAACAGCTGTGTGAGTATGTGATGATTTCAATCAGTCTCTAAGTCTCCTATAGAATACGAGTGACGATTATCTTTAGGGCCCTTCCAGCTCTAGAATTTGTTCTTCTGCTATGCAGTCCTGATTACACTGTCCCCAGTATCCTATCCCCTCCAGTCTCCCAACTCAAAATACCTACATGAAGGAGTGACATAATTAGGTTTAGATGCAGTGGTAACAGTCAAATATAAATGAATAACTAGATGGATGGGAAACTCTGCATCCTCCACTGGATTTACTTTCAAGATACAGAATCTTTATGAATAGCGAATTCCAAGTCCCAAAACATGACTGTTTCAAAATGCTTTAGAACAAAAGAAATATACCTCCGCCTAACATCTAGTGTTTATTATCAAATGTAACTCAAAGACTACAGAGTCCTATGAAAAGATTAGAATCCAGGGAATTCTGGAGTCACATGAACTGAGCTAGTCAATGAAACAGTCCCTTCTCTTAGCCACACTATTTTATGTCCTATCAACACAGGGGCCTACCCATCTCACAAGCCATTGGTCACTGATACGCCATCAGCAAGATCCAAAAGACCAGGCAGGACAATACAATCAGTGGCATGCTGGAACCAAGTATTAACAGTTTCTGGAATCTAGAAATCTGGCTGCTAGGTTGTTGATAATTTGAAATTGGCCATGGTGGAAGTATTTACACTGTGGAAATCTATAAACACTACAAATCGGAGTGTGTCTGTCTTAGAGGCAGCCAGCTTATCAACACACCACTGAATGCAATGTTTGGCTAGAAAGACTATAGGCAAAACACATAATGCAAGACCAACAGAGAACAAAGAGACCTGACTTCTAGCCCTAATATTCCCACTAAGTAGCAATGAAAACCGGAGCAAGTCTTCGAACCTCTGTTTTATTGACTAAAATGTAAGAGAAACAAGTGAGCTCAAGATCCCTGCAGGGGCTAAAAGTTAAGGTTTTGTGGTTCTGTTTGGGAGAACATCCTGACTTCGGAGGTCTCCTAACAGGATATGCTCCAAAAACTGGGCAGCACCAAGAAATTGACCAATCTTCTCTCCGTTTGCAAGAGCGAGATTTGGTACTTCTTCAGTCTGATGTATTTGGCCAACTGTGGGCAAACCTGGTCATAGTTCTAAAGTTCCCTGGATCTCTTAATTACATCAAAGAAAGTTTCAGAAAGCCTCCAGCTGGTCCAAGGGTTTCCTTTAGACTTAGGCTAAAGGCCCACAGAGCATTCCTGGCTATATTTGTTAAGCAGGTGCTACTTCTATCTCCTGTTGCAATGGTGAGGTTTTATAAGGAGCCCACTGGGCATGAGGGCAAGAATAAAAGCCGCCATGTTGCGGAGAACCTGGGGGGCTCAGTCAGTTAAGCATCCAACTCTTGATTTCAGCTCAGGTCATGATCTCACAGCCATGAGATCGAGCCCCATGTCTTGGTATTCTTATATTTTCTCTCTCCTCTCTCTGCCTCTCACCCTCTCTCTCTCTCTTGCTGTATCTCTCTGTCTCAAAATAAGTAAATAAACAAACATTTTTTTTAAGTGCCACGTTTCCAGAAGAAGACTTAGAAGAAGTACCTGCCCTAATACCAGAGTTCCAGCCTCAAACCAGAGCTACTGTCCTGAGCTCATTTATATAGTAAGTTCTTTAAAAGTAGAGACTGGGTGTTACCTATAAAACCTGGCACAAGAATCATGAAAGATCTGTTAAAGTGAATTCCCTGGTTTGGTACAGTTTAGGGTTCATAAACATGAGGGTGTTATTTGGGCAACAAATAACATATAGTTAAATGTTTCTCCCAGAGCAGCAAAGGACTCCTAAGAATAGCTGCCCTGACAAGCCAGCACAGATTTATCCTATGATATAGGATGGCAGTGTCACTGTGCACCATTTGATCATGAGAAGATGTAAATGCCCTTGTCCCTCGTCCAAGTAAGTGTTCTCCTTTCTGGATGCAAGGATTTGTAAATATCATCATCATGCCACCATCTTGCTCTTCAGAATAAAAGTGCACATAACACACTTGGGGGAAGTATTTAATTGGTAAATGGCAAAAGTGCATTTGGACACAATCCTAAAAGCGGCAAGAAGTAGAATGTCACTCAGGAGGGCCAATTTGTCATTGTACTGACAGCCAGATTTTTAAAAATTCAGTCACAGAGAGCGGAACTTAAAAATAGATGAGTGGTTTAAAGCACAGGATGGATTCTAGAAAATGATCATCTGTGTCCAGTCTAACTCATAGAAATAAATCTTTAAGAGATTATGGAAAAAATGGGGGGGGGCAATGATTTAGGTCCATCAGCTGTGTCTAACGAGATCAACACACCTGAACCACTGGAAAAAGTCCTTAAGCTCCCTAGGAATAGAGGGTCCATAAAATCTTCGGACTTCAGTCTAGGGCTAAAAACATTCTCCAAATCAACAACATCCTGAAACTAAAGACTAGAAGAACATTTCAGATGCAACAACGCATCACAGAATTCAATTGTATGTCATATTGAAATACAAACTATAGGACACTGAATCCCAGTTTTCCTTTTAAAATGCTCATTGGCTCAACAAAGTTGTATTGAATTCGGATTGGGTACAAAGCACTGGGGATCCAAATATGATTAAGACATGGCCAGTCTCTAAGCTGATGGTATACAATGGAAGGCATGCACCCACAAGTGGTAAGGGCACAGTGTGCTAAGAGCTGTGATAACAGCCCACCCAGATAAGTACAGACTCTGAGCTCCAAATGCCATGAAAGGTAACAGCCCAATTGGAGGCAGTAGCATCTTTTAATTAAGGGTCAAGATCTGTGGTGAATTCAAATAGTGCTTTCTTCTTACTGGGTGCTACCATTTCTAGAGGTGACATTTTTTTTTTCTAGACAGAAGTAAAAACAGGAAAAAAACAAAAAAACAAAAAGCAGTGGGAGTTTAGAAAAGCAATCCAAGTTCAACACAAAGGTCTTGTGGAAAGGAGGACAGGCTTGACATGATTCAGGGTGGAAAAGTCCAGACATCTAGGGCACCGAACATAAAAGGAGATACACCAGAGGGTGTCCAAGCCCAGGAGACAGTGGTGTCGGTGGGGGTGGGGGCACTGTTGAAATACAAAGAGAGGAAAGTGGCAGCCTGGGATGGCCTCAAAGCTCCTGAGGAGGCAATTGAATTTGAAATTTATTATGAGTTTGATCAAAACTACACTGGAAGAAGATCAGGTTATTCAGTTTAAGCATTCTTATTGAGGTATAGTCCCTGTTTTTAAACAAGTATCTGTTGTTTTCATTTCCTAGGGCTGCCATAGCAAAGTACCATGAACTGGGAAAGTTCTTGTCTCACAGCTGGGGGGGCTGAAATCTGAAATTAAGTGACGACAATTGTTTCCTTCTGAGTACGATGAGGGAAGGGTCCATTCCAGGCCCCTCTTCTTGGCTTGTGCGTGGCCATCTTCACGTTCATATGGCATTCTCCCTATCTGGCGTGTCTTTATCCACATTTCCCCTTTTCATAAGGACAACAGTCAAGTGGAATAAGGCCCATTCTAATGACGTCATTGAAACTTGATACCTCTGTAAAGACCCCACCAAAAACGTAAAATCTTAATTGAGCCTTCTTTTCCACTAATTCAGAGTTCTTCCTTTATTCTTTGAGGTTTACCACAGCTATACAGACTGCCCACACACACCATCTCTCACTTCTCTGTCAGTTCGTGCTGGTTTCTACAAGAAGGCCGAGGCCAATCTTAGGGACATGTGGCCTCATTTCCGCCACCCTGCACCTCCTGCATTGAGGACTGAGGCAGAATCTGCCTCAACGTGTTGCTGTTTGGTTCTAGTGATGATCGCACTCTATTTCACCTCTACTCCCAGCTGTATTCTACCAATACCGTCAAAAACCACTGAGAATACAGTCCCTGATTTTCTCTTCTGTGCTACTTTTGAGTGAAATTCTTTGCTTTTCCATAAATAGTTCAGAGCCTAATGCCACCTGCCTATTTCTTCAAAAATGGTTCTCTCCAGGGGGACTTGAGCACAGCTATCAGTCAACTCAGACTGACTTAGAAGCAAGTCAGAGCAAGACTTTGACTTAGAAGCAAGGGACCAAACAAAGGCAACATTTCCCCAACAGTACCATCTTCTATCCCACTGTGCCTGTGGAAGTCAGCTCACTTTCTCCCTTGAATCTAAGACTAAAACCGCACCCAATGTCCAGTCTTGTAACATCTCAATTTGCAACCTGACAGTCAAACCAAACAAATCCCAACTTGTCTTCTCCACTTCAAACGCCAGACGATGTTTAACCCCATATCTGCCAATGTAAATTTTACAATTGGGTATTTGGTCAGCTGCTACATTCAGCAAGCAGGACACACAGGGCGTAACTTAACACAAGGTTATTCTTTAACCTTGCTACCTATTCTAATCTGCTCTGGGGGACTAGCTCTTTGCTCACTACTGGATGAAATGAGAGCAGGCCCCTTGGCTTCTCTGGTCATTCTGAGATAAAGGAAAAGTCCTCTGGTCACATCAAGTCACAAAAAGGTTCACTTCTATGCAGCAATGTCCAGTCCTGTGTCCCAGTTAAATCTTCAAATTTCAGTTAAAATCAAATCTTATCCTCTCTCTTAGCTAAGCCTGCTTCAGGCAGAAAGCCTTCAGAAAGAAAGGGGGGGGGGGGTGTCACTGGATTCTCTAATTCTCACCGGTTTCTGACTCTCTGAGACTATCAGTGGGTGGAAGAAAGAAAGGTTAGGGGGCAGAGGAGGTATGATTGAGGGGCACTGCCACAATCTACTGCCAACACTCTGAGCTTCGAGGGTCTCTCTCTCTCACACAAGGGGACACTTCCTGGGTTCTGGAAAAAATACCCCATTTTGGGGATTCCCACCTGCAGTTTCTTTGCTGTGGTTACTCATAACCCCCTTTCCCACAAATGGTGGCCCTCCCGGAGCACACCTAGTCTCCTTCTGCCAAGGTCTTCTGCCCTGTCCCTCTGAATGGCCCCTGGGTAACATCAGCTCCTCCTGGTAGTGTTTTGGAGCAAGCATGACAGTGACCCAACACCAGTTCTGTTATGGACAGACCCCACTCCTCGTCCACCAAAACACATTCTTATCCCAAAAACTCAGGCAGTGCAGCTCACTGCCAGCGAGCCATGCCCACATTCCTTGAGCCAGCCACAGCTCCTCACCTTTCAAGTCCTCAGGCATGGATCAGACACCAGTGCAATGTGTCCCTCACACGGTAGAGGACACTCGTGAAGCCATCAGGGCAGTTCCCCTGACATTCCTCTCACTTGACTTGAGGTAGAGGGAAGCACCCTACTTCGCTCCAGCATGTATATGGTTGATGGAATGGCCGCCCAGCACACTGACAATGCCCCCAAGGCAATCCTCCATCAAATCGACAACTCCTCTCTCACCCGGGTGGCCAGGCAAGGGTCATGACAATGACTCTGGGCACCTTCTTCATGAGAGCTGCTTGGGTGGTCAAGCATCTCACTTTGGCATGTGGCAGTGGTTGTCACCCTCCACCTAGGAGCCTCAGCTGATGCGGGACCAGTTCCCTTTCGTCAGTCTTGCACATTAACAATGTTTTTTAATGCCTGGAGTGCAGTTTTCATCATCACATCTTCCTACACATAGTGTTGGTTGTTTTTTTTTTAACTCAACAAATACTTTATCCAAAAGTTATGCCCTATACTCGCCAATACAGCAACTACGTTCTTTGCCTTGCTGAAATAGAGTTTAATCATCATCACCATAGTCGACATTTCTTTTATTCTTACTAAACCAAGTTCTGTGTCGTATGTATGCAGAAAAATCCAACTGAGGATTTTATTTCCTAGGAGATCAATATGGTTACCAGTGGGTAAGTAACTTGCCCAGTGGCACACAGGAAGCAAGTGGCAAAGCCAATATAGGTCTATTCAACTTCACAGCCAAAGCATCTGACCACAAGCCTCTGCTACATAAGTGGGGAGGTCTATGACAAAGGATAACGGAGAGCATAAGGTGCAGAGTCAGGAGAGTTTCAACGCTTCCTTATCCTAACTGAAAATACCGTGGAGAAGCTAGTTAACTTTAGCCTATTACTTTTCTATAAAATGAGGATACTAATAACTGCCTAAATTAGACATTTGTTGCATTACTCAGTTTCCATCTCCCTTCCCATTCTCAGCAGTGTGGCCTGTATAACACTAACCCCACCCCCACCTCCAGGTGGGCCCTTGGTGTTTAGAGGACAATGTGCATATGCCATTCTCCCGGCCACTTACTGGCCCAGGGAAAGGCTAGGTTTGTTTGGCTGTTTTTAGTCCGTCACAAATCCCAACTGATACACTACACCATAACACTGTTTTGAGGATTAAATGAGATGAAACATGTAAAGCACTTAGCTTAATGCCCGGCAAAAATAAACTTTTATTTACTAACTATTTGACAGGAATGTGGAACGTGGATTGGACTAGACTATGTTAGATTGAGGCGATTATTTAGGAAGCTAATAATAAAGACACACATGAAATGAGAATCAAAAGAGGTGACAATGCCAGGAAACACTGCTAACTGAAATCTTACATTAAGAGTGGGGGTGGAGTCAAGAGTGGGGTAGGGTCGAAATCTTGAGCAATTTTCAAACCTGAGAGAGTAAAACAATACGAGAGAGAGCGTGCACAGTAAGTGGAAGAGGGGCGGGGGGCGGGGCGCAGGCAGAGGATCTGACGTGGGCTCTGCAAAGCGGGCTCTGTGTTAACAGCAGAAAGCCTGATGCAGGGCTTGAACTCACGAACCATGAGATCATGACCTGAACCAAAGTTGGACTCTTAACTGACTGAGCCATCCAGGCGCCCTTATTTGTTTGTTTGTTTTTTAAGTTTATTTATTTATTTTGAGAGAGAGAGAGAAAGAGAGCAGGGGAGGGGCAGAGGGAGAGAGAGAATCCCAAGCAGGTTCCATGCTGTCAGCACAGAGACCCACATAGGGCTCTCACAGACCATGAGATCATGACCTCAGCCAACACCAAGAGTCAGATGCTTGACTGACAGCCACCCAGGTGCTCCTGAATAAGCTGAGTTTAAAGAAGGAATAGGATATTCAGAGAGAAATGGTTTGGGGAGCTTTAGACAGAGGTTGGGGTTAGATAGTGGGTAGCTAGCAAGCTGGTTCTGGGCTAGCTAGAGCGAGGCACGGCCCTGATTTGCAGCGTGTGCCCCACTCTGTGGCATGCATGTTCCCCTCACAGCTGACTTCATGCCACCAATGTGAGGACACTGATCACAGAGAAAGGAGGAGATGTGCCCAACTGGCTCTCATGGGCCAGGATGGCTTCAGCCACCCTTAGTTAGAAATAAAGCTTTCTGCCCAGACTGGCTAAAAACTGGGAGTGAATCGGGGCGCCTGGGTGGCGCAGTCGGTTAAGCGTCCGACTTCAGCCAGGTCACGATCTCGCGGTCCGTGAGTTCGAGCCCCGCATCAGGCTCTGGGCTGATGGCTCAGAGCCTGGAGCCTGTTTCCGATTCTGTGTCTCCCTCTCTCTCTGCTCCTCCCCCGTTCATGCTCTGTCTCTCTCTGTCCCAAAAATAAATAAACGTTGAAAAAAAATATTTAAAAAAAAAAAAAAACTGGGAGTGAATGAAATCATTCAAGAAAGGAGATACTAAAAAAGAAAATTCAGAGGCACCTGAGTGGCTCAGTCGGTTAAGCGTCCGACTTCAGCTCAGGTCATGATCTCACAGTTCGTGAGTTTGAGCCCCACAGTGGGCTCTGTGCTGACAGCTCTGAGCCTGGAGCCTGCTTTGGATTCTGTGTCTCCCTCTCTCTCTCTGTCCCTCCCCACCTCATCCTCTGTCTCCCTCTCAAAAATAAATAAACATTAAAAAAATTTTTTTAAAGAAAAAAACAAAAAGAAAATTCACCTACAAGAGGCTAAGAAAAGAAAGGAGTTTCAGTAAAGAATAAAAGAACAAATGGGCAGAAAACCAGGGGAGTCAGGACAGTGTCCCAGCCAAATGAAGAAACAGCCTCAAAACGAAAGGCCAGCAGGTAGCATCTGAGGCCAGGGCGGTGAAGGCTGACAAAAGGTCCGGTGTGTGACTTTTCAGACTTGCAAGTGCATGGTTCTGGAAAACAGTAGGGGCTCAGGGGTCCTCCTGTAACCTTTTATACATAGTATTTCTGCATATACATCATTTAATTCTTCATATCTTTCTTAATAGAGTTATTAAAGTAATTTTGAAATATTTCAATATCTGAAGAATGTTTGGAATATTTCAGCTCACGGACACTCACAGGTGTTGGTCCCATCTGCCTTTAGGAAAAAATAAATTCATCAGTTACAGTTTAGAGAAAGATGAGTAGGTTTGATACTTTATGGCAAAGGAGATTGTGTACCGAAACAATCATATTAGATCATCTCAGTCTTTCCTATGCCTGGAGTTCATGTACACACTCAACCCTTGTATTCAAAACCTCAGGGATCGGAGCGCTGCCCCAGAAAGGAAACAGCAAACGTAACAGAACGAAGTATTTATGCATATCTGAAAAACTCCGACAGCTCTAAAAAAATAAAATTCTTTCATTGAAGTATTGCTCAGACAAATGGACAATAAGTATTTGGGGGAGTATTTTAGACAGTGCTATAAAAACTAGCAAAAACAACTTAAAAAATAAATCTCTCTGAGCCTCCAGTAAAGGAAGTGACTCATCGCACTCTATGGAATCTACAGAGATGAACCGATGTTCAGGGGAGGCACAGCAAATGCTCATTTCACACACTCCGGTGTAACCACACACGCCCAGTCGGTACAAGACAAGAGACTGAGAAAGAGAACGATCTGAACTGCATGGGAACCTTTCCAGACTCTGAGCGTGTGCCCCTTCAGGGAGCATGAAGGGTGCAGCTCTTTCAAGGGGCCCACCAGGCTGAGCGGAAATTCAGTTTCAAAGGATAGGGTTCGAGGGGTATAAAAACAGCTCCTAAACACAAGCCAACTTCTCTGGCACTCAATCTAAGACAGGAGTCTGCTCCAATGCTGAAGGAAAACCAGCTGGGTCAAACTCGGTGTTAAGTCCTATTGCCTTCCTGGGGTTTTTCGAGAGTAATTTTAGCTAAACTCAAAATCACCTGCAGGAATTGACTTTAGTACCTAACTCCCTTTAAAAAGCAACCCCACTGTGGAGGAAATTCCTATTAAACACTGTGTTTTTTCCAACCACTTTACTGAGCAACCATGGGCTTATTACTTAATCCATCTGGGCCCTCAGTTTCTCCTTTGTAAAATGAGGCCAGCAGAGTAAATGATCATTAATTTCCTTTTTAAATCTAAAACCTCCGTGCCTCTAAGTTTTAAAATAAACTTCAACAGATGGATCATATATTTAATGATTCCAGATGATGAAAAATACACTTCACTACCAGCTTTCGATTTCCTTAAATAATAGTTTCCCTACATTTGAGTGAAATTTATGTAAAATGAGGAATTCTGGAGGTTCCACAATAGCAGCACATAACACAAACATGATAACTCTAGCTGGAGAGACTTTTACAACTAATAATAATTAATTTGTAAAAAGTAATTGTGTTATTGGGGCACCTGGGTGGCTCAGTCGGTTGAGCGTCTGACTCTTCATTTCGGCTCAGGTCATGATCTCGTGGCTCCTGGGATCGAGCCCTGCCTCGAACCCTGAGCTGACAGCATGAAGCCTACTTGGGATTCTTTTTCACCCTCTCTCTCTCTGCCCCTCCCTGCCCCTCCTCACTCTCTCTCTCTCTCTCTCTCAAAATAGATAAACATAAAAAAATTTTGAGTAATTTTATTTGTTTCACAGCTCTCCATTCAGGCAAATAAATCATATGATGAACTAGAAAATTCTAAACTACCTGACAGATGCTGACCTATAACCTTGCTCAAATCAGCAGTTACACTGGGGCATGTGCATACACAGTTCACCTTGTTTATCTCCTTGAAATAGCTCAGGAATGACAGGGTTTGGTAGCTAAGTGAACAGAAAAAAAAAATGGCTGTCACAGAGCTCAAAACTAAAAATTTAATGTCCTCCAGATGTTCGCTGAATTCTTACGGCTTTCCTTTTTGCATGGAACGCTTCACCCTATCAAAAATATGCCACAGACTTACACTTTAAAAAATCTATCTATTTGGACACTTTAAAAATGTATACAAATATTTAAAACCCTATCATTAACTTAATGCAAATTCTCACTTGGAAATTTCAAGGGTTTTTTTACTCTTACAGTAATATATTTGTGTCCAATATTATAGGTTAGTGCTATAATTACAGTCCCCAAAACAACTGTATATATTTTTATGGAGTAAAAAGATGATCGATCATTCTTTGATCCATCAACAATTTTATACCAGCACTTGGTCACAGATGTCTAGTAATTATGGTGTGAATATAAAGGTAGTACATTTTAGAACGGCAGACAGATATTCTTCATGCCAAACTACCCACAACTTTCAGATAAACCCCTATCACTGCTTAGAACAGCAGATGCGTATTTTTGGAAGCAAGACAATAAGGACAAAAAAGAATGAGGGTATAAAGCAGTAAGCACACTGAATTCAGGGAATAAATTCATTTCTATTTAAACACATACCTCTTTCCATATTGAAGAGAGAATCCATAGGTACAGAAACAGGAAGCAAAAGGCCAATATATTATGTGATAATTGAAAAAAAAATAACTGGAATGACAGCTCCTTAACTATGATCTTAAATACAGATATTTAAAAAAATTTTTTTTCAACGTTTATTTATTTTTGGGACAGAGAGAGAGACAGAGCATGAATGGGGGAGGGGCAGAGAGAGAGGGAGACACAGAATCGGAAACAGGCTCCAGGCTCTGAGCCATCAGCCCAGAGCCCGACGCGGGGCTCGAACTCACGGACCGCGAGATCGTGACCTGGCTGAAGTCGGACGCTTAACCGACTGCGCCACCCAGGCGCCCCCTTAAATACAGATATTTTAAAAATTCTTTCAGATGCCTGGTATAGAGTAAACGCCTAATATCGTTGAACAAATGAATGAGTGAATGAAAGCAAAAATAATCTGAATAAAATTTTGAGGAGAAAACTATATAAATGGAATAAATCTCCAGTAAAAAAGTACTCACTTTTCTGCCATGACTGCCCTAGCCTAAAACCTACTCTTCAGTGAAATTCAGTAATCTGCATGAATAAGGCAGCACAGACAGCTGGGTGAGGTGCTCAGGATACAATGTGCACAGGACACAGTGAAGGAGCTAAGAGTGCAACTGAAGGCACAGACATGGAAAAAGGCAAATTACAACACACAGTAACTGGCACTGAAACACTGATATGAAAAAGTTCCTAAGGAAGCAGCAAAAGAGACCAACTGCCTGCAATAGTTCTAGGGTACAGTGTGGAGTGGGTGACTTCTGAATCTTATGTAAAAGGATACACAGGGGCACCTGGCTGGCTTAGTTGGTTAAGCATCCAACTCTTGATTTCACCTCAGGTCATGATCTCACAGTTCATGAGATCAAGCCCCATATTGGGCTCTGAGCCAGCAGCGTGGAGCCTACTTGGGATTCTCTCTCTCCCTCTCCCTCTCTCTCTGCCCCTCCCCCGCTTGCACATGCTCATTCTCTCTCTCTCTCTCTCTCTCTCTCTCTCTCTCTCTCTCACACACACACACACACACACACACACACACAAAACAAACATTTAAAAAATAAAAGAAATTCTTTAAAAGAAAATTTAAAAGAGGATTCACACAAGTCAGCCAGGCAAAAAAGGGATAGGACAGGAGGTGCAATCCTCAAGTAAAGCTGACATAAACCCTTCATGAGAAAGAGACGTACATACGAAATTCTCACCCCCCAGAATGATGTTTTCTCATGTAAGTACCAAAAAAAAAAAAAAAAAAAAAAAAAAAAATCCTATTTGATGATAAGTATAAATATCACCATCTTAGTGAGGCACCTTCTATACCTTCCCGGTCCCTGAACCCATCTCAGGCATTAAACCATGCTCTCGTGGCCTCTGTAATATTGTCCCGAACACGCAGAACCATTCCTCTTTCTCACCCCACCAAAAGGCGAGCAGATTCATGTTTGTATCCCAGTGCCTAGTGGCAGACAAGTAGCAGACTCTCCACAAAGCCTGTGGGTGGGGTGGCGGCTACCTCCTACAAAGCAACTACCTTTGGGTACGCTTCACAGATGTCATCTTGTTTCACCTTCCCTGCAAATGTATATGGCTGATATTATTCCCATTTTTACATAAGAGACTGAGGCTCAGAATGGTGAAATAACTCCCAAACACCAACTAAACAGCTGAGCCAGAACTTGAATCCAGACCCATCCCACACCCCTACTCCAAAACCATCCTTTTTGCCACTCTACTACTGCTGGACTCTACCCAGTTCAAGCTCTAGATATAACTACGGAGTTAGTGTTGTTCTTCTAATGATTTTATGAACTACAGTAAATTGAGAAAAATGTGATCGATTAACTGCTAAGTTTTTATGCAGGAAAAGAAAATTCAGGCTTTCTCAATGAGCATGCATATACTGGGAGTTTTACAATTCATATTTTAAATTAAAACACACACACACAAAACAGGACTTAGAGGAAGAATTCTCTCGTGTCACCATTGAATCCAACTTATGACACTCTGGTCCCTACCACTTAGACTGAAAATCTGAGATGCTTTTCATAGTTCCTCTGCTGTCCATATGAAGTACATACATTTGTAAAGAAAGCCTATATTTACTCAAAAATTCACTTTTTTTTTTTTTTTAATTTTTTTTCAACGTTTATTTTATTTTTGGGACAGAGAGAGACACAGCATCAACAGGGGAGGGGCAGAGAGAGAGGGAGACACAGAATCGGAAACAGGCTCCAGGCTCCGAGCCATCAGCCCAGAGCCTGACGCGGGGCTCAAACCCACGGACCGCGAGATCGTGACCTGGCTGAAGTCGGACGCTTAACCGACTGCGCCATCCAGGCGCCCCTACTCAAAAATTCAACAGTAATGTCAGTCAGACCGTGGGAAACAACTGTCAGAAATTAATATAATGACTTTGATAGTTATCACAGCTCTACTCTAACTCAAAGACTGCCAGTGTAAGACTGGTCTAAAATAAAGATAAAGGTGCCTGGGTGGCTCAGTCAGTTAGGTGTCCAACTATTGGTTTCGGTTCAGGTCATGATCTCATAGTTCTGTGAATTCAAGCCCCGCATTGTACTCTGTGCTGTGGTGTGGAGCCTGCTTGGGATTCTCTCTCTCCCCCGCTCTCTCTCTGCCCCTCCCACACCCGTGCTGTCTCTGTCTCTCTGAAAAGTAAACTTTAAAGAAATAAATAAATAAAATAAAAATAAAGATAAAGATAAAAATAAATGGTGCAGGGGTGCCCGGGTGGCTCAGTCAGTTGAGCGTCCAACTTCAGCTCAGGTCATGATCTCACAGTTTGTGGGTTTGAGCCCTGCATGAGGCTCTGGACTGACAGCTCAGAGCCTGGAACCTGCTTCGGATTCTGTGTCTCCCTCTCTCTGCCTTCCCCTGCTTGTGCTCTATCTCTGTCTCAAAAATAAATTAACATTAAAAAAATTTTTAATTAAAAAAATAATAAATGTGCAAAATGAATGAGAGAACACGTAACAGGGAAAACCCACTGGAGAAAATGACAAGAAGAGTTCAGGTATACCTGGTACCTTTTATCATTATCTACATTAACAATAAAAAAAGAAAGGAATATTCTTTGGTTTGGCACATCAACAAGAATTTGAAGTTAAATTTGAAACTTCTGTTTGCTTCCACTTATCTTAGAATGCAACTTTTGCTGTGTGTGCATGTGTGTTTTGTAAGAAAATCAAACCTCATGAACTCCAGTGCTGCTGATTCAGATCAGTCTCTTGTTTTAATCCTTATTGTCTACTTAATAAATTGTTGTTTTAAGCCACTAAGTTTTCTGGTGGCTTTTTATGAAGAATAAAAAACTGGAAAAATCCCTGTCTATAAAAAACCCACAACAATAATAACAATGACTAATATGGGAAAGGGGGTTTAAAACAAGCTGGAATTTCTTTTTTCTTTTTTTCTTTTTTTCTTTTTTTTTGTTTTAGAGAGAGAGAGAGAGAGAGCACGCGAGCAGGGGAGGGGCAGAGGGAGAGGGAGAGAGAGACTTTTATTTTTTTATTTAAAAATTTTTTTTTTCAACGTTTATTTATTTTTGGGACAGAGAGAGACAGAGCATGAACGGGGGAGGAGCAGAGAGAGAGGGAGACACAGAATCGGAAACAGGCTCCAGGCTCTGAGCCGTCAGCCCAGAGCCTGACGCGGGGCTCGAACTCCCGGACCGCGAGATCGTGACCTGGCTGAAGTCGGACGCTTAACCGACTGCGCCACCCAGGCGCCCCGAGAGAGACTTTTAAACAGGCTCCACACCCAACGTGAAGCCCAATGTGGGGCTCGACTTCACAACCGTGGATCATGACCTAAGCTGAAATCAAGAGCTGGACTCTCAGGGGCGCCTGGGTGGCTCAGTCGGTTGAGCATCTGACTCCGGCTCAGGTCATGATCACACAGTTTGTGGGTTTGAGCCCCGACATTGGCTCTGTGCTGACAGCTTGGAGCCTGGAGCCTGCTTCAGATGTGTCCCCCTTTTTCTACCCCTCCCCCGCTTGTGTGCACTCCCTCTCTCTCTCCCCCAAAAATAAAATAAATGCTAAAAAAACAAAGAGTTGGACACTTAACCAAGCCACCCAGGCACCCCAAAACAGGCTAGAATTAAATGTTGCCGATAGTAAAAGAAAAGATGGAGAAGGAAGTGATTGCAAATGAGTATGTTCTAAGATCTTTGTACAGCTTGAGAGATGTGTGAAGACACGGATTCATTTTAACCTTTAACTCAATAATACATGACAAAAATTCTAAGGATAACTGCTAACAGACTAGACCTAGAATGTTTAACTTCCAAGCAAATAAAATGAGGAAAAATGTGGATGATAGGGAGCAAATAAAAGTCATCATTTCAATGGAAGGCACAAAAACAGGTTGAAAAAAAATAACTACCAAAAAGCACGTAATACAGAACATATAGTAAGACATGGAAATACGTCCAAATATATCAAAAAATAACAGCAAATGTTAAAACACTAAATGCACCAATTTTAAAAGGTGGTCACTCAGATCGGATTAAAAATCATAAAACCATAGATGATTCACAGCAGATATATCTGAGGCATCCCAAAGAATGGCTCAAAGGAAATCAGTGGCAAAAGACACATCAAGCAAAAACTAACCAAAGGAAGCTGATGTAGCAATTGATAACAGACTTTAAGAGAGATATCTGGATAAAAAGATGACATTAGAAATGTATTTTCTTACTGATGTGCCCATTAGTCCTTAGAAAAGCATGAAAAGACAATTCAAACAAACATTATAAAAATAGTATGTGTGGGAAGCAATTATTTTGTGAGTTTGTAATGGGTTTTATCAGAATGAAGAATTTCTAAACCTCATGCCAACGCCATCTTAACTCCATCACAAAATACAATCATTTCACATTTACTCATTATAGCACCTATATAAGTATCCTTTAAGGAAAAGTGACACAAGTTACATGAGGGGGGAAAAAAACACCTCAGATAACTTTCCTAGAATAACCAGATAAAAAATAAAAACCGCCTCACCATCTCAGTACGTAGACAGAAGAATGCCTATTTCAAGTATGGCTTTCTTCCAGTACGTTAGGGAATAAAATATACTAAAACTTCTTTGGATACACTGAGCCATCCATCTTTTTAAAGCCTGCCTACTATCCAGGGAACTCTTCCATAACCAGTTTAAAAACATGGAATTCTCTGCAAACCAAATCTGTAACATGCATATTCTAAGAAAGATCTGTGATGGTCTGCGATGCCAATGCAATGCTGTGAATTCAGATTCTAACTATTGTACATCCATAGTTCAGGTACTGTCCTTGGTCCTGCTCTGGGTGTGCTTCTCATTCAGTCTCCTGAACACTTTATAAAGTATATATACCAGAGTATGACACTTCCTAAATCCCCAGCATCTATTCTTCCAGACCATGCAAGAATAGATGTCTTAGGCTCTGAAATAGACTAGAGGACCAGACATGTTGTTAGCAAGACACATCTACCATGGCAGAGACACTGACTGCTCACTACATGGCCAAGGGCTTCTCCCCATTTCCCAGTCTCTATGCAGTTAGGCAGATCATGGGGCTACTGCTGAATGTGGACCCTGAGCTGAAGTGAAATGTATCACCTTGGGGCCAAGACTGTAAGAGCTGGTATGGGGGTCTCCAGTGCTCTCTTCCCTGAACACTTGCCTGGAGAGGCCTCCTGTTACAAATGGTGTCATGACAAGATAGCAGATCCTTTAAGAATCCAATATGGCAAAAGTCAAGAGGATGCTGAGCCTGCATGCCTTAATGACAGTACAAAGTAAACCCCCTGCCAATCCATGCTGGACACGTAGCATTAGCAAGAAATCATCTTTTGTTCTGTTAAGTCACTGAGAATTCAGGGTTAGCTCATTTGCACAGCATAATCTGACTGAGGCTGACTAGTACAACTAGGTAACAAAAGTAATTTAGAGTTAAGTTGTTCCAAAAACCACTTCATGTTCAAAGCTCTTAGTTTCTAAAAGCATTTTCTAAAATGCAAACACATGACCTGAAACAACTTTTCTTTGGCAGCAATCATGCCAAAATACCAAAGAGCTTAAGAACAGTCACTCTTCGCTATGTTGGATAGCTATTCTGGAAACTAAATACTTCATACATAAATTCTTTGTTCCATTTGATTGAATTTTGGATTAAACTGCAGCTTTCCCATCACCTTTAAAAGCATGTTGGTTTAGAACCTACGTGATGCTCACATTAAAACCCTGTATTATTTGGTATTGAAATTTTAAACGCTTTATGTAATTTCTAGAACTCTGATTCAAAGGACTGGGTTTTGGTTTTCGTAAGCAGAAGCGGCCTGGTATGTCACTTTAATCCAGAAATCTCTTCTTGTGGATTCAACCAGTGGATAATTTTGCAGTGCAGCTTCGGACCACCAGGAAAATGATTAACAGTAGCTAAAAGGATGATAGTTTGCAATTAGCAGGGCCTTACAAAAAGCCCAGGCACCTTGCTGAGCACTTTATACATAGTATCTTATTTCTTACCATACTGGTACTTTTCCTTTTTCTTTTCTTTTTCTTTCTTTCTTTCTTTTTTTTTTTTTTTTGTTACAGATGAGGACAGGAGGTTGAAAAATATTACATATTTCACTCAAGCTAGTAAATGTATTTGAATTTACTAGTCTGTCTGATTGCAGAGTCTGTGTTCTTAACCACTGATAACCCCAGAGTTTCTCATAGTATGCTCTGGGTGATAATCTTGGTGGTGCACAGACAAAAGTTATTTTTTTTTAACAGTTAATGTATGTTGGAAAGAAATATAACTAACACAGAAAACCTGTCCCAGACCTTACTACTTAAAACAAAGTCAGGGTAGATAACCGGTTTTTTGTTTGTTTGCTTGTGTGTTTGTTTGTTTTAATCAGATGGTTTAAAGAAAAACATTAATAGTACAGGGGATAATCCAATATGGCAAAACTCAAGAAGGTGCTGAGTAAATAACTAAAGGGTGGAAAACACTGGACTCCATTTTGCAACACAGGGGGGAAAATGAAGACTGAGACACAAGACACTTAAGTTCCAGCCTTGACCGCTCCCAACTAGCTGTATGGCTCACCGCTCTGAACCTTAGTTTTTTATCTATAAAATACCAGTTTCAATTTTGGGATCTTAAAGGTCTAAAATACATACTCTAAATGCCTTGGTTAACTATTACAATCCTACTTTTTTTTTACCATCCAAATGCAAAGAAATATGGAAAATATCATAATACATAAGCCATAATACTTTTTAAGGTAGAGTAAAATACATTTGTCGTGCCACTCACCTTTGAAGATATAATCAGCATGCAGACACTGAGGGTGGTCCAGAGAAATGCTGGCAAACTATTTGTTCCTGGTCTATGGCAAGACAAGCTTGAGCCAGAATATGAAATACCTACATCAATAAGCCCATTAATTCATTTAATTTTTTATTAGTGACATTTTCTCAATGAAGGATGCAGGGCATTGATTTACATTCTAGAAACAACTTCTTATCTAGTCACAGATAAATCGCAGACTCGCACTTTGAGAAGCATTGGTGCACAGCACACCATATACTTCTAGTTTTCATAAGGAGCGTTTTCCTAGCTCTGTTTAGGGACTTCAACTTGCCTGAAAATGAGAAACAGCAAAGTAAGCCTTTTGAAGTGTTTTCATTTTGAACAGCCAGAAATAAAAGCACAAGACCAAAGGTCAAGGGGAATTAGACAGTGAACCTGAAACGAATTTAATATGCTCTGTCTCCTCTTTAAACAGTGATCATTTGATTTTTCATGGAAAGCTGTTTGTGTTGGGCACCCTAAGTGTTTTTGCATGTTTAAGCATTTGGCTCTTTTTATTTAGACAGCTTGGAAGGAAGCAATGAGTGGCAGTGTTAATCTTGTCAGAGGTCACTTCTAATTATGGAGACCAAAATAAATTATAAATCCAGCGATTTTTGAAAACCATGTACGAGGCACTAATTGTTGTAATTTGGAGATTCAGGGCTATGCTACATTGCAATCGTCTGTGAAAATCTCAGGGTGCATGTGAGACTTTCTGGAGAGAGAAAATATAATTAGCACCTGTTTTAAGAACTGTGTTGACACCCCAAATTTCCCCAAATGACGCTTTGATATTTTCAACTTGTTTTCTTTGTATTCCCAATAGGACCTATAAAGTGCCTCAAACGCCTGGAGAACAATTTATTTTTCTGACCCAGGAGTATACATTTTCTCTCCAGATTAGCTAAAAGTCATCTGGACTGAGTTGTACAATGCAAAACCTTATTAACAATTAGCCAAACACAAACAACACTCACACTCCTAGAGAGTAAGAAAATGTAAGCCAAGAGAAACACAATCAAAGTGCAGGGCGTGCCAGTAAACCACACCTCACCAGCCAGACGTTCCACCCAAATCCTTTCCCTTTGGGATTGATTTCTATAGAGACCATCTCTCTGTTCCGCAAATAAAACTAGGCGTTGCTAGGAAACAGCCTGGCTTCTCAGGATCCAGCTAACGAGGGGTGGCTGCTTCCTACCAAGAGCTACAGGAGTCTGAATCTCTACCTGACATATGTGCTATTGTTAGGAACCCTAGATTCCCCGTGCACCTATGTCAGAGCCTGAGAGAGAATATTTTACTGTTTAGCCGTAACAGCCTTAAATTGGTGACGTCATTTGTACGCTGAAATTCTTTTCCCCATCCTGGCCTTGCATTTCCTCTTTTCTTTCAGCTTCTCCAAATGTATCCCCTCACCACTTTCACGTAAAATGCCCAAGAAAACGGTCTGGTATATATTCAGGTTACTTCATTTACTCATTTCATACATTCTTTCCCTCACATGATTGGTCCTATTAAACTTTTGAAAATTTCCGCAAGGCTTGGAGTTACTACTTTCAAAAATTTGGTATCAGATTTTTGTTGCTTTTATAAAACACAACCTGGTAGTCTTTAACTCTGGTGAAACTGTGCCGAGCACACTCCCGGGAGTAGTAACTACTGCAGTCGCCCACACACTCTCTCCTGCCCTCACAAACCGCTGATGTCCCTCCTTTTCCCTTCTGCATGTCAATACCACTTAGCAGCTCAGCATTAACAACAGGTACAGGTGACTTAAGCAAAGAGGGGAAGACTTTTTTCACGTGAAGCAAGAACTCTGCAGTGACAGTCCAAGCTCATCCTAACTTTCTGCTCTGTCATTCTTGGCTTTTACTCTTGACTGATGTCTTACGGTGGATACATGGGTGCACCAATGCAAGATCTCACGGCCTTTCGGCAGAGTCCCAGGTACAAGAGAAGGGGAAGTTTAATGACTCTACAGGAAGCTCTGGCTTTTCACTGGAAAAGGAAGCTCCCCCAAAGTCTTTCCTTTACATCTCACTGGCCAGGCCTGGCTCACCGCCCACTCCTACGCTAGTCACTGGTTGGATTGCCATATAAGTTTAAAACTTTCCTGAATCTGGGGAGGGCCTACCTGCTCTAGATGAATGGCTTGCTGCCTAACCCTCACCCTGTAAGGAAGAAGGATCTGGAAACAGCTGTCAGTTAAAAATGACAATGCTGCCACCTATCCCTCTCCACATGGGATGGCAAAGTCCCCACAGAAGTGAGGCTGCCTCCAGTCTAGAGGTCAGAATAGCCCATCTTAGCCTCAGGAGAAATGGCTATCTCTGCTTAAGGCCAGGTCTCTGTTCAGTCATTCTGAGGTCCCAGGGAAGTCAGGCTTTTCTTCTAAACACAGTCATGGCCCTTCAACTACAGAAATGAGCCATACTTAATGTCTTAGATGCTGGGACCTGGGCCTTTCAGAGTCATTGGTTGCAGAAGACCTTTTGAGACCAACAACATGCCCAAGCACACCAAGTTCTACACAAGTGCTATTTTTACTTGCAAATGTTAGTCTCCGTGTGCATCCCGGTCGCTCGAGAGGCCTGAGGGCTCCAGTGCTTGCCCTCTCTTCCCTGCCACGGACCTAAAACTATTAGAAGACATACTAAGAAGAACTAACAAACATACGGGACTTCCACTACCATTTATTAATGGGAAAATAAAATGAAACCGCTTACTCCCTACTGTCAATCAAAAGCACGGGGAAAACTTCTGCTTCAGGGCATAGGCCAATAATTAGTTCCAGACTGGCCTTCCCAGTGTAACCAACTGTAAAACTGTGAGGCAGTGGTTTGCAGACATTGCACAGCAGGTGGCTGAAGACAAAAATCCCAGAGACAAGAAAAACTCAGGAGGTGACTCTACGACCACCCACATCTCGGCCAGGTGACGACTTCCCAAGTGCAGCGCAGGGAGTTGGAGTCCTGGGAAGTTGTGACAAGCCGAGGATGCAGAGATCAACAGGCAGGGCACAGGAAAGGAAAGAGCTATGGAGGGGTGGAGGCCAGAAGTGCACATCGGGATGCCCCCCAGGCCTTTGGCTGATGTCTGCTCTGCGCATGTGCAGGGAAACACTACCAAGGCCTTCCAGAGAGCAGCTGCTACAGGGCTGACGGTGTGTTGAAGTTCCGTGAGGTCCAGCAGTGCTGGAGAACACGGGAGTTATGACCCAGCCGAAGAAAAAGAACACCTGATCATCATTCCAGGCATCTAGCTAAGACATCAGAAATGCTGCTTTGGAAGAAGTACTAGGCCTAACAAAGCCCTAACAAAATCCACAGGGGAGACCAAACTTAGAGGCTGAATCCCACATCCCATCAAGTTAGAAGTGCTGGGGAACCACACTGGGCTTTCCCCAGATCCATCCTAACGAGGTGGAAAATCATACCTAGAAAGTGCAAAGAAATAAATCTACCTACTGGATAAAAATTAACATTAAAGTAAAAAATTGTTGGGGTGCCTGAGCGACTCAGTCAGTTAAGTGCCTGACTCCCGATTTCAGCTCAGGTCAAGATCTCACAGTTGTGAGACGGAGCCCCAGGTCAGACTCCACACTGAGTATGCTTAAGATTCTCTCTCTGTCTCCCTCTGCCCCTCTCCCCGCTTCACTCTCACTTTCTCCCTCTCTCTCTTTCTCAAAAATAAATGAATGAATGAATAGATGAATAATAAAAATTGTTCCACAGAATTCAGATTTTTGACAACTTAGAACTCTCAGCAGCCAGTGTAAAATCAATAACTGCTAGATGTGCAAACAAACAAGAAAATGGGATCCACGGTCAGGGAATTACAGACGACAAAAACTGCCCCTTAGGGGGCCCAGACACTGGATTTAGCTGAGAATTTATTTTGGTTTTTTTTTTATTTTTTTTTTTAACGTTTATTTATTTTTGGGACAGAGAGAGACAGAGCATGAACGGGGGAGGAGCAGAGAGAGAGGGAGACACAGAATCCAAAACAGGCTCCAGGCTCCGAGCCATCAGCCCAGAGCCCGATGCAGGGCTCGAACTCACGGACCGCGAGATCGTGACCTGAGCTGAAGTCGGATGCTCAACCGACTGAGCCACCCAGGCGCCCCAAGGATTTAGCAGAGAATTTAAAGCAGCTACATTCAATTCAGTTCAATTCAAATAACTGAAGGAAAATATGGTCTGAATGAGTTAACATACTCATTAGAAATCTAATAAGATTAAGGGAATCTCGTAAGAAAAATAAAATCTATAAAAAGGGAAAGAAATGCAAATTCTATAAGTGAAAAGTAAAATTTTTAAATCCATTGGATGGGATTGACAACAGAATGAAAATGCAAAAATAAAGTTAGTGAACTTGAAGATAGGTACATATAAAAAAAACTCATATAAAAGAAAAAATAAAACAGTTTTGTGAAATCCAAAATGGTGAAGTTATATCAAAATCAAAAGAATTACTTCTAAAGTCACATCAAAACTATAACTTTTTCAGTGAATATAATAGATAGCAGATATAAAAATATAATTTTTAAAATCCTCCCTTCCTAATTTTGAATATATATATTTAAACACACTTGGGTAAAAATGCTGAACTCTGAAGACTTTTCCCTTTGTTTTGTTGTCATAAGAGGAAAATACAAAAATTCCTGAATTTTGTTTTTTTGCCATTTTAGATTTGTTATCCAGCATGATTAATAAGGAGTTGCATTAGTAATACAAATGAATTTATTTTAGTCAAATACAATTCTTTTTTGCTGAGAAACATCAATTTTAGTGGGCTTAACATTTTAATAAAATCTCTGAAAGGATGTTACTTTGCCTTAAATCAGAATTTGTCAATAGTGGCGCTAATAGATAACTGTTGTGGGAGGCTGTTCTGTAATACGCTCCAAGATGTATAGCAGCATCTCTGGTCTCCCATTCCCTACCCAACTGTGCCAACCAAAAATGTCTCCGAACATCACCAAATGTCCTGTAGGGGATAAAATCACCCCCGATTGAGGAGCACTGCCATAAATGATTAGGTCTTTTATTTCCCCCCTAATTTATTCATTAAAAAACAACAACAAAATGCTGGGCTTATAATCTACAGTGAAAGCAACAATGTCTTTCTATTAAAATACTCGATGTTGGGGCGTCTGTGTGGCTCAGTCGGTTAGGCATCCGACTTCAGCTCAGGTCACGATCTCGCGGTCCGTGAGTTCGAGCCCCGCGTCGGGCTCTGTGCTGATGGCTCAGAGCCTGGAGCCTGCTTCCGATTCTGTGTCTCCCTCTCTCTCTGCGCCTCCCCCGTTCATGCTCTGTCTCTCTCTGTCCCAAAAATAAATAAACGTTAAAAAAAAAATTTTTTTTAAATACTTGATGTTAAATTTTGAAAAGAATTCCCTTCATTGAGTGAAAAAGTTCCCCAACTTTAAGGATTTTGTTTGTTTGTTTGTTTGTTTGTTTGTTTTAGAGAGAGCACCTGTGTGTCAGGAAGAAGGGCAGAGGGAGAGAGGAAAAAAAAAACAAAACCTTAAGCAGACTCCATGCTCAGGACACAGTCTGACATGGGATTCGATCCCAGGGATCATGACCTGAGCTGAAATCAAGAGTTGGATGCTAATCCAGGCGTCCCATTATCACGTTTAATTTAGATTTTCTTTAAGCCTGGTTGACAGGTTTTGATTTTTGCTTTCAACAAAACAAATTTTATATTTTCTGGCATGTGCCATTCATCATTCGCTCACCTATGAATAACAGGTACAAATTAGCTAAATACAGCTGGGACATTTTTATGAAAACAAACAGCAACCTATTTCTAAGTCATTTATTAAGAGAATATGACACGTTCTTCACCTAACTGATCAAGCACACATCAGGAATTTTGATATAAAAAGACACCACAGACTGCAGGTTGTTCTTCATGGAATTCAATCTTTAGAAACTACAGAACATTTTCTCACATCAGTTATCTAAACCTAGACTTCTTTTCACTCAGTTCAAAAATATAGGTAAAAGCTAATACCCGCCTCCTCCCCAAAATGGGACTACTGCTCAAGGGCAATGTGAATTTTTCTTTCTTTAAAAGAAAACACTGTAAAATCTGCAGGTTCTGGCATTTAATCAGGGTAGAAATGTAACCACAAATTCATATCAGCAAAGGTATTTATCATTTTTTACTCTAATTTTTCTGGGGAAAAAAATTCCCAGAATTTGCTGAGTTTATTTGTATGTGGGCGATTTTTTTTTTTTTCCAGGAAAAAATACAAACTAGGATACTGTCAGAGTAAAAACATATGCTCTGCGTCACATGCAAGTCCATCTTATGTCACTCACCTATGTGATAAAGTCCAATCCAATCACTGGGGTCCACCTCCTCTTTAATGTCCCAGAAGATAATGAGGTTTTGGGCTTGCCCCAGCGTGTACTCATACATGCTGGCAGTCAAGCTGGAGCGGCTCTCAGAGGTCACCAGGTCTGTGTCGCTGTTTGCCCTCTGTAGGGTCATGTTCTCTGGCATGGAGCTCTGGGCGGCGAGGCTCTGAAGGTTCTCTGGGCTCAATGTGTACCGCATCTGGGGATTTCGACGCCGCACAAAAAGCAGGTGCTCCCGGGCTGAGCTGGCCATCCTGAGGTTAGCTTCCTACAAAGCTGCAAGAGACAGACAAGCACAAAGCATTAGTGCTACAATGCGAGGGAATTAGGTTTAAGCCTCCCAGACGTAAAGCCCTAAAGAGTGTTTATGAAAGCCCGGCCATGCAATAATCTTCTGCTGTCAAAATAAAACCTATTATTCTACTTGTCAACTGATGATGTCAGAAACAACTTCTATAGTCTGAGGTCACATGATGGCAAAGGCCATCACGCACCTGTGGCCCTTGATTTCACAGGGCACAGCCTCCCCCTGGCAATTAAGGACAAGCAGATTTCCCTACCAGTCCTTTTAGGTTTATCCTCTCCCAGACACCCCACCTTCAGGAATGGTCCTCTTTTCTTTCACCCCACCCCATATACTTATTTCTTGTGGAAATTAAATTTTAAAATAGCAAGACAGAAAATTGTGACACATGCTAAACACAGTTGAAATCTACCACTGAGCACAGGTTAACTTGGATCTGACACCAAAAGCAAAGGCAACCAAAGCAAAAATAAACAACTGGGACTTTATCAAACTAAAAAGTCTCTGAACAGCAAAAGAAACCAGGTCTGTTGAAGCTACACTGTCTTTAAAAGCAGGAACAGTGTATCAGTGGTGCTTATGTACGGTAAGGGAGGAGCTGACATGGAGAAAGGATGGAGGTTATCTGTATATTTCTTTAACAAACATTCACACAGTACTTATTCTTTCAAGTGATTCACAAACACATAGGTTATTTGTAAGACTTGTGTTTATAAATCAATAGCTGCACATGCTTAAACTTCACCCTGCCTCAATTATTAAATGGAGATGACTTTAAAGTACCATAAGATATTGCTGTAAGGATTAGAAAAATTGTGTTAGTCAGAGAAAGACAAAAATTGTACGATTTCACTCATATGAGGACTTTAAGAGACAAAACAGATGAACATAAGGGAAAGGAAACAAAAATAATATAAAAACAGGGAGGGGGACAAAACAGAAAAGACTCAAATATGGAGAACAAACTGAGGGTTACTGGAGGGGTTGTGGGAGGGGGGATGGGCTAAATGGGTAAGGGCATTAAGGAATCTACTCCTGAAATCATTGTTTCACTATATACTAATTTGGATGTAAATTTTAAAAAAATAAAATTTAAGAAAAAAAAGAAAAGAAAAATCTTAAGTGAGGGGGGCCTGGGTGGCTCAGTCAGTTGAGAACCCGACTTCAGCTCAGGTCATGATTGCACAGTTCACAGGCGTGAACCCCGCAATGGGCTGTATGCTGACAGTTCAAAGCCTGGAGCCTGCTTCAGATTATATGTCTCCCTTTCTCTCTGCTCCTCACCTGCTCATGCTCTGCCTCTCAAAAATAAATAAGCATTAAAAAATATTTTTAAGAAAAATCATACATGAAAGTGTTCAGTAAAAAGCAACTACTGTTATTTTTAGTAACAATATAATTACTGAATTAATTAATGCACGATTTACCTTGGAGTAGCTCCAAGGGTTGGGAGACAGTTAAGAGAAATCAAATGCTGAAGACTACCTTTTTACACAGGAAAAATTACTCTAAGTTCCGCCTCATGTTAGATGACCCCACGGAAAAAACAGTCCATTCTTCCCCTGCCTCCCTATTCAACATGGCTCCTGGCTCCCAGAAGCCAGAAATCAGCTACATATGGATACACAGCCCTTTGAGTTATAGCTTTTAACTCAACCACGTCTCTTAAATAATTGTTTCTACATTTAAAAAAATAATAATTCCAATTTCCAAACAATCCACTTAGGAAAGAACTTTGAGAGCCCCGCACCCACAAGCCAGGAACTGAGAGGTGAGATTAGAAGAACCTCGGGCACACAACAGAAAACAAGTCAGCTGGAACCTAAGACTGATAAGCAGGAGTCATTGCAGGGTCTCGAGCACAAGAGTCAAAACATTAAATATAAGTATGAGAAACTTAATCTGAGAGCCTCTGCAGGGCTGGTTGCAAAAGGAGGGTAACAGGAGGTAAACAAGTCAGAAGCTGATTAAGTGAGGAATCCAGCACTGAGTGCTGAAAAACGGATTTTAGTAACACAGAAGGGAAATATATCAATTGGGAATATTTCAAAGAGCGAGCCCAAAGATGTGGCAACAGAATGAATACAGGGGATCAAAGTGGGGAAAAATCAGGACTAAATTCTGGATTTTCAGTCCAAGCAGCAATAAAATCCCAGAAACATTGATGGGGCTAAGAAAATCAATACGATCTTCGGTGAGTTGGAAGTAAATGCAATATACCCAAGTCACTATGTCCCAAAGACTCTTGTGAAGGTGGGTCGAGTTCCTGGTTATTATGAAGCCAGGGATAAAAATAAATATTCAAATGCAAGTTTCTGCTTAATAATAGCCTTACTGTTTGTTAATTAAAATAAACTAAAATCGGGGCGCCTGGGTGGCGCAGTCGGTTAAGCGTCCGACTTCAGCCAGGTCACGATCTCGCGGTCTGTGAGTTCGAGCCCCGCGTCGGGCTCTGGGCTGATGGCTCAGAGCCTGGAGCCTGTTTCCAATTCTGTGTCTCCCTCTCTCTCTGCTCCTCCCCCGTTCATGCTCTGTCTCTCTCTGTCCCAAAAATAAATAAATGTTAAAAAAAAAATTAAAAAAAAAAAAATAAATAAACTAAAATCATCTCTAAAAGCCTTACTAGTCCAGGGTTTAAAAATCTCATTCAGGGGCGCCTGGGTGGCTCAGTCGGTTGAGCGGCCGACTTCGGCTCAGGTCATGATCTCGAGGTCCATGGGTTCAAGCCCCGCGTTGGGCTCTGTGCTGACAGTGCAGAGCCTGGAGCCTGTTTCAGATTCTGTGTCTCCCTCTCTCTGACCCTCCCCCGTTCATGCTCTGTCTCTCTCTGTCTCAAAAATAAATTTAAAAAAACGTTCAAAATAAATTTAAAAAAATAAAAAAGCCTCATTCAGATTTTATTTTGCATAACTTAGATCAATGGAAAAGAAAAAAAATTAGAATAGGGAATGCCCGGGGGGCTAAGTCAGTTGAGGATCCAACTCTTGATTCGGCTCAGGTCATGATCCCAGGGTCGTGGGATCAAGCCCTGCATTGGGCTCGCATGGAGCTTGCTTAAGATTCTCTCTCTCCCTCTCTCTCTGCCCCTCCCCCACTCACACACAAGTGAGTGCACTCTCTCTCTAAAATAAAATGAAATGAAATAAAATAAAATAAAATGCTCAGATTACGATGAGGGACAATAGTCCAAGCCTGTATTGGAAAATTTCATTTCTCCCCTATAGGAAAAGAAAAGTATATTTTAGAGTTCATGTTTCAACAGTAAATAAGATCAAACATCATGCAAAAATTCTCAAGGCTGCATGAAAATGAAAAACAACAAACCACTCTAAATATTATAGATACAATTTTCCTTTATAACTACCTTATTCAAAGCACTATTCCCACATGGGCAAATTAGCTACTGAAATGACAACGAATGGCTACTTTATATTTTTTCCTACTGAAATCTAAGAAGTCTTGACTTGCTTCTTGGTTTCATACCTATGCCTTATGCAATAAGAAAGACAAATTTTCTTCAGATAAGTATCCATGCTGTTCTGAAAAGCTTTACAGATAAAGCCAATGGAAGGGAAACTGATTAGTACCCACCATACTTATTACACAGAAAGCTGGTCCTTGGAAGCTCCTTAGACAATCCCTCCCTTGAGGAGCGCTGCTGCAGCTCTAGGTCCCATTCCCAAAGGACACAATGTAATATGATGAAGCACTCCTTAAACCCCGCCCCCTTCGATTTATGATGAGGTCTGCACTATGCTGCTCTCTCAGATAACGGACATCTGCTTAAACAACAGCTAAAAACAAAATCACTTTTCTTCCAGAGGTCAACAGAGATGTAATTACCAAGCAAATTGCAAAACACCTTAGTATATGACTTCATGTCCAAAAGCAGCAGATTTTGTGCAGAAGACAGAGACAGTAGCAGACGACAAATACATTAAGCAAGCATCTTTATTTAAAATATTTTTGCTCAAGAAACTGGAGGTGAATGTCAATTTACTGAATTTCACCTGAAGGGTAAGTACTGACAACATTCCATGTCAAACTAGAAATGCACCCTAGGATTTTAACTTCCTAGACTGTATACTGATAAACAAAGCTAGAACAACCTTGTTTAACCATTCAAATTCCAAAAAATAAAAACAAAAACACATAAACACACACACACACACACACACACACACACACACACCTACTCAACTATACTATGCTTTAAACTCCGTGTGTGTTTTACTATATAAATGAGGGAAACAAAGGGCAAAAAGATGTCAAGAGACACTAAAGAAAATATAATTAGCCTGCAATAAGCAGAGATGTGAGAAACCTAGGAAGAGAAATCAGCCACCCAGCAGACCCGCCAGGCCAGTTGACACAGGAAATGAAGAAAGTCATCACCAAATTCCCAACTACAGATCTCTCCCAGTGGATTTCCACCATACCTGCTGCTAAAAGAAAGCAATCATAGTCATCACTCAGTGTTTATCCTACATAATCATAACCCCAATACTCAGCTTACTCAGCAAGAATGTTCTAGTAAGGTGATTAATACCAGAAAATCCCTGCTACAACACTTGTCAGTAAGTGCTCCCAGGACTCCAGGGTATTTGACAGAGAGCCTCGGCTGACTCAAGCTGCCTGCCTCTCACTTCCTCTTCTCAGGGGGAGAAGTATCAGAAAATGCAATTTACCCTCCAGGCTCCTGCTCTTTAGAAAAAGCCTGTCCTTCTCACAGTTTCACCAAATAATATGTTAGGATCCACAACATAAAAATAGTCCACATGTCAGTTTGGAAAAGGAATGTACACAAATGGGAAGAAATCACTTTAAGTTCCAAAACCTTTTAATTTTTAAAATTTTTTAATGTTTATTTATTATTGAGAGAGAGCGTGAGTGGGAGAGGGGCAGAGAGAGAGGGAGACACAGAATCTGAAGCAGGCTCCAGGCTCTGAGCTGTCAGCACAGAGGCTGACACAGAGCTCGAACTCATGAACCATGAGATCATGACCTGAGCCCAAGTTGGACACCTAACCGAGCCACCCAGACACCTCAAAAAGCTTTTATTTTTTTATTTTTTTTTAACGTTTATTTATTTTTGAGACAGAGAGAGACAGAGCATGAACAGGGGAGGGGCAGAGAGAGAGGGAGACACAGAATCTGAAACAGGCTCCAGGCTCGGAGCTGTCAGCACAGAGCCCGACTCAGGGCTCGAACTCACAGACCGTGAGATCATGACCTGAGCCGAAGTCGAACGCTTACCCGACCAAGCCACCCAGACGCCCCCCAAAAAGCTTTTAATCTTAAAGACTGAGTCCAACAGTGCATTCAAGATGTTGTTTTAACCTTCAATTGCTGAATATACGAGATAAATAAGAGAAAATCATTACGATTTGGTTCAACTCTTTGGAGTTCCTTAAATTCAATAAGGTTTTTAATTCAACTACTAAATTTTCTTTTGTAGATGTGAATAGATAATTCCCAAAAGGAAAAAGTTAAATAATTGATAATTACATATCAAAAAACAAATATTTTAAATATGAGATGTAATTTTTTATCCATTAAAATGTCCAGTTTGAAAACTAACATAGGGGCGCCTCGGTGACTCAGTCGGTTAAGCGTCCGACTTCAGCTCAGGTCACGATTGCACGGTTCGTGAGTTTCAGCTCTGCATTGGGTTCTGTACTGACAGCTCAGAGCCTGGAGCCTGCTTCAGATTCTGTGTCTCCTACTCTCTGACCCTCCCCTGTTCGTGCTCCGTCTCTGTCTGTCTGTCTGCCTGTCTGTCTGTCTCTCTATCTCAAAAATAAATAAATCTTTTACAAAAAATTATTTTTAAAAAAGAAAACTAACAGTACTCAGACGTGCAGGTGCAGTGAGACGTCTCACAAAGCTTGCTGGCACCCTGGGAGAACGAAAGGCATCCAGACCAAAAGTGAAGGCAGCTTCCTCAGAAAAAGGGGAATGGTTGTAACTAGAAGAAGAGGAAACGAATGCTGGACAAAAATAAAGGAGAAAGAAAAATGAAAGTAACACAATATGAGCACCCAAATGACAGACCCTTACATATGTAACCAGAGAAGAATATAGGATCGGATAGCAAGTATGGGAAGAAGAAAGGCAACAACTTTACTCATGTACCTCAAAAGTTGATTGTAGATTGTAACAAGTCCCTTACTGGAATGATATTCAATTGGCATGGATATCAACTTTTTATTTTATTTTTTTAAGTTTATTTATTTAGAGAGAGAGAGCACGCACGCAAGAGCACACACGCACCAGTGGGGTAGGGGCAGAGAGAGAGGGTGGGAGAAAATCCCAAGCAGGCTCCGCACTGCCCAACATGGGGCTCGATCTCACGAACTGTGAGATCATGACCTGAGGCAAAACCAAGAGTCAGACGCTTAACTGTCTGAGCCACCCAGGTGCCCCTGATTTTTTAAAACACTAATCTATATTTTTAAAATTCTATTAAATTAAGACGAGTAAAACTTCGAGTCGTTTTCTTTTTTTTATTTTATTTTATTTTTTTAACATTTATTTATTTTTGAGACAGAGAGAGATAAAGCATGAACCGGGGAGTAGCAGAGAGAGAGGGAGACACAGAATCTGAAACCGGCTCCAGGCTCTGAGCTGTCAGCACAGAGCCCGACGCGGGGCTTGAACTCACAGACCATGAGATCATGGCCTGAGCCGAAGTTGGACGCTTAACCGACCAAGCCACCCAGGCGCCCCTCAAGAGTCATTTTCAAACATTATGCCAAATTAGAAAAAATGGGAATCAAAACTTCATGTATTTTCAATGCCTTTTTAAAATGCCAACCTATTTTTCAGTAAATACACATGAAGTTCTACAGTCTAAACATTTCTTTAAAAAAAGAAAAAAGCCTTTGCTTGTATATCAAGCACTTTTGGTGGTTTGCTTATCTGTTGACAAATATCGATGGTTTGAGTGCAGGAAGTGGAATCAATTCATTTTAAAGTCATCTCTTTTGAAAGATATTAAACTTCTACTCCCTGAACATCCCTAGGGCGAAAGATGTCTTTTTTTTTTTCCGCATGGAATACACCTCAAAACAACATCTTTAGCTGAAGCTGCAGATAATTACCAATTGTTGGTAAGTGGAATTCAGATATTAAACATTCTGCATCACTTTGTGGTGGCTGGAACACATTTTCGTGGGAAAGTTTTCCTTGCAATGCAAACCGCAAAACATAAGCTTCTAGTTACTGATTGTCCAAAGCTGCTAGAAAAGACAATCGACTGTATTCCATAAAACACCCAGAGGTCATAACTAGAAACACTAGTAATGGCTGCAGGTACTCTGCACTCCACAGAGCACATTTTTTAAGGCTTAATGCCTCTCTCTTTCCATTCCCACCAGCACAGCAGGACTAAGCCAAGTTCGTGTCAGATCCTATCCAGACAGTCACTTCTCAGCAGGCCTCTCTGACTCTGGTGTTTTCTGCCACCCTGCAGCACTCCTTCAATGACAGCACTCCTGATCAAGGAACATAATTACAGGTCCAGGACGGAAGCAAACAAAGAGGCAGGGGTGGGACCAAGTCTACGCAGGGAGAGCAGGGCAGGCCTCTCACAGGGAGTAACGTTTAGGCTGATAAAGCTGAAACCTGAAGGGTGGATTTCTTTATACTTCCTCTTTTTTTTCTAATATAATTTATTGTCAAACTGGCTAACATACAGTGTGTAAAGTGTGCTCTTGGTTTTTGGGGTAGATTCCTGTGGTTCATCGCTTACGTACCACACCCAGTGCGCATCCCAACAAGTGCCCTCCTCAATGCCCATCACCCGTTTTGCCCTGTCCCCCACCCCCCCCCATCCACCCTCAGTTTGTTCTCTGTATTTGTCTCTTATGGTTTGCCTCCCTCCCTCTCTGTGTCTGACTATTTTTTTCCCCTTCCCTTCCCTTATGGTCTTCTGTTTCTTTATACTTCCCTAAATAAACGCATGAAAAAGTCGCATACAGGCTTTCTCCCTGAGAACTCATCTATTCTGCTAAGCATGAAATTGCTCAGCATTCTTGGCAGTGTCCATGCCATTCTCTCCACCTACTGCATCCACCCACGTTCAAGGCCTGGAGACCACCCTTCTTGAAGAAAACCCAGCCAGAAGGCAACTCTCCTACTATTGAATCCCACGGGCCTTTTTTTTCTTTTAGAGAGAGCATGAACAGGGTAGAGGAGCAGAGGGAGAGACAGAATCTTAAGCAGCCTTCACATTCAGTGCACAGCCGGATGCAGGGCTCTATCCCCCAACCCTGGGAGATCATGACCTGAGCAGAAACCAAGAGTCAGATGCTCAACCGGCTGAGCCACCCAGGCGCCCCTCCCACAGCCTTTTTACATTCCTATCCTCTGTACCTCACAACGCCTCAGAGTCTGAGCATGAAGATTCAGGTCTTCCTCTGCCAGACTATAAACTCTCCGAGGACAATTTCTATTTCTCTTGCATGTTATATCCTCAGCAAAATAGTAAGTGTTCAGTAAATGTTTTTCAAATAAATGAGTGGATGTAGTTAACTCTCACTAATGAGGAAAGAAGAATTTGAAAGGACCAAATCAATAGTAGGAGCACACGTGGACTTTTCTTTAGAATTTAGCCAGGCATTCAAAAAAGGATTTATTAAGTCAAGTGCCTACTCTATGCTGAAAAGTACAAGATAAGGTCATGCTATCCAATGGAAAGAAATAAAAACCAATCAACCTACATGAAAGAAATAGAGAACAACTCCCTCCTATATTATAAGGTGTAAGTGCAGAAGTCAGTAAGAATTCACTGCAGAGACTGCAGTGTTTAAGAAAAGCCTAATGAGAAAAATTGAGCTGAACTTTGAAAGATATGGAACAGGCCATGGAAATGTGGAGTGAATTCTAAGTCAAAGAAAGAATCCAATTCAAAAATGGGAAGATAGGAATTAGCTTTCAGTGGCTTCAGTCTGATCCAAACCACTATCATCTGTCCTCTGAATAAATAATCATCTCCTTTGGGCACCTGGATGGCTCAGTCGGTTGAGCATCCGACTCTTGATTTTGGCTCAGGTATGATCTCACGGTTCATGGGTTCAAGCCCCTCATTAGGCTCTTCACTGACAGCGCAGAGCCTGCTTGGGATTCTCTGTCTCCCTCTCTCTCTCCCCTCCCCTGCTCACTTGCTGTCTTTCTCAAAATAAATAAGTAAACCTTAAAAACAAAACAAAACAAAAACCCATCTCGTTCATTGCTCCTATCCTCGATTTCTTGCTGTCTATTCTCGAAACATCAACCAGAATGATTTTTTTCAAATGGAAGTCAGATCATTTGCTCTCTACCCAAAACCCTCCAAGGGCCCCCATTTCACTTAGAATGAAAGCCAAATCCCATATAATGGTCTACAAGGACACATGATCTGGTCCTCTCTGACTTCATCTACCACCATGGCCACCCATGCTCATGCCATCCTATTCCCACTGCAGCTCCTGGAAGGTACCAGCTATACTGTACCACAGGGCCTTTGCATCTACTGTTTCCTTTACCACAGAAGCTCTTCTCTTCAATATCCACATGGCTCATTTTGCTACCCCTTCACATTTTTACCAAATGCCACCCTCTCAGTAGGACCTTCCCAGACCACTCCATGTAAAATTTCAATTGCCTCAGCACTACACTTTCCCTGCTTTATTTTTCCTCCATAGCACTTTCACATCCTAATATCCAGTATAAATCATTAATATCTCTCCAGTGTCTAGTGTCTCTCCCCACTACAATGTATGCTTCATGAAGACTCGGAAATGAGACAGATGTCACCTCTAAGTTGGCAAATATATTTAGACCTTTTTTTCAGCAGAGTACCAAGAACAACGTCCATTCAATGACATGATCAACTGTTGTTTTTAACTTTCCAGGTGATACGCCACCACACTAAGTTTTCTAACGGAAGCAATTTCACTGGCACCTGCAATAGTTGTGGGCACAAGCTGCCAACATACAGGTTAAATTTCAAAGTCTGAGATTACCAACTGATGCTTCCTGTTATCACCGAGGTTAACAAATGCACCTCAGAAAGAAAAAGGGAAATGAGATATAATCAAACAACAAGGAATAATCATGTTAGAGAGGGGAGTCACATGTAAGTCATAAATACAGAGTGCTAAACTGACCTGATTGTTCATACCAGCAACCTCCCGCGCCTGCTATGTGTGAGGCATTGTTCTAGCTCCAGGGAAACAGACGAAACAGACTCTATTCTCAAGGAACGTAAAGTCTTAAGACTAGAAAAAAGAACTAATTTAAAATAATAATTAATAAACCACCCAACATCCAAGATTCCCAGTGGTTTGCAGAATCATCTGGAAGAACCAACAAATTTAATGAACATCAAGGTGCAGCATATGGAGAAGGAAACTGTTCTGCTCAGCATCATGATCCTGAGCAAGGATTAATCTTGATTAATCTCGATTCAAGTATTAGGATACAAAATGTTTGAAACCTTTCCCAAAAGAACTACCTACATTTTCACGGTACTACTGTTTTCAAATTCTTTTGACAAAAAAAAAATGATCTTTTTACCTAGGTATTCATTATCGAGCTCCACTCTATTAAGGAGCCGAGGAGAAAGCAAAACAGTTCACAAAACAATGAGCTGAAGACTTTTTAAATTCATCCCCATTCAACTACTTCTTCCCTGCAATGATAGAGTTGATCCCTGCCAATCACATCTGTCAGTCAGTCACTCACGGAGCCTCAGATGTTCCAAGAATAAACTGACTGAAAAGAGAAACTGCATGAACTAGTGAGAGATTCAGGAATTCATAAAAGTCAATGAAAGAGATTTTGAATAACTTCTTGAAGCACATGCAAAACCACTGATTAAAAAGGGTCTGGCGAAGTTAGAAGAGTTGACAAGTGAAGGCGGAAAAAATTAAGAGCAATTTGAATGTCACAGGATTAAACACAGGCTGTGGGAAAGTCGACAGAGCCCTGGCAGTTTTTGTAGTAAGACTTTCACAGTTGTGGTAAGAAACACACATATTACATTGTGCTATCATACAATTTCCTTGAAAAAATTAACTCCCCTCAACTTCAAAAATGTCAACGCTTTCATTTGTTCTTTTTTCCTTCTAATAATTAGTTCATATTTGTGACTAAATCTAAATTTTGTTGTATGCAAGATAAACTGATACCCATAATTTGAACTTTTCCTTGTCCAGATCAAACCTTTCTCCCCCTATTTACTACAAAAATTGGCTTCCCATTATGAACAGATTCACTTTATTTTTTTTTCTTATATTTATTTTTGAGAGAGAGCAGGGGAGGGACAGAGAGAGGGAGAGATCGAATCCCAAGCAGGCTCCACACTGACAGCACAGAGCCTGACACAGAACTTAAACCCACGAACCGTGAGATGGTGACCTGAGCCAAAATCAAGAGTCAGACGCTTAACCGACTGAGCCACCCAGACGCCCCTGAACAGATTCACCTTAAAAGGCCTGCTTTTCTGACACCTCCTGTGTACCCTCTGCCCCCACCCTCAACCCCATGTTATTTCCACAGCTACCCTATGATGGAGCTGTAATTCTAGATTTGATTTCCAGATGAGAGCACCAAGCGAGTGGGTGACACAGCTGAGATCCACACTTAGGTCCTTAAAGCCTGCTTCTCTGACCATATATCACAGCTCCCTATAGCTTCTATACCTAGGCCACATCATGTGGTACCTAGGGTTACCCATAAAATTGGGGGATGGGAAGATAAAATCATCTATTTACAGGGTTTAAAGTCAATGTCCTGAAGGCAGGTGCCAAACAGCCTCCCACTGCCAAAACAGAGCTTCTGAGTTACCAGAAATGCCTTGCCTTCTCCCCAGCCTTCTGGTTCTCATTTTTGGTCCATCTACTGTAAGCTTTGCAGGCAGAGAAAGTCTTTATTTATTTATTTGTTTGTTTGTTTGTTATGAGCCACAGATTTATTATAAGTTGATAAGTAGCAATTTCCCTCCCTCAGGACATTCTCCATGGGCTCTGACAACTTTTTAATGTGCAGGTGTATGTAACAGAGATCTGAAAGAGTGGCTTTGCCAATGCGGGCAACCCTTCCAGCACAGGACTCGGGTAAGTCCCATCCTTTGTCTTTCTCTTCTCACCCATCCATTTTTTAAAGAATAATGAATATATACTTAGAGGGTTCCTTGCATAAGGAGTTGCCCTACAAAACACGGTATTAGCCAGAGAGAGGCAAGAAAGAGAGATAAGAAAAATACTGGGGGGGGGGGGGGGTGAGAGGGTAGGGAGAGAGGGCAGGGGAGAATGGGGGGGGGTTAGAGATCAAAATACACAAACTTCCAATTATAAGATGAACAAGTTCTTGTGATCTAATGGCGATTATAGTTAACAATACTGTATTATATGCTTAACGGTTGCTAAGAGTGTAGATCTTAAATGTTTTCATCACAAGAAGAAATCGAAATTGGGGCTCCTGGGTGGCTCAGTCAGTTAAGCATCCGACTTCGGCTCAGGTCGTGATCTCGCAGTCTGTGAGTTCGAGCCCCGCGTCGGGCTCTGTGTTGACTGCTTGGAGTCCGGAGACGGTTTCAGATTCTGTGTCTCCCTCTCTCTCTCTCTGACCCTCCCCCGTTCATGCTCTGTCTCTCTCTGTCTCAAAAATAAATAAAGGTTAAAAAAAAAAAGAAGAAGAAATTGAAATTATGTGATGTGATCGAGATGTTAGCTAACACTACAGGGGTAATCACTGTGCAATATATGTGTATCAACTCACCACGTTTTACCCCTTAAACTTACACAATGCTGTGTGTCAGTTATCTCAGTAAAGCTAGAGCTGGGGAAAAGACCAAAGGAAAAAGACTGTGGGTGTCAGGTATGGAAAGCATTTTTTTTCTGGAAGATTAGGGTTAGGAAGAAAATGGGAGAAGCAGCTACCAGGAATATGGAATCCAAGAGAACATGTTAAACTACCATTTTCTAGACCCCAACCCAAATCTACTAATCCTAACCTACCTGTGAGGCAGGGCTCAGACATCAGATTTTTAATATATTCCCGTTAACGTTGTTAAATGCTGAAATTTGAAAACTGCTAACATAAGAAATCACCAGTTAGTATCTCTATATAGTCCCATGTTAGCCCAAATAACTTAGATACCATCGTCCCAAGTACATCCAAGTTTATTAAATTAAATTTAAAAGAACCAAAAGTCAACCGAGAGACTTCAGTCTTCGGAAAATTTTCTGGATTCTATTTTCCATAAAATTTAGACTGACATAATTATTTACACTTAATAACAATTTAAATAACACAAGGCTTTATGTATCCCCATCCTTATTCCACACACAAAAAAATACATGACATGTTGCCACAGGACATTCAATAAGCTGAAAAGAAGCAAGCCAAAACAGCAAGGGAAAGCAAGCCAAGGAGTAAAGTTTATACCCAGGACTTGTGCCATTCAGCACGGCTCAGATACTAGAAATAGGTCATTAATTTGTCTCTGAACTTTCTAGCATCACACAGACTCCTTAGTCTTCATGGTACTATGAAGTTATTATTCTGCATTCTTCTATCTACATGAAGTATGACAGTGCTGTTATATTACCATTTTCATGACATCTCATTGGCTTAACAAAAACAGCTCCAATTCAGGCACATTCGCACATAGCTCTACAATGGTCTACAATGTGTTATCCAAGAGTTACCAGCCACGTGTGGCTATAGGGCATCTGAAATAGGGCTAGTCCAAATTGAGATATGCTGTAAGTATAAAATACACACCAGATTTTAAAAACTTAGTACCCCCCCAAAAAGTAAAATATCTCATTAGTAAGTTTTTATATTGATTACATATTGAAATGATAGTATTTTAGGTATATTGGGTTAAATTACATAGATCTAAAACAAATCTCACCCGTTCTTTTTACCTTTCTCAGGGTGGCTCCTAAAAACATTAACATGAATGGTTCGCATTATACTTCTACTGGAATGGTACTGGTCTAGTAGCTATACTCCAGTTAAACTCAAGAATAAAATTTAGACTTAAATTTTATAGCTTAGAGCAATAACTAGACTTCATATCTCTAAGCAAGTCTTGGTGAATGTAACTTCTTATAAATGAGTTTTCCATAAGTTCAAGATAATGTCCACTAACAGAAATCTGACCTTGAATATTAGACACAAGTGACTAGGGGCAAAGCCTCTGGGAAGGGTCTCATTCTTTTACAAATATGAAGGAAGCTGACCAACACATGTGCCCACACAAAAGGCCACTCCTCTCTTGCATGGAGGTAGGATCACTTCTGGGCAAGATCTTCCCCAGAAAACAATTCTGGGCCCTGTCTATGCATAGCCAAATGAGTGACTGATCCCAAAGCTCTAAGGAAAAAACATGGGCCCCATGTTTTCATGGGCCTGGTATATTTTCAGAGCAGAGCTTATCAGTGGGCCACTGTCCAGTGAGATAATCCTATGATTTCAGCAAATCAATCCCAAGACTAAGCCTCATCCACAAGGACCATTGAGAATTCATGATGAAACTGTAGCCTCCAATGAAAACTAGTTTATTTTCTGGTAAATCTGCTTTTAATGGTAATTAGTTATGTTCTAAGTAATATGTTCAGGGAACTCAGCAAGACCTGTATATGTATTCACTCTGCCTTCAAAACCATGTAACCAAATTAACCCACTCATACAAGAGAGAAAGGGGTAGGCTCTATTCTTTTTTAAGAAAACAGACTTTTATGAATTGAAAGCATCTAATCACTGAGGGTTTGGGGTTCCCTGCAAAAAACTAGTTGTAATTCTTCTTTTACATCATAGAAGTTTAGGGTCCCTCACTGGAGTGATGCTAAAATTTGCCAGGCAATTACTTCTAAAGAGGACTTTGAAAGAATCTTGCCAACTAAATTAGTTTTAAGCACATGTGCTCAAAGTGTAAATAAAAAAGAAACTGTCCAAAGTGTTTTAGTATCAGCCAAGTCTAAACCCAGGGTAGGGGTGTGCAACAAAGCATAAGCTTTGGGAGATTTTTTACATCAAACTAAGATTGAAGAAGAAAGGGACATTCTAATCAGGATCTGCATATATAATCATGAAACAAAAATCTGACCTGACAAAAGATTCCTGATTATTAATGATATTTGTTGATTTTAAATGCAGCTTTAAAATGTCATCTGCTCTAATGTTCACTAATAGCTTATATCTAGTTACTCTGAGTTCTATTTTTATGTAAATTAGGTTATGGAAAAATCAGGTTTAAATAAGGAAGCTCAAGCCAACAAGGGTGGCTCTGCAGTTTAGAGTGCTTGCAAAGCTCACGAGCCCCACCTAATGACGGCACACCCAGGACTCTGGAGTAGTCTGGGTGCAGGAATACATAACTGGAAGTTGAAACTTCAGAAACAAAATTGTGACATGGCTCACATTCAGAAAGCATGAAACCAACGATCAAACTTACCAACCTAATTGTATCACAGGAGAAAGGAGTTGAGGAAATAAGAAAAATAAATACTTTTTAGGGTTTTCTTCCAACAATAAAGATAATATATACCATCATAAAATTTCAAAACAGATGTGAAAAGATAAAGAAGGAGGTAAATATCATCCATAATGCCACCACTCAGAGATGCCAGCCCACTGCAGTCTGGTCTATAAATGCATGCATTGCTATTTAAACGTATAAATAAGATGAGATCATACTACAGAGTACAGACTGTTTTGTAACCTACTCTTTTTCATGCAAAATGTAATTGGGGGCATTATTATTAATAAACATAGCACCACGCCGTCCTTTTAAAATAGTCACATGGCATTCCATGGTGTGACATCGCATAATTTAAACAATGTCCTCAAGATGGTCATGTAATTATTGCTATAAATCACATTGTAAACATATCCTCATACATTCATTATTGCACATTTGCCTGATTATTTCCTTAGGATAATTCTCAGAAGTGGAGTTGCCGGGTCATAAGGTGTTGACAAGTGTTACCAGAGTGCCACTTAGAAAGAAGTTGAAGTGAATATTCCCCATACGTGCAGTATAGGGAAGGCAGCTACTTCATTCTTGATACCTTCACCAACACTGAATGTTATCAATCTCTGCAAGCAGGTTAACGGCTAAGAAAACAGGTTCTAGAGCTAGAATTCTATAGCCTTGGTTCAAAGCCTAGGTATGCTATGGACTAGCTCTTGGGAAAGTTAGTCAACATTTCTGTAGATTTCTGTAAAACAGGGATTGTATCATTATACCTACCACAGAGGTTACTTTTTTTTTTTTTAATGTTTATTTATTTTTGAGACAGAGAGAGAGAGACAGAGCATGAACAGGGGAGGGTCAGAGAGAGAGGGAGACACAGAACCCGAAGCAGGCTCCAGGCTCTGAGCTGTCAGCACAGAGCTTGATGCAGGGCTCAAACTCACAGACTGTGAGATCATGACCTGGGCTGGAGTCAGATGCTTAACCGACTGAGCCACCCAGGTGCCCCCCACAGAGGTTACTTTTAAGGATTAAACGAGTTACTACAACACCTGATACACAGTAAGTACTCAATAAAAATTTGCTCTTATTATATTCAATAGTACCCATCTGAGAGGTAAAAACAAATTTCACTTTTGTTTAATTTGTATTTACTCAATTCTTACTGGGATTAAACATAGGCCACCTTATTTAATTTTTATAAGTGATTTTACTTTCCTTGGCCTTTTTTTAAGTAGTCAACCATACCATTTACAAATATCTGTACATTCCTGATTTATTTTTCCAGGATAATTGCACGGGTTAGAATTTCTAAAACAAAGGTGAAAATATTAGTGGTCACAAATATCTTTATCTCATTCATGATTTTATAGTAATAGAAGCTTTTTAAAGTATTTCAAAATTCAAAATTAGAAAATGTGATAGCAACTTTTTCTACACATTTTCTTAGAAAGTACTCTTTAAATATAAATTCTGCATTGTTTCTAAATTGTGGCATTCTTCTGGGGAAAAGTCTTTTTTTTACATTTTAACCTGAAATGAGCTTTATTAATTAAATTCGCACATACTTTGAGTAAAGAACACAGTATACTTAACACTAAGAATGTAAAGTAAAAAATAAAAATTATTATATTACTTGATTTGTGAAGCAAAAGAAATTTGAAAGACAACAATGTAGTTTGTCTAATGATCCAAAATCAATTATTTTTGTTAAAGAAATAAATCTGATAAATAACACAAAAAGTTTGAACCACCATTTGCAGCCAGAAATATAAAGCCCTTTAATTTTAAACAGCTACAATTTGATATAGTATTTTTACTCCTTGTGTTTTCATCCAAAAACAGCATATAAATTTCCAAAGAATGACTCCATTTCTCACAATTCACCCTCCCTTACTTGTACCCTCTGAAAAGGAGCCTGTATTATTTCTAGATATAAAAGCCCTCAGTACATATTAAGGTCCTAGTTGCTAATCCCCAAAATGAGGGATACTCAAGTCACAGAACAGTTAGCTTGTTTTTTAAAAATTAAACAACAGAAAAGACACGGTGCTAAAACCCTATAATAAATCAAATATTCTGGAAGATCTTCCCTAAGTCTTAACAAATACATAAGCCTGCTTGCTGACTGCCTGGGGTCTATAACCCTAGAGACTAAATTGTAAGGTAGAATAATAACATATTAACTGAGCATTTGAAATGTGCTAGACCCTAGGTTATGATCTTGTGCTGCCCACATCATCTCCTATCACCCATTTTACCTTCCCCCAACAAGGAAAATATTGCCACCCCACTGGCTGCACATTGCCTTTGCCACACAGAGTCTTCCAAAAGCACTCTATAAACAGATTGCAAATGGTTCTTTGGGAGTCATTACTGACCAGCTGCCTCTGAAGAAAAGCAGGAGACATTTCAGGGCTCCAGGCGTTGCAGACATAGTTTGAACTTGGGCTGGTGAAAGACTGATGATCACTTGAGATCACAACAATCAGCAAATAAGAGTAACCATATCCCAGCATGCGGGAGAAGTAAAATGACACTTAAGTATGACCAGATGGCCTTCCCATTTACCCTTCGGGGACACTTTCCTTGAAGAAGACTGAGCGTGGCTAAGAAGCTCTGGATTTATTTTTCCACAGAATGTAAAATAAGGGGAGTTTACCAGGCAAAACACACTAATCCAACAAACTAGCCCTTGGAGTAGTTACAGCACTTTTCACTAAAAATACACTTCAAATTTAATTGTCCTGATTCTTTAATATACCAATACATATAAAATATGTATGGACTACTCATTTGGAAGAGCCAAAAGATTTCTAAATAATAGGTTTATTGGTTATATATACTTATACTCATTATTCATATTCCTATAAAAAGCTCCAAGCATGGGCACCTGGGTGGCTCAGTCGGTTAAGCGTCCGACTTCGGCTCAGGTCACGATCTCACGGTCCGTGAGTTCGAGCCCCACGTCGGGCTCTGTGCTGACAGCGCAGAGCCTGAAGCCTGTTTCGGATTCTGTGTCTCCCTCTCTCTCTGACCCTCCCCATTCATGTTCTGTCTCTCTCTGTCTCAAAAATAAATAAACGTTAAAAAAAAAAAAAAAAAAAAAAAAACCTCCAAGCAAAGAAGAAATACTCAAATAAAGCCTAAGAAATAGAAATCATCTGAAAGAGCACCAATAGTGCCTAATGCAGAGATACAGTATGGAATCAAGAAATGAAATTTTAAATGTTGAACAGCTGACATGCTTGGTAAGACACTAGATACATCAGTCTCTACTCTGATTTCATAAAGCCTTGATCATGTCAAGTTCCAAGTATTGACCACTGCTTCATTTTTACCCAGAATTTTACAACTAGAAGGTCTTCCAGAGAGAATCTAGTCCAATTCTTTAATTTTTCAGTGATAACGCCAACTGACTTTCTAGTTGTTGTATGATTTCTCGTTGCAAGGTCACACAGTTTGTAATAAACAGACTTAGAATTATGGCCCAGATTTCTCAACTACATGCTTCACTACACGGTATCTTCCCTCCCAACTATGTTTCATGTAAAGTCACCTTGTAGAGTTGTTCAATGTGTGCACATATAAAAAATCTTTTGAAAGACTTTCTTCTTAAAAAATTTATACTTTTTAAGAATGTGGATATCTATCTACAGAATAATACGTTCTACAAACCAGGTCAGAGAATTGAGAAATAGTATCAATTGATTATCTCAACTTACTCACAACATTGTCCTATTCCGGACACTTCTATTAACTATTGACCGTACTCTCACATATTTCAATAAAATATGTGGTGTCTGATCCAAAGAATCAAAAGGGGTAGCGCCCATAATTCTTTAAATCCACCACAGTGGTATATACTGGGAGCTGTTTCTCTTTCCTCTGCCCTCTACCAGTTCCATTATATTATACACTTGAGTCAACCCAGTCTCTGACAGTGAAAGATCTTGTAAGGCTGGCAGTCTCTGGTTTGACCTATTACATGCCACCAATGGGCAAAAATGTGTGACTTGGCATTGCTAGGTGCTGAAACAAATGATACAAAACTCTAAAAAGCTCCAGAGCAAAAACTATAAAACCAGGTGATAAAGATAACAAGAATGTGAACACACTGACCCGCTAAGTACTAGGTATTATTAAGTACTAGGTATTCATTAAGCATTTATTTTATGTCCAGAACCATGTTAGGTGCTGCAGAATATAGACAAAAAGGAAAGACATGTTCCTAGAAGCTTGCAGTCCAGTTGGGGAGACAACATCACAAGAACAACAAATAGCATGGGACTACAAAAATTAAATGTTAAATTATGTACAAAAGTGACAGAAAATTATAGTTCATTGGAAATGAAATGCAAAATAAATTGGCCCAAAGGAAGAATAGAATTAGAAAGACAAGACATTTTCATAGACTGGATTCTACTCAACCCACCACATTTTTCTTCAGTGCAAATTCTATTACATGATTCAAGTGACAGTGGCATTTCTGGATCCATTAATAGTGTTTTCCAGATGGCCATTTCCTTGTTTTGCCTTAATCAGGTCTTAGCTGAATAGAATCTTAAAACTTAATGTAATCACTACTTCCCAGAAATACAACCAAAACATGTTCCTTTTTATGAATAGGTCTTCCATTAAGGCCATTTATGTATAAAGCAGACAGTTTTGAATTTTTAGTAAATGATAAACTCGTAAATCTCTGAATCAACTCCTAACCACCACACCACCACCAAAACAGACAAACAAACAAAAGGAAGAAAGAAACAAAAAACAACAAACACTGAACAAAGTGAAATGATCTTTCATCATCATGCTTAACAATCCTCAGTACTGATGGACAGAAATCAGGTCAAAACAACTGTACTCTTTCATTTCAACATTAGAAATGTATACTCTAAGGAGATCCAGTGGCGAGCAAACAGAAAGACTAGAAAATAAAATGTAAGAGAAAACCTGAAGAGAGTGGCCTAAGACAATAAACAAACAGGTGAGAGCTCCAGCTGAGGGCAACCAGCTCTCACTGGCTCACTGTCCCCTGTTCCAAGGAGAATTCCCAACGAGACCGAGATACCCCCATCACACCAGTGGCCAAAGAAATCGCAAATTCTCCCGTTCCCCAATGGTACTAATAATGCCAGGGTTTCTGAGTACTGATAGAAGTTTGTTGCTAAGTAGCAATTAGCCATGGGGATCTGTAATAACCCAATTCTGTCTTCACTCATGATCACCAGTGATACACCAATAGCCCTGTGGGTGTAGAAGGGGTGTCTCACCTTTTTCACAAGATTAGAATAAAAGAAAAGCAGCAGTAGTTACTGTAACAGACGTTCATTCTATCAGTGGCGATCGTTAGTGTGGGTTACTGAGAGATGAGTTCTCTAAAATAGACGAGAGAGGCCTTAGTGCCTCAAATATTTGGGAATAGATTGAAACAGATCCAAGGCAGATTTTCACCATGCAGGTCAGACTGTGCACCGCCACCATCCCCACACACCACCACTACCACTCTGAGAATATAAAAATGCAACTACAAAGTGGAAACTGGGGCGCCTGGGTGGCTCAGTCAGTTAAGCATTAGACTCTTGGTTTCGGCTCAAGTCATAATCTTGCGGTTTGTGAGACTGAGCCCCCTAACAGGCTCCGTGCTGTAGGTGTGGGATTCGCTCTCTCCCTCTCTCTCTCTGCCCCTCTCCCTGCATGCTCTCTCTCTCTCTCTCTCTCTCAAAAAAAAAAAGACCAAAAAAAGTGGAGATTTTAATACAAATGAAAGTTCAAAACTATGGGGCTATGCTTCAGAATAGTAATATAGACTGGTATCTGCATTATAACAGTAGCCATTGCAGAAAGATAGCTAATATTTTTATTAGTGCTTTAAACTTGATCATATAATATTTTAAATTATAAAGGGAAACAATTTCCAAGCTGATTCGAGTCAGGTCCTTTTATCTTACTTTTAATCCATATCCAAGTTTCTTGGGGGCAATCTCTTCTACCAGCACTTTGGAAGAGGAATACTGTAAAACTGCGACCCACTTTGGGGGCCCTTACCAGCCCTATTGCTTCCAATTTCATTTTGGATCTTTCGACATGAACATTAAGAAAATGGCACCCAAGAAAGCATATGTTGCCACATTATCACCAGCTGTTATTTATTGCCTTATCTAACTCCCCTTCAGGGCCTTTAAACATTACCCAGAATTCTCACCTGAAAACCTGCAAATGTTATGTAGGAAAGAAAGAATTTAATGTAGATGCAGAGTCAAACAGTATTGGCAGGAGTCAGAATTACAACTTAAGTATCATCAGGGTCTTTGTTGTTTTGTTCTGTTTTACTAACCATGAAGGCTCCACCAAAATTAAGTAGACTCTGTTTCCTTAAGAGATATGAAATGACAAGTTTTTGATGGCTAAATTCAGACATTCAATCCTCTTTCCATTACAAAACTACCAAGCAGTCAAGAAAGGGAAAAAGTCAAAGAAAAACCTGAAGTATAATTCGAAGGATTTTACAAACAGGAGGCAAACACTGAGCCTGTGATCATCTCATTGGCTATGCTCAAATCCGTAAGAATTCAAGGAGGGCAAAAGGTAAGTGTCCTAACCGGGTTTTTTAATATGTATGGTAGGACAGAGGAAGATAAACCTCCAAAGAGGATAAGATTACAAGTCTGTACAACATTTGCTTAACCAGGAGAATGGTAATGCAGGTATTTGCCTGTAATCCTAACACCCTCTATATACACTTCAATGGAGGACGAAAAACCCAAAAGATAGCTTTAGGAGTCAGTGTGTTTTCTTTCTTACTAACAAATTAAAGTATTTGGCAGTAATTTTTTCAAGCAGATGGACTGGAATATTTTGGGAAATGCTAAGGGGCCGATTTTCTATTGCTTTTTAGAATCTCAAGTTATAAAATAAGATTTTGGCTCAGCTAATCTTCCAAATTCAGCAGTGTTTATTAAAGGCAACAGCCTTTAACTTTCTTATCTAGATTATCTGTGAAGCAATAGTTAGCTTTAATTAGGAAATCCAATTCAAATAATCAAAATAATGCTGGATTCAGTGTCTTTAGTCCTCGCAAATAAGAACAGATTTAAAAATAATCATGTGGGGGCACCTGAGTGGCTCAGTCAGTTAAGCATCGAACTTTGGCTCAGGTCATGATCTTTCCGTTTGTGAGTTCAAGCCCCATGTCAGGCTCTGTGCTGACAGCCCAGAACCTGGAGCCTGCTTCAGATCTGTGTCTCCCTCTCTCTCTGCCCCTCCCCCACTCACGCTCTGTCTCTTTCTCTCTCAAAAATAAATAAACATCAAAAAAATAAAAAATAATCATGTGCCCAGGACAATATGGACCCAACTTTTACCATCCTTTCTAATGTGCTCTTAAACCCATCCTTTCTTCCACTGCTTTTAAAGCTAATTTTACTTTAAGGAACCTGCCTTATCTTTCACTTAGTCCGTGATAAAGATTAGTACGTTTTCTCTACAAATACCTGTACTGACATTAAGCTCAAATGAACTCATTTCCTAACTGTACCAGGCCAATCCCTGGCCATCCTGGTTGACCACTGATCCAAGCAGACATGATGTAAAAAAAGCTGTGCAGTTTTCTTGTTTTACTTTTATAGTGCATTGTGCAATTCCACTGGATATACAAAGAAATTATTCCTCTTTCTTGCCTCTTTCCTTAGATCAATCTTCTGGCCAATATTTACTGAACATCTGCTATGCACTTAGTCTTGCAAAGAATTACTTTTACAGCTGTCCAAATAAATAGCTATAAAACTTTGCTCTCAGATCCAATCCCATAACCTCTTGACTGGCTCTCTAACATAGAAGCCTATAAAACTATTTTTTTAGAAACTAGAAAGTTACTCTAAAGGCTAAGAATTCTCTTCACTTCAACCACATAATAGAAGAATCCAATGATCAAGCACAAATGACTGTCCTGCCTCATCCATGAGTTTGACAGTAAAGGAAACCATGTTATTCAAATCTATTAATATTTGGTTCCAGAGACTAGGTAACCAGTTGGGAAGTGAGGGATCCCTTTATATGGTGCACTGGAGCTCGCTCTCAACTGGCTCAGGAACTGACTTTGTGTGTTTCATCCCAAACTTCAGAGACTTCAAGTTGGCAGCCTGAGATGAGCCAGGAGGAAAGTATTTACACCTCTGTGATTTTGTTCCAAATAGTCCCCTCTCCAAAAAATCCAAATCTATTCTGCTCCTGGGTTTGGCTAGTAAGTGTTAAGTTTTACATTAGGAAATGATCACTTGCAAGAAACAGTAAGAACTAGGAAGAATAGAAAAGTAGAAGATCCCTAGCCCTTGGGGAACCTCCAAAGCATTCAGAGGGTCAAGACAGAAGTAATGCTGTGAGGGGCAGGTGTACAAAATACTAGTGAAGTTGGCAGGAAGGATCCAAATCAGATAAAACTGTCAGGAAGAGCTCGAAGACAAAGAGGGAATGGGATTTGAAGTAGAAGTTACTTGGCAGTTGTGGTTTTGGTCAACTGGCAAGAGTGGAAAGTCATCCCAAGGGGGATTACTGAATGGGCAAGACCAAGAGGTTAAAGAGTAAGATGAGCCAGAAAGGGACTTTGGGCCAATATGAGGAAGGATACCTGGAAAGCTAAATAGACAGAGGGAGCTACTGAAGTTCTGAGAAGACAGTGATAAAGTATTTTAGGAATATTCTTTCCAATTTTGCTCGCCTCCTTGTTTTTATGATCTTTAATTCTTTCGTTCTGATCTCTGATAATCTCAAACCCCCCAGTTTTCAGACTTGTTAGACTAGAATCCATGCTAGCACTGAGCACAGCACCCCGGCATGTCACCTGGTAACCCCGAGCCATCTGCTGAGCCCTAACAAGTAACAGCTGATGCCAGCTTTGCCTCATAAAGTTTGTATGAGGGATTCCCAAGTAGTTTAGGGGAAATTTCAGCCTAGCCTTTGTCTTCAGCAAGTTGTAAATTATCGGGATTTAAATGAAGGTGATTCTCATCTTCAACTTTTACAAAAACTATGCATATCCATCCTTTAAGCCATTCACTGGGAACCCCACACGGCTCTTCCCATAGAAAACCCCTTCCTTCTTATCTTTGCACCTTGTAAATAATTCTGGCACAACGACTACTCTGAGCACTAACCTCTTAGTGCTAACCTCTACAGACTGTAATCAAACTGGAATAGGATGAGGGGGAAGGACTGGCCGGTGTTGGGGGGAGGCGGTGCATGTGGAGAGAAGGGGAGGAAGAGCTACAACTTACTGAAAACTTTCACTGAGCCTTTCGCAGACCCCAATAAATCCCCACGGTAATCCTGTGAGAGAGGAAGACACAGACTTAGTTCGCTCCCATACTTTGCATAATTTTGGTTTCATATCTGACTCCTTCCTCGGCTCGAAGGTCCCAGGAAAGGACTACTACGTGTGCACACAACCCCATTCTGCTATGTGCCCATAATGACACTCAGTAGAAAACTGATGAGTAAAAACAGTGTCAGAAATGGTAATTAACTCTCCAGGTAAACTCGATAGGTTAGAATACTGGGTCTTAGCAATACAAATCATTGTAACCCAGGAGAAGGAAAAGGGAAGGTGTTCTCCCCACTTCTGAGCAAAATCCTCGATGTTCCCTTTATCCCACCTCATACTTCCTCTTCTTACTAAATAAATTTCAGGCTCCCCTCGTCTCCCTTACAGCCTCTCCAATCCAGGCTCAGCCTACTCCCTAAGTGACCCATGTTACAAAACAACCTCCTCTTCTCTTCCTAAAAGACTTCTGTTTCCTTATAAAATGGCAGATAACAACAAGGTCTATAATCATTAACATACAAATTGTTAGTAGCCCCTTCATTCTCCTAGTTATTTCTTTAAAGAGGAGCGATTAGATTCACTGAACTTAAATGAACCTCTCATTGGTAGAGACTCAAATTATACGGCGCGTGTACATATGGTACATGTATGGTATATGTCAACACCCACCCATGCCCAGGCTTCAGTTACTGGGAGAGAAGATTAGTGGAGGAGGGGTCCTTTCTGGGGCAGGTCAACCTTGACTGGGATTCTACGTGGTTTTTTTTTTTTTAACGTTTATTTATTTTGAGAGAGAGAGAGTGGGTGCATGTGTAAGTGCACAAGTGGGGGAGGGGCAGAGAGAGAGGGAGAGAGAATCCCAAGCAGGCTCCATGCTGTCAGTGCAGAGCCCAACACGGGACCCAATCTCACAAACCGTGAGATCCTGACCTGAGCAGAAATCAAGAGTTGGACGCTTAACCGACTGAGCCACCCAGGTGCCCCTGGGACTCTGTGTTTAAAAGCAAAACTTCTTGGGACGCCCGGATGGCTCAGTCAGTTGAGGGTCTGACTTCAGCTCAGGTCATGATCTCGCAGTTCGTGGGTTTGAGCCCCACCTTGGGCTTGCTGCTGTCAGCACAGGGTCTGCTTCGGATCTTCTGTCCCCTCTTTCTCTATCCTTCCCCAGCTCCCATTCCTGCAATCTCTCTCTCTCTCTCTCAAAAATAAAATAATTTTTAAAAAAACATTTTTCAAGCAAAACTGCTCAATTTCACTTGTTAAAATGCAGCCTCTAATTCAGCAGGATTGGGTGGAAGCTGAGAATCTGCGTTTCTAACAAACTATCAAGGGTTGGTGAGGCTGCCCCTCAGCAAACCACACTTCAAGTAGCACTGCTTTAAGCTATTGCATTTTTCCACTGCTTGTTAATGCTTCCACTTCTCTAGCTACAGGTTTTCTAAATGTATGAAGGTGTAAGGTCTTTTTTCAAAATAACTCTAGGGTCGGCAAGGTCTGAACACTGGAAATTGGACTGGAAGAGGAAGGAAACAAAGGGCAGCGCAATGTGCACGTATCAGCCACACGTATCTAAACCAAGCCTGCAGGTGTTCATGAGAGTTACAGCAGACCTGGACTGCTGTTTCTTTCCTCCACTTATCTGCCTCATCTTCCCCGACAGCCCTTAGGCTGTAAAATATCTTTTAGCAACCTAATGACAGCTTACTTACACTGCAATGTGACCTTGTAGGAGAAGCGATGACTTTTCTAAAGGAGAGGAGTAGGGTATGATACCATATCAGGGCCACATGTGAGAAGAAAACCAAGTCTGTTTTACTTTTTTTTTTTTTTAATTGAAGGTCATTGAATCATTGTGGGTGCGTGTGTGTACAAGCATATGAGACCAACCGAGAAAACGGAGTAAGAAAAAAATGAAACAGAAAACTGGGCAAAATATATGAGTAAGCAATTTATAGAAAATGAAACCTAAATAGCCAATAAACATATTATGAAAAGATAAAGCCACAATGAGATATTATTTCACATTATTTCATCATTTGACAATACCAAGTGTTACCAAAGATGCTGAGCCGGGGAAATCCCTGTGTACCCTTGGTGGGGAGTACCTCACATATGTGAAGAGGTACACATACCCCGGCAATTTAGCACTTCCCATGCCAGGTACATTCTAGAAAAATCACAGTAACATAGTAACAGATAAACAGGAAGATAGTAACAGATTGTCACTAAAAATCCTACCAGTATTATTTATAATTAAAAAAAGAAAAGGAAAAGGAAAAAAAACAAATGTCACTTATAGTATAGAGGAACCACAGTATTTTCAAACTTTAGAATACTATACAGCTGTGGAAATGAGTAAACTTGAGTTACCCATGATCAACATGTATGGAGTGGGGCAAAGTTGAAAATAAATACATTGTATGTATGTTTAGCATAAAACTTACAATGTGTAAAATGATCACTCATTGTTTGGGTCCCAAACATAGGTCTTTAATTGCATGGGAATAAGAAACAGCAAATTCAAAAGAATGGATCCCTCTGCAGGAGGGAAGTAATGTTTTATTTTTTAAGGTGATAGACAAAAATATGGGCATTTGTCATATGTTATATTCTTTGTATTTCTTAAATGCTTCATAATAAAAATTTAAGATATTGTTTTGGGGAACTGGTAACCACATTCCTTTAATAAAGAATTGATAGCAATTAATTATGACCAAAAGTTCTATTCAAGTTACATTCATTCTGAAGTTTACTAAGAGCCACATCCTTCAAAAATATCAAGCTGGAATTAGTGTTATGGCGCAAAAAGAACCATCTAGGTTCTCTCCTAGACAGAACCTCTCCTTTCTAAATCAATGGTCTCTAAAGTGAGGTACGTTTGGGCTCAAGAAAAAAATAACAGAATTTTTTTCTCATAAAATCTTTTTGATTCCTAGGTTTTTGTCTGTTGTATAATATGCATAATAGACACCAATATAAATTATTTATATTAATTATAAAATATATAATTTACGATACGGTCCTGCATAGTGCTAAGTGTATATCATTCAAAAGTAAACTTTTACTGGGACACCTGAGTGGCTCAGTCAGTTGAGCGTCTGACTTCAGTTCAGGTTGTGATCTCATCGTTCATAGGTTCGAGCCTCACTTCGGGCTTCATGCTGACAGCATGGAGCCTGCTTCAGATTCTGTGTCTCCCTCTCTCTCTACCCTCCCCTGCTTGTGTGCTCTCACTCTCTCTCTCAAAAAATAAAAAAACATTTTAAAAAAATTTTTTAAGAAAAATAAACTTTACTGGCCAGGGTACAAAATCCAGAAAGATTAAAAACCACTGTTCAAGATGACCATTAACAAACGTTAAAAACCACCCATCCAAGTAATCTATACCCAAACCCTAGAGGTTAAAAACAGAAATTGAGAACAGGACTGGATTTTTAAGACAGAAATTATTCGTGGAAAATATCTTAAGCCAGAAAGTTAAAACTGTAGTCTGAGTGGTGCCTGGGTGGCTCAGTCGGTTAAGTGTCTTACTCTTGGTTTCCACTCAGGTCATGATCTCACAGGTTGGGAGACTGAGCCTTGTGTCAGGCTCAGTGAGGATCGTGGAGCCTGCCTGAGATTCTCTCTTTCCCTCTCTCTCTCTCTCTGCCCCTCTCCTGCTTGTGTTCGCTCTCTCACTCTCTCCCTCAAAATAAATAAACAAACTCTACCAACTCTCTACAGATGAAATGTTATATCAGGCTTCAAGATAAAGGTTGATATAAATGCCAACCAATGCAGCACCAGGTCTGAATACATTACTGTTGAACGTTTTGTTTTAAAAAGAAGGGAAAAGAAACAAAGAAAATAAATCACTTAAAAAACCCACATGGGAACAGGGCACAATCTAGGAAACTGAGTGCCACTCTTTAACACAAGAGCTAAATTAACATTCTCCAACTGCTTCCAGCTATTGATATTCATTTTGGAACAGGCAGGACATATTTAGAAAATGGCACATCACCAGAAAATGTGGGTGAGGGTGTAGGATTTTGCCTGATACAATGCAGCTAGAATCTTTCCAGAGCCAACTTCAGAAGCCAGAAAAGAATATGTGTTGCACACACCCTTTAGGCTGAACTGTAATCTTCCAACAAAATAAACTATATAAAATCAAGTAGTATCATCTTACTATAAATAACTGTTCAAAGAAGCTGCATTTTAAAATAAACTCCGTTGGGGTGCCTGGGTGGCTCAGTCGGTTAAGCATCCGACTCTTAATTTTGGCTCAGGTCACCGTGATCTCACAGTTCGTGAGACAGAGTCCCACATGGGGCTCTGCACTAACAGCGTGGAGCCTGCTTGGGATTTTCTCTCTCCCTCTCTCTCTCTGCCCCTCCCCGACTTGTGTATGCTAAATAAATAAATTCTCTCTCTTAAAATAAATAAACATCTTCAAAAAATTAAATTAAATTAAAATAAAATAAACTGCTTGGTCTTTACCCTAGTGATCTTAGTTACTGCCAACTGAATTCATGATAAAAATAAATAGTTTTACTAAATGTGTAATAAAAAATTTAAATACACCTTTTAGGGCACCTGGGTGGCTCAGTCGGTTGACTGTCTCAGGTCATGATCTCACAGCTCGTGAGTTCAAGCCCCGCGTCGGACTCTGTCCTGACAGCTTGGAGCTTGGAGCCTCCTTCCGATTCTGTCTCCCTCTCTCTCTGCCCCTAACCCACTCGCATTCTGTCTCTGTCTCTCTCAAAAATAAATAAACATTAAAAAAAACACACACATTGTGTATTTGAGTAAATAAATAAATAAATACACCTTTTAATGCAATGAGATGAGTATATATTCACATGTGTGATTTGTCAGTTTAACAACAAAGTAATAAGTGCACATAACCAGCTACCATAAAGGCCTGCATTCTGGCAGAAGCAGAAATAGAGGTGGTCGGATACTAAAAATATCATTAAACCATAAATCAAGGGAAATTAAGATAGTTACTAGGAGAGTGTACATTTTGCTTTAATAATAATGGTCTCACACCAATATTTTAAAAAAAACATTCATTTGGACTCTAGCTCACAAAGTCTAACACAGGCCTTCAGCAGTACCAATTTATACAGACACCTATTTTATGATATGCCATAAGGGAGCTACATATCTCTAAAAAAGGTGCAAAGCTTAGAAAGCTATCTGCCATTTCATATATGATAATGGAAAGATTTATCAATTTCCATCCTGTCTCCACTGCTGATTACTCGTTTAGGATTTGCTTCCTACCAGATACATGATAGAATATAATAGGTCATTTCAGGATAATTAAGTTTTTGATGAAAGCATTTGCTAGGTTTTCTAATTTCTTCCGAGTGCCTGAAACTGAGCAAATTAATCACGCTAACATCCAGGCTCTCAAAGCAAGAGGCCCATTTATTAGAATATGTTCCATATAGAAACATGGCATGTATCGTGCTCCCATCCCCTAGAGCCAACCCTTTGGGCCTAGGGAGAGAAGACTAACCATAGATGGGTGTCCACGGCTTACAAATTTCTCAGATGCACGACAGTAGCTTGGGTCCGTGGTCCCACGGCTCTCCCTCCCAGAGAGCATCAGTGACCAAAGTCTTTTCTCAGTGGTTTCTTCTGAGAGGCTCAGAAGACTCCCCAGACAACACAGCTCCCACTCAGTTTTGTACCCTTGATGCAGTTGAACAGTTCCTCCTTCAAACCAGGAGCAGAAATGAATATCTGTCCAGGTTGGACAATTCCTAAATCTTTCCACCTTTTATGCTAGAATTCTCTCAACTACAAATAATGGGACAGAGGGGAGAAGCAAGGAAGAGAGGAGAGAGGAGACGAAGGGGAAGGGATCCATAGCTGGATCCAGGAGATTTCATCAGAACTAGATCCCTTTCTCTGCATCTCTTCCCTCTGCTTTTCTCTGTATGATCCTCATTTTCTAGGAGGGTCTTACCTTAACAGTGGCACGATGTCTGCCAGCAGCTTCAGGCTTACATCTCCCCAGCTTTAAGTCCAGTGAAAAGAGAGCATCTCCTTTTAAAGAATTTCAGTAAAATTTCCAGAATGAAAATTTATCAGTTCTAATTGGCCTCTCATGGGTTATGTGCTCATCCCAGAACCAATCATGTGGCTGGGGAGATACAAGGATTTCTATGATTGGCCCAGCCCAAGTCAGATGCCCACCCCTGGCATCAGGAAGAAGGGAGGTTTCAAAAGGCAAACCAGGGTGCTGCAACAGAAGAGGAACGTTTCGGCAAGCCCACAGCTGATCTCAGGACCCTCCTTGTTTATCCTGTCTTCAAACCCCCTCCCACACTTTCCCAACCTTCAGCCTTTTTTTTTTTTAACGTTTATTTATTTTTTTTGAGACAGAGAGAGACAGAGCATGAATGGGGGAGGGGCAGAGAGAGAGGGAGACACAGAATCGGAAGCAGGCTCCAGGCTCTGAGCCATCAGCACAGAGCCCGGTGCGGGGCTCGAACTCACAGACCGCGAGATGGTGACCTGAGCTGAAGTCAGACGCTTAACCGACTGAACCACCCAGGCGCCCCCCCCCCCAACCTTCAGCCTTTACCATGTTTGTCAAACACAGAACCTCTCCACATGTTTCCCTGACACAGGAAAAACTCGTGTGGTGTACTAACCCTAGAGTCAAACAGCCTGGGTTCCATTTCTGGCTCTATCACTTCAGCAACCTGCACAGTCTCTCTGCACCTCAATTTCCTCATCAAAAAAAGGAGGGGAGAGCCCGGGTGGCACAGTCAGTTAATCGTCCGACTCTTGACTTCATCAGTTAATTGATTCATGCATCCGAGCCCTGTGTCTGGCTCCATGTTGACAGCGCAGACCCTTCTTGGGATTCCTTCTCTCCCTCTCTCCCTGCCCCTCTCCTGCTCGCTTGCTCTCTCTCTCTCTCAAAAAAAAAAAAAAAAAAAAAGTTAAAAAAAGGTAGGTGATAATAGCACATCTATCATTAAGTTGTTGGGACAAATCAATAAGATAATGCATGCAAAATGCTTAAAACAGTGCCTGGAACAAAGTTATCTCTCAAAAAACAGTAGGTATTAATATTCAATGATTGGTTAACACTTCACTAACACTGCCTCATTTTTGCTTATATCTGAGATGTCTTACAAATGCAATTTATAAAAAGATATCACTTAAGAAAACATGTAAGTATGGAAGTATGGGGTGTATCTAACGGTGTTTTCTAAGACTGTATTTCCTAATTTATATTCTCATTATCAATGAATGAATGGGCCTATTTCACTTCATCTTTACCAAACTGGGCATTATCTTTTTATCCTTCTTGCAGAGCTATTATGAAAAAATTCAGTTAACAATTATCAAAGTAGGTCTTTGTTAATCCAGAAGACACTAAACACCTAAAAATCTAAAAATACAATAATTAATGCATAGTTTATCCAAAGCTCTCACTAGTTTTATATTGTGTCTATTATTTAATTTGGTTACTGATAAAGCCAGAAAAGAAGAAAGTACAGCTTAAAATTTGGAGTACATAGGAAAGCAGAATTCTGAACTGTAAAAGACTGTGTTTATAACCCTGCAGGCAATGCAAAAAAATCTAGATAGAAATAATATCATATCCTCAACTCATTAAAAGCAAAAGCTAATGGGGCACCTGAGTGGCTCAGTTGGTTAAGCATCTGACTTCAGCTCAGGTCATGATCTCACGGTTCATGAGTTCAAGCCCCACATCTGGCTCTATGCCAACAGTTCAGAGCCTGGTGGTTGCTTAAGATTCTGTGTCTCCCTCTCTCTGCCCCTCCCCTCTTCACACTCTGTCTCTCTCTCTCTCTCTCAAAAAAAAAAAACATTAAAAAAAAAAGCAAAAGCTATGTCAATATAAGAAAAGGAGAAATTAGCCCATATTTAATGTGTGGAAGAAAGTTGTCACGAATATTTTTCCAGCAGTTGTCTGATAAAAATTTTGGTCAATTCACTTCATCAAATTGCTGCCATTAAAAAAAAAATCAAACTCAATCTAAATTTCCTTATTAAAGCTAAAAATTAATAGACCATTTATAGGAAATCTTGCATGCTTTTAAAATAAAGAAAACACTTCTGCTTTCTCAGCTTTCAAGTGTTTCAGGAGGAAAATTCTAAATGGGATGCACGCAAAATTCATTCATGTTCAAAATCCCTTCAAGTGTCCCAGGGGATTCATTTTCATTTGTGTCATAATTTAATACAAAGTCTATGCTATTAATTGACTTTCCTTTTTTTCAAGTGTTTATTGTCAAAAAATCTGAGTGAATGCTTCATACTTCTTTAAAGTAAAACCTGAATAAAACGGACAGGAAGATACTAAGCTCCCGCTGCTTGCTGATAACGTCAGAGGAGGGAATGCCAAGGACCACCACCGTCTTACAGGAGCTAAACATCTCCTGAACACAAGTCCCACTCATGAAACAAATGTCCAGAGAGACTTAGACAGTGGCTTTGGAGAAACAGAAGCAGCAGGAAATTTAAAAGGAGAAATCATAGTGTCCCTGGCATGAGGAGTGGCCCCAAGCAAAGGGGAAACTTGACCTAGGCTCTGAAGAGCAGAATTTAAACAGGCAGCATGGAGAAGGAAAAACTCCCCACACAAACCCTGTACAATGCAAAATGGTTCTCGTAAAAACAGACCCACTCCCACAGACATGCCTCCTGGCTGCTGGTATGTAATGTCATTTCTTTTCCTACTGTTCGTTAACGTGAAAGGTGGATGTTATACTGCCCAGTAGCTCTGCAGTTACTGGGGTTTGGCTGGATACTTCTTTAAAGTCAGTCTGAACATTCTGTTGCTTATACCCACTAACCAGAATGGGTTAAAAACATATGTCAGGGAGAGAAATTATTGCTGTTGTTAGTATTATCACTATTCATTTTAACGTCACTCTCAACAGCTGTTTTTTACCTAATACCCATAAACATTTTCATCAAGAACAGTATCAGAAAAAAATATGACAAAAGTACCAAGGAGATCCCAACTCATACCAGAAGAAGGAAGCCAGCCCTGCCATTGAGAACAGGAAGTCTACAATATGAGAAAGTAGCAAGCTGCCTTCTTCACCACTTTCTCAATTCACTGGAAATGCTTACTGATTTGTATGGCCGAATAGAAACACAGCAGCCCAGGCAAGGGAAAAGACAACCTCTAAGTTGTGGTATAAAATGTGGTCTCTTATAACAAACTTCATGATTACTGGATTTCATCCTAAGAGACAAATGGGGTCAGACAGCACACATTAGAGGACACACTGGAACACCACTTACTGAGAAGTAACACAGCCAATGTCAGGGCCAAAGAGGAGGGTACATAATTGTAAAATACTTGAAAAGAGGTCACAATATAGTACAGCATAAGCTCATTCCACCGGCATATTATTACTGAGGGGCAGAGCCGTGCCCTCCGTTTCTCATGTAATGGATAAAGAAGCGATGGTGTAGAACACTGGCCACTGTGAGTATATACAAGTCGGTGGCCGAATAAGGAAGTGAACCCAGGGCCTTTGAAATCATTTCTAGCTCCGTCTCCGCCATACATTTTCCCCATCTCCATCAAGAGGAAGGTGGGAGTAAAATTCCAAAAGTATCTACAGCCTTTGGCATAATACTCATCATTCCATTACAGAAATAAGCAACAAGGAGCAGGAATTTACACTTGCCAACAAGACTTCCATGGTCAGCAAGGGGTTCTCAATCTTCTCAACAGGATGTGCAACTGACATCTGGGGGGAACAGCTCTTCCTTGTGGAGGGACATCTCAAGAACGGCAGAGCAACTCCTGCTAAATCCCAGTACTGTAATCAAAATCAAAATTGTCCCAACACACATCCCAGACTGCCCCCTGATTGAAAATCACTAGGTCACTGAGCCATAGCTACTTTGTTCCACTACCTGGGTCTCCATCCAATGCTTAACCCAGCACATTATGCTGTGTTTACACAGTACTCAATATTTCCAAGGACAAACCCGGGGTCTCTCTCCTTTTCCTCTACCAGCTCCCTCTTCCAGACTTCCTTATTTCTATAAACAGAAACCTGCCTCAAGAGCTTTGAGTTATCTTTGACTCTTCCTGCCAGTCCCATATTTTCTTTGTCATCCTGCCCTGACTTTCCACTCCCACAACCATAATTTTGCTTGAAGGACGGAGATAGTGTCTTAACGGGTCTCCCTGCTTCAGTGCATCATGAACCTCCTACTGTGTCCTAACTGCAGCTCTATTTGTATATTACCCATGTCAAGAAATATTTCAAAGACTCCTTACTGCCTGCTAAGTTAGATACCTGACCCAGCATTTGAGATCTTTCACAACATGACCCCAAAGGTTTTTCCCACCACACCAACCATCACTCCCCCACAAATACCTTTTCTCCAGTCTGTATTCTACCCTAACCCTGTTCCTATCTCAGACATCTGTTTTCCCTATACGTCCCAATAAAAGAGGTGGTCTGCCTGAAACACCTTCTTTTCCACATTTCTAGCAAACCACATCCGTTTTGGAGGTGTCCTTCACAAAGCGTCTCCAACTTCCCCGACACAAGATTTTTTTTCTCTTTCATCCTGCTCCACACACAGCACTTTGTACTTTATTATCCTAATATACCTACTTGTGTACTCCCTCATCCACTATAGTGAAACAATGCTGCATTTGGGTTGTTCCACATGTAATAAAAGCCTGGTTTCTGTCTGGGGACCAAGTACCCTCCATAAGTAGTCCACTAGAATTGAATGAGGCCCCCAGGGTGGAGCAGGGGGCCAGGCTCAGGCAATCTACACATTCCATCCTCAGGCACAGCCAGAGGCTCTGGTATGCGCACTTGACAAAGTGGAGACAGGGACTAGGAAAAACACTGAATTGGGAGAATGGAAAGTTGGACGGGCCACAGGACACAGAGGTGAAAGGTGAGAGACACTCTCTGACATCCGCACTGTGCCACACAACACCTTGTCCTTTCCTAGAGTGTCAGTTACACGGGTAAAAAGTATCCTTTTCCTGCTTAAGCAAGTTTGAGGTCCATTGCAAGCAGAGCCCTACTTAAAACATCCTTTCTATTGTCGGTTGGCTACTTAAGGGAAGGGTCTGACCCTCAGTCATGTTTCCCACCCCATGCATAGCTCAGCAGGTTACCACCATTATACACATGTACAAAGACATTTGTGCATTGTACTTAATAAGTACTTGTACTCAAGAAATGTTTCTGACGTGCATTTGAGAATAAATATTTTAACTGGGAAGAAATAATGGACTTAATTTTAGCCCTCTGCAGTCTCTCCAGTCATCACCTTATCACTTGTAGTCAGTAGACACTGGAAAGCTTTCATTAGCAAGTTTCAGGAAGGCTTTGCATTCATAATTAAACTCTTCTGTGAAAACTCACCCCTGCTTTCAGGATTACTTAAGTACTAGTAGCATATGGCAAAGCAGGTGTTTGGCAGCAAATGTTTTTTAAAAGATCTTTTGAAGACCACAAACTTGTTTCTCATTCTAAAATTAGGTAGAGTCTCACAATTTTAGTTTGGCTTCCCTGACCCTGTCAATTACATATTAATCTCATCCTACCCAGAAGCTACAGGTCATTAGGTGCTGCCGAAAGAGGTACAGTTATACCTGATCTGCTCAAGGTCTGAGAAAGCGTCACAGTTCTTATTTGTGCCCAGGCCGTGAACGCTTTGGGAAAAGGAGTGCCTATGTGCCCTGCACACTGCGGTGGGGTGGACTTGCTCACGGGAAATCCGTGACAGACCATCTCCTGAGAGACCTCTCCGGGTGTCGCTCCTTGCCGGGATTCACGGACCACAACTCAACTCAGCCCTCAGCCTTGGAGGCTCAAAAACCTATCTGTGACAGTCCACCAAGCTGGGGGCATCTTCAGAGGTGGATTTTCATAAAATAAGCTTACACTAACATAGAAAACCATAACGCCAATTAATTTACTTTACAATAAAAGGTAACTATATTTATTAGATAGGAGGTATTAGAAAACTTGAGGTATCAGAAAACTTAAAGTTCATCTGATTGCTATGTTCTCTCCCCTAGCTAAGCTCATGGAAGACAAATCATAATCATTCGACTGCTTCGGCAAACAGTGAAATCAAAGACTAAGGAATTTAGATGTCCTTACAGATGTCCTTACCTCCCACAAGGCAGCTTAGAAGATGTTGTTCCCATAATATTCCAAGTAACTTGACCACACTCCTTCCCCATGAAGAGAGCTAGCTGCATAATGACCAAATTCCCCCTTTTTCCATATGCATTCTGCTGCCTTCTTTCAAGGGCCGACTGCATAATCTGCAGGGCCCAATCCAAAAGAAAAATGTGGAGCTAACTCCTTGTTCAAAAAATAGGACAGGGGCGCTTGGGGGCTCAGTGGGTTAAGCGTCCAGCTTCAGCTCAGATCATGATCTCACGGTTCGTGAGTTCGAGCCCCGCGTCGGGCTCTGTGCTGACAGCTCCGAGCCTGGAGCCTGCTTCGGATTCTGTGTCTCCCCCTCTCTCTGTTCCTCCCCCGCTTGCACTTGTCTCTCTCTCTCTCTCTCTTAAAAATAAAGATCAAAAAAAAAAAAAGTAAGATAAAAATGCTTCTAAAGATACAGAGATATATTTTTCCTTTCTCCCATGGTCTTTCTCTCTCTTGACCTATCATGTTATTTTTAATTTGCTATTTAATAGCATGACCCCTTGAGTACAGAGGTACTCCCTGGACCAGAACAAACGCTCGGGCGCACCAGACAGGCCCGCACCATGACTTGGTGTAAGTGTGCAGCCCACTAACCAGTGGGTTCCCCCTCCCACCAGCTGCTGGACAATGTCTATGCCAGGGGAGGGGAAGCCAAGCCAGACAATTCCCCTTGTGACAGGGCATGCAGCCCAACCCACCGTAGGTAGGCTATCCCAGGAATTGCAACATCTACAACATCTACGTTAGGACATACTCAGTACCTGGATTACGAGTGGGTGAGAGGCATCAAATCACCTGCTGAAAGCATTATGGTGCTGCCAGCCCAAGGTGAAAATGACCAACACCATGCCTCTCACCAAGACACCACAGGGTGTACATATTGGACCCTGACACTTCCTGCACCCAGTCTCCCACAGGGGACAAAGGGTGATAGTGATTACTTGATGACCAGGGTATGCGCAGGCCGAGCAGGACCAGAGGACCAGGGAGCAGGGGAGGAGGCTGCCAAGTCTGGAGAGGTGGGGCTCCATGCTCCTAGACAAGCTCCACTGTCCCATCAGACTTTATTTACAAAAACACAAATTCAAAAACAAAACTATTAAGAATTTCAAATTGGCAGAGCGCCTGGCTGGCTCAGTCAGAGGAACATGCGACTCTTGATCACGAGGTCGTGAGTTCAAGCCCCATGTTGGGTGTAGAGATTACTTAAATAAATAAAACCTTAAAAAAAAAAAGAATTTCAAAATAGCAAACACAGAGGACTGTACCCCAAGCGCAGAGCCCTTCCTAGTGGTGTGCCCGTGTGACTGCACGAGTCATATACCCTCCTTCTCTTGCTTCTTGTCTTCTAAATGTCACTGCGTATGCCAGTGACAAGCAATGACAAGCAAATACAGTTCAATTTTGCCTACACTTACAACTTGGTAACTTGTCTCAAGAAAACTAAGGTTTCCTCATTAGTTAACCTTTTTTTTTTTTGTATTTGAGAGAGAGAGAGAGAGAGAGCAGGGGAGAGGTGAAGAGCGAGAAAAAGAGAGGGAGAGAGAGAGAGAGAGAGAGAGAGAGAGAGAGAGAGAATCTTAAGCAGGCTCCACACAGTGCAAAGCCCAATGCAGGATTGATCCCACGACCCTGGGATCATGACCTGAACCAAAATCAAGTTCAACCAACTGAACCACCCAGGTGCCCCTAAACAGGTACTTTAAAGACTAAACAACTTCCACATGGGTATTGATTTCATAATGGAATTAAAGGAAGCATTCTTATTTTCCTCATTTCTAAGCCTTATACTGTAGCACCCAAATACTGACAACATGGACAACTGGCCAAGCACAGCAATCACCATGGATTGAAACATGCCTTGAGAATGCATTTATCTTCATTAATTTATTTATTCAGTGGATTTAATAAATCTTATGTGCCTACATGCCAGGCATTATGCTGAGGTCTGTGTTACAAAAATCAAGAATTATACAATCCCCTGAAGAGTCCACAAGTCACGCCGAGAAGACACACACGAAAGCAGACCATTTGGTTTCCTAAGTGCTGTGGAATCATGTGCCCTGAAGACACAGGGAGGGAAGGGCATCCAACGGAGCCAGGTGAATTGGGGTGAAGATTTTCCAACCTTTCCCATTAAGTCCGCGGGAACATTTTTTCCCAAGAAAACTGATAACACCTTGGAGTTACAAACCTTCTCCTACAAGCTTTCAGAATCTACTGTGTGAGAACACAATACCACCTCTGAAGTATGAGAAGATGTCTTGCCGAAAAAACAAAAAAGAATCAAAACCTGAATCTATTCAAGCCTCCAAGATTCAACTACCCATTTATAAGAAAAAACAGGGTACAGGGGAATGTATTAAACTAACACCAAGGGATGCATTCATCAATGTCCAGACAGTGGGGGACACTCTAATAGGCCAAATCATTCAATTTCTTCAAAAACTAAATTGGACGAAGGAAAAAATAGAATGCTCATTAGATGAAAAGAGATCTACAAGATATATTAACTGCCTGCAGTGCGTGGGCCTTGTGTGGAAGTGTTTTGTATCCTTGTGGAGGGAATGAAACATTATGACACTTAGGAGACCAAAATATTTAAGGAAATTAAGGAACTGCTAGTGTTTTAGATTAACTCTGGCATTATAGGTATGGATAAGGAGACAAGAAAGCAAAACGGTTAAGAGTCCAAGCCTGGGTATTATATTTCCTGGTTTCAAATACCCCTTCTGAGACTGGGCAACAAAACGTTGAGTAAGACCCAATGGCTGTGTGTCCTCTAAAACAGGAAATGATAATGGCAGCTGTTTCATTACGTTGTTGGAGGCTGAGACGTACACGAAAAGGTGCTTCACAGAGGCATCCATCTCATGTTCATTACTAGTATGGTGATGAGGGACTTTTTATAAACCTCGCTATCGATTTCACTCAGTCACGTTACTCTGATCTCAACTAGGTTACTCTTCTTGCACTTTCCATACACAGCACCCTTATTAAGTGATCAAAATTTAGCTTTTCTTTTAGAATTTGTGTTCAAAATTACTTCAATCACAATTCTTCTCAAACTGTGCACACCAACCTAGTTCCCTTAGGCTGCCTGGCTCACCCTGATGCCTGCAGGACTTCCTTTAATGGGGGTGCACCATTCACATCCACCATCCTTCCTTGCTTGCTCTCTCTCATGTGCATCTCCCCTCCCAGCCACCAAATTCACAAATCCCTGTGCCTTTCCTTTACTGCCCTGTGGACTTGAATAGTAAATTTCCAGGAATAAAGTCACCTCCTCTGCTAAATGTCTTTGGGTGAAGCCTCTTTCAGCTCCTACATTCATGCCCTCATTCAGCCCAGCAGGATCCAGGCAGTACCCTCCCGACTGTGGTTAGGGCAAGCTCATGCTTCTTCTTTCACTCCGGGTCTGTACTGTATGCCCTAAGATGCGACAAACACAATCCACCATTTGCCGCTTCTCGTGGCCTTCAGGCCACAAAAGCACCTGCCAAGTCTGAAAGTTCCCATCCTCTGCAGCAATCCCGACCCTCCCTCCTCTTCGGGGCAGAGAAGGACAGGAGCCTTGGTGAATCTTAGGACCAGGGACCAGCTTACACTGTTCTGATTCCTTCCAGGCCAATTCCTTGGTGTTTTGTACATTTAGGCACTGAAAAAATCCTTGGTGAATTTGTATAATACTCAAGAGCAGGGAATAAGGCTGGTTTACAGGTCAGGGGCCAGAGAAAAGAGAGCACAAACACTGCCTCAGGGATACTAATGTAGAGAAGGTGACACGATTCTTAAAATCTCCTCCCTGCTACCATCCCAAAAGAAAAAAATAATCTAATTACTCCTGACTTCTTAGTAATAAATCTGGGTTGTTTGTCATAGTTGTGCTAATAACTAAACATATAGGACTGTCAGTAAACAATTAAACCTCTCCAGGCCCCACCTGCCTCATATGCAACATGAAGACGTGAGATTACAGAATCTCTAAAAACCCTTCCATACTCTGAAGGTATGATTTTGAATGTAAGAGATAAAACTCCCAGATGCTGTGTCTCAAGTGATGGTACTCACAGACACTGACTATTTTCACAATAACCATTAACCAAAAATGCTTCATGACTATCAAATTGAACACTAACGTGACAACCAACATTTCTGTAAGTTCTAATAATAATACCTATGTTAGTTGCCATATAGAAATTTAAACTGCCTGTACCAAAGTCATGGAGTATTGGTCTAACATTCTGTGAAATAACAGTACCAATGTTAATGTTAATAGTTTATTAGCAACAGGGTCCAGCACATTTTCAAATACTAAATGTGATCATTTATTCTAGCACTGTATTTTGTACATGGTAGCCAGTCCACTATCTGCTGAATTCGTTCATTTACTTAGGAATTCTGCCGGAAATGATACTTTGTTCAGGTTTTAGAGACTGTATCATGCCAAACTGAGGTTGCCTTGGCTAAACTAGAGCACAGCTTTAGCCCCCCTTCTGTGTTCCTCTCTGTTCCTTGAAAGTTAGGTATAAAATTGAGTTATCAACTACTTTTGTTGAAGGCTGATCCATCCACCTTAAATCGGCATCTTGGAATGCAGCCAATGCTATAAAAATTCATCTAGAGACAGAAACATTTCCAGAGAACTGACAACAATTAAAATCAATGTTTGTAAACAGAAATCACAAAATCATAGCCTGCACAGGAGCAGGACTTCAGTTCAGCATCCTGCCAGCTGGGACCTGTTTGGGGCCTACATTTGCCTGCTGTGGAAATTCCATTACAATGAATCTAATGGCCATGGCATAGAGAGGCAAGGGTTTGTAGGAGCCCCGGCAAAAATCTGCCCAAACTGTATGACAAGCAAAAGGTTGATCTCAAAAGAAAGTCAAGCTAAAAATCTCCTCAGTCTTCTTCACAGAAGAAACACTCTTTTGGAAATGGGGGAGGTGGGGGCAATCACAACTTAAAGAGGCAGCTTTCTCGTAATGGGGATCAAATCACAGTTTCTGTCTTAAAGTTCTTGGCATCTTGCTGCTGAGAGAAAGAGTGGAAAAGAAATCTGGATACCTGGATTAAAGAGCTGGCCACCCACTAAAAGAAGTCCAAACAATCACATCACCACCCCTCTCAGGGCCTCAATGCCGTTATCACTGAAATGAGAGGACTGGACCGCCAGATCTCTAAGGTCCCTTCTGAACCCAACATCTATGAATCTATGACATTCATTCAAATATCTGGGTTGCCATTCCAGCCCATTTCACCCTTTATACTTAGAAAAGCCCTTCCTCTCTCACCTTCACGCCATCCTCTGTAATGCGATTAAAATTTACATCAATTATTCTTCCTCGTGCCCTTTCTTAAAGCCTTCCCACAAAACCGTCCACCATGTCTGCACAGAGGACTCTACATCACCCTTCTGTGTGGCCCCACCATGTTGCCACTCTCACCTCCCAAACAACCCACTTTATCCTGTTTCAGGCAGCCTATCACATCTGACTTCTTTCAGAAACAGAACTCGTTAATTCTTGAGGTATGTTTTTAGCAGTGGGCATACTATAAATAGTGTACATTGAAGTCAGTGGTCTATATCTAGATTCCGCATAGGCCCGTCCATCTTCAATCCAGTCTCGACAGTCCAGTTACCTCAACTGTCCCCCAGCCACCTGTTTTTGTAAATGAGGTCTTACTGAAACACAGCCATACATACTCATTCACATATTATGGCTGCTTTCTCACAACAATGGCAGAGTTTAGTAACTGCAACAGAGACAATATGGCCGGCAAAGCTTACAATATTTACTATCTAGCCCTTTACAGAAGAAGTCTGCCAACCCCTGCCCTAAATGGATGGCAAACCTAGCACTAATCTGAATTTCCAGAGACCCTCTGGATTTAAGGAGTCCTGAAGGAAGGATAATTAACAATCGTCGAGGATCTACTATGTGCTGGCAACACGCTGGTTATGCCTAAGCAGGGATACTTGTTTCCACTAGACTGTTCACTCCTCCAGGGCAGAAAGTGAGGTTCTCTTTATAACCTAAAAAAACCTGGCTGATACCAGTCAATGCACACAGCAGACACTCAATTTCCATTTGTTAACCTGAATTACAGGTGTGTAGGTCTCAGGATAATCTACAAGGAAACTTAAGTTCAGGTAAATGGCAGCACAAGGTAGGAACCCAGGTTAGTCAGCCTTTCTCCAATATTCCACAAGATTTGGAACAAGTCAGAAGTCTTCCTGGGAACTGAATTATTGTCACAAAGCACCTGAGAATATAGGGCTTCCCAAATTTTCTACCACACTACAGTTCTATCCCCAACTGTCACATGTAGCTACCAATCTCTGAGCACTTACTATGCACCAGGAGCAATTCTATGTGCTTTGTAGGTATTGACATCTTTAATCTTTACATCCCCATGAATGGTACCACTGATTTTCTCATTTTATGGATGATTAATTTGAGGCCCAAAGGATTTAAGAAACTTCTCTATGGTCATATAGCTAGCAGAGGGTGGAGCAAGGATTTAAACCCAAGATGTCAGATTCCAGAGTACCTCCCCTTACCCACCACGCTACCACCTTGCTTCTATCGTAACAGTTTTCTACAACTCAGCTCAAGACCCACATCTTCCATAAAGACTTTAAAATAAGAACATTTAATTCCATTGGTCCCCTTTACTGACCATATCATTCATTTATACTAAAGTTATAGTAGTATATGTATACTATATACATACAAATATATACTTATAAGATGTATAAGTATATGGTATATACATTAAGTATAAGTAGTAGTATATATAGTATAGACATTCATCTATCTTCCACTTTATGCCACAAGCCTCTTTAAGGTAAAGACCATTTCTAAGGAGTTATAAGCCAAAGCCTTTAAATAATAACAAACACTTACTCCTTTCAGCTCCGCCACAAACTTTAAGGAAGATAATTTCTTTTGGCAGCTTTCATTAGTTCAGTATTCAAGTATAATAAAGGACAAACTAAGCTCCTCTGCTGTTGTTAAGCATCAGGTTACATGGCAATATTTGGAGAAGGGAAAGTGGCAGGATTTCATGGGTAGGTAGTTCTGCTTATGCAAGATATTTTAAAGTACCTTTATTACATGTAGAATAAATCAAAAACTCATTATACAAGGTCTTAGTTTCTTAAAGCTTATCTTGAAAATTTAGGAGCTACTGGCATTAGTTATAGTGCCCAACACTAACATTAATTAATGCAGTGATCTGAAATATAACTCAACGCACAGACTATACCTAAGAACCATTTTCTTTACAAATATGTCATGTATTTTAGAAAAGGAGAACTGCTGGACAGACCATGGGACTAAAAACAGGGAAATGGAAGTTCAAGTTCCAATTGTCAGTTACTAGCCGTGTGTACTTGAGCATATCACAATCTCAACTGGCGTCAATTTCCCCATCTTTAAAGCTAATATTCACTCTGCCTTCATTCTAAGGTTATAAATTTAATATTTATGAATGTCCTATAAAATGTGATAACATGCTTACAAAATTCTGGTGTCTTACCCCTAGCCTACGTATAAGTAAGCTGAGGATATGATACAAACACTTGAGATATTTCATTATCAGTTATATCAGATGATTAAAGGAGGTTTTTTATTGTCTTTTAAAACATGGCCAGAGCACAGTGTGTTAGTAAATAAGCAATTTATATACACAACAATGGCATCATTTTTGTGACTCACACTGCACGTTTTCATATTTTAACAGCAAGTATCTCTGCCATCACAGAATATGAAGGATGACCTTATGAGCACTGAGTTAATTTTCTATTGTTTTTAAAATACTTAGTTGTGAGTACAGCATTACCTTGCATATTCTTCATAAATTTCAATCTAGGTAAGCTTACAATGTGTTTTTAGATTGGTTACTTACCTTTTCAAATTTAATGAACCTCATTTTTATCTAAACCTAAAAATATACCGAGCATCTATAATGGTAGAACACTTCCCAACTATTTCAGGCAACTTGGCTACTAGATAGTCTTGAAGAAGCAATTTAGGATGTGACTCCGTTTGGTCACCCAATGTATTGACACACTTGCCAAGTGCCCCATTCACTCATTCAAGCACAAAGCAAGCACTTGTTACATGGAAGGCACCTGGCAGCATCAGGGGAGATCTGAAATTCCAGGAAGACACCTTCTCACCATCAAGGAGCCCACAAGCCAGTGCATCAACAACTCGAGCTAGCACAATGGAGTAAGTACCCCAGAGATGCCCCGGAGCAAGGAGGAGAGCACAACCGGTCTCAGGGGTGACACCAATTGGAAAGACATTCAGAATAAATGCACTGCACACCTGAGCACACCCAAAGTGCTCTCACATCACTTTCATTTCTCAGGAAAGGAAGAGATATAACAAATTCACAAGCGAAGTCAGGAAAAGAAATCCGTGTTGCCATACATTAATTAAAATGCCTGTCATTTACTTTGTCGGGGTACCTATTTCACAGTTAGATTAATGTGCATTTAAAATGACCTAACAGGCAAAAACCTTTAAGAATAAATTTAATTCTTACTACACTTCAGTTTGAGGCCTCTTAGGTTGAAGCCACTTGACCTGAGAGAAAACAGATTCTTAAATAAAATCAGGCTAGTAGCCAGAAGAAATTCAAGGAAAAAGAATGCAAACAAATCAATAAAATATATTGAACTTGAATGGAGGAGAAGGTCTTTAAAGCACAAAGTTCATCTTACTCAAAGGGCCAAAGTCTTTTACGGATAATAGATTACTTCCAACTTTAGCATTATAAAGATATCATTTCCTTGACAAAGGAAGAGACCAACCAGTTTACAGTTTTGTATTCCATTCTCAAACTCAAGGTCTTTTAACATATCAATATATGTTGAATTAAAATCTAATATGGTGGCTAAAAGCAGGTGCTTTGAAGACTGGCAGCCCTGATTTGAGTCCCAACTTTGCAATATATGAGCTGTGTGGCTCTAGACAAAGCCCTTAACCTCTCTGAGCCTTGGCTTTCTCATTGGCCAAATAATGGTAACTGTATCCACAACACTTTGCAAGGATTAAATGAAATAACACACGAGAGTACTTAAGCACAGTACCTACCACTTAGTAACTGCTAAATAAATGTTCATTACATTAATAAAGTTTCATGTCAGTTCAGCATTCACCCAGAGGCTCTCAGCTTCACAAAACAGGTCTGGTATGCAAATCAAGAGTTAATTACAAAAAGCTCTTCAACTACAAACTTCTTCAGAATTACCTATTAGGAAGCAAAATGGTAGGATGCTACTAATTTTTCTTCTGAAATCACTTAAGTACTTAACTCAAAGTTTTTTTTTAAGTGAAGCCAATTGTAGCCTCAAGAGGTAAGTTTTTCTCTGAAGCAAAAATGAGATACTAGGCCTGTTCTTGATAGCCTGGTTTTCCAAAGAATATATGAAAATTCCAATTTTCAGGGAGCCTGGGTGGCTCAGTTGGTTCAGCCTCTGACCTCAGCTCGGGTCATGATCTCACAGTTTGTGAGTTTGAGCCCCACATCGGGTTCTGTGCTGACAGCTCAGAGCCTGCTCCAGATTCTGTGTCTCATTCTCTCTCTGCCCCTCCCCCACTTGTGCTCTGTCTCTCTCTCTCTCTCTCTCAAAAATAAATAAATGTAAAAAAAAGAAAATTTAATAAAAAAAAGAAAATCCCAACTTGCAAAAACCCTACCATTCTATTTTTTACTCTACAATTTCCTATCACCATCATCTGACATTAGATTGCACACACAAGTTATGAGGGCTTGGGACTTGGCAAGCCTCTCATCTAAAAGATGAGGTGACAGTATCTAACTCATAGGGCTTTTTGTGGGGATTAAATGAGATAGTGAGTATAAAGTGCTTCACATGCTTGAAACAGTGTACCAGGAAGCACTCGATTGATGTAGCTATTATTCAAATTATTAATTGTTCAAATCTTTCCTTGTAAGTTGAACAGCAGATACAAACTGTTTGCATCTACTAGTCTCCATAGTTCTGGAAAACATAGACCCTGATGGATACTTAAGTTGTTTCTATCTCTTGACCACTGTGAAAATGCTACAATAATCATGGGTGTGCAATATCTCATTAAAATCCTGTTTTCAATTTTTGTGGATATATACCCACGAGTGGGACTGCTGGATTATACAGTAGTTCTATTTTTAATTTTTTGAGGACTCATTATGCTGTTTTCCATAGCAGCTGCACAATTCTGCATTCCTAACCAACAGTGCACAAAGGCTCCAATTTCTCCACACCCTCACCAATACTTGTTATTTTCTATTTTTTTTTATAATGGCCATTATAACAAGCATGAGGTGATATTTCATTGTTGTTTCGATTGGCATTTCCCTGATAATTAGTGAAATTGAGTATCTTTTCATATGCTTGTTGGCCATGTGTGTATCTTTTCTGGAGAAATGTTTATCCAAGACCTTTTTCCTTTTTTAATTATATAACTTGGTTTTTCATTTTGAATTGTAGGAGTTCTTTATATATTCTGGATATTAATCCCTTATCAAATATATGGTTTGCAAATATTTTACTGGATTCAGTAAGGTGTCTTATCACTCTGGCCCTTTTGCTGTATAGTAGTTTTTAAGTTTGGTGGAGTCCCATTTGTCTCTTTTTGCTTTTGTTGCCTGTGTTTTTGGTGTCATATCAAAAAAATCATTCCCAAATCCAATTATCATGAGGCTTTTTCCCTACGTTTTCTTCCAGGAGTTTTATAGTTTCAGGGTTACATTTAGGTCTTTAATCCACTTCGAGTTAACTTTTGTATACAGTGTAAGGTTCATCTTCTTCTTGCATACGTGCATATCCAGTTTTCCCAGCACCATTTGTTGACTACACTATCCTTTCCCTATTGTGCAGCCTTGGCACTCTTGTTGAAGATTATTTTACCATATACTCAAGGTTTATTTCTGTCTAAGGCCCCCTTTTTAACATACATTTAAAAAAAAAAACTGTGCTTCTCTGGAATATATTGCTTTATAGTCTACTTCTTTCATTTGAAAATATACAATGACTTACAATACCATCACTTTCTCTTATAATTATAATTCTTCTTTATCGTGTTTAAGGTGTTTTACTCTTATTGTAAAAGTAACATATGCTCAATGTAAATGAGAAAGGTAAAAAAAAAAAAAAAAAAAAAAAAAAAAAGCATAAATAACCAGAACTCCCAGAGCCAAAGACAACCACTGCTACCAGTTTGATGTATTTGTCCAGGATATTTGTTATCCTCAGATGAAAATCTTTTCCCAGATTGTAATCTGACAAACACCCACTGATACCCTACTATTTCCAATCATTACATTTTAAGTGCTAAGCCCAGAGATACAAATAAAACAGCAACTGGACCCATGCCCGGTAGGTAGAAGGCACTCAAATGCTTGCTGAATGAATGAATGAATGAATGGATGAATGAATGAATGCAATAGGTCTGTGCCTTGATGACTTTACATCATGATTAACTAGTTGGTCCAGTTAAGGAGCAAATAAGCACAAAACTCACTACAGGGCAAAATGACAAATGATACAACAGGGCTGTGGCCACAGTTATAGGAGTGCTGAAGCATAGAATAATACTCAACATGTTAGGTCACTTCGTCCAGAAGAGATGGTGCCTACTCGGGAGTCTTTTTTGTTGTTGTTTAATATTTATTTATCTTTGAGAGAGAGGGCACAAGCCAGGGAGAGAGGATCCAAAGAGGGCTCTGTGCTGACAGCAGTGAGCCCGATGCAGGGCTCAAACTCACAAACTGTGAGATCATGACCTGAGCCAAAGTCAGAAGCTTAACCGACTGAGCCACCCAAGCACCCCCTCAGAGTCTTAAATAAGGATCACAAGAAGATAGCCAGGTGTAGAAGCAAAGGAAGAACAATTAGGAGAAGCAATGGGATTGCCAAAATCAAATCCACAAACAAAAACAAAGGAATAAGAGAGTATGGCATATTCAGGAAACTGTTAACGGTTCATCTACAAGGGAAGGTAACATGAGTGTGGTGCTTGTGCATCTGTACGTGTGTGGGTGTGGGTGTGGATGTGCAAATGTGATCTGAGGATGAAGTGTGTGGCAAGACAGCAACCATGGAGGTGATGAGGCATGAAAAGGTCAAATCATAGAGGGCTCTCAATGTACCTTTGAGTTTCAACTTCATCTTGAAAACCATGGAAGTGCTTGAGGGAGTCAAGCATGAAAGTTACACATTCAGTGTGGTAAACAGTCCTCTGGCTGCACTCTGGGTGGGTGACAATGCTGGAAGTTGCTAGAGGTTCTACTACAGGATTCTAAAGCAGAAGTGATGCGGGTCTGACTCAAACCAGCCTGGGAGCCATAGGGCCTGTGGAGGAGGAGGAAGAGCCAACAGGGCCCTGTGAGGGATTGACTGGGTGTGGTGACTGAGGGAAGGAGAAGTCGAGACAAGTCCTCACTTTCTGAAGATCAAGATCACAAGAGAAAAAGCAGTTAGAGAAGAGAAAACAGAAGAAAATGAGAGTTCCGTTCGGGGCACGTTGAGTGCGAGGATTTGTAAAACATCAAAGTGGAGGTCTTCAGAAAAAGTGTAGCTCAGAAAAACTGAGTTGGGAGCAGAGCACAGAGTTGAAACCAGGGAGAGAAAAAGATCAGGTCAAGGACACAGAGGAGGAGAGAACATCAGTATGTAACAAGAGGATTGAGGAAAATGCATCTGGGAAAAAGACCAGGAAAGGAACTGCCCAGTGAGATGAAAAGGAAAGAAAGGAGATGACTTATCACCATAACACCAAGGTTTTAAAAAATAATTAATTTTTTAAAATTTAAAATGAGTTTTAAGACAAAAAATGTGATCAGGTCACCTGGGTGGCTCAGTCGGTTAAGCGGCCGACTTCAGCTCCGGTCATGATCTCACAGTTCATGAGTTCGAGCCCCGCCTCGGGCTCTGTGCTGACAGCTCAGAACCTGGAGCCTGCATCAGATTCTGTGTTTCCGTCTCTCTCTGCCCCTCCCCTGTTCATGTTCTGTCTGTCTCTCTCAAAAATAAAAAATTAAATAAAAAAGAAAAAAAGAAAGAAAGGAATGAAGGAAGAAAAATGTGATCTAAAAATGTAAGGAAGGAGGATAACTTAGAAAGTAAAAGACCAGTAAAATAAGTAAAAAGTAGAAATTCTCAAAACACAGGAAGATAAATCCCTGAGTCAATTCAGAACTATCTTTCATCATACCATGTTTTTCTTACTTCTTACCAATGTCAAATATAGCATCTACAATTTCCCCACCTATATCACACAGAAATAGTGACAGAAACATGGCAATTCTTGTGGATTTTGTAAAGGGTGTGGTGGTATTCTAGATCCAGATTCTGGCACCATGGTTTTGATGGTAGTTGACCTTGTCTGTGGGGGGCAGAATCCAGCCCAGGCCTTACTTAGTTCCTGCAGCCTTCTGTTACGTTTCAAGGGAAAGAAAGAAAGTGGGAGTGGGGAGAAAGGAAGAAAAGAAATAACTCAACAGAAAGGCAAAGAACAATTCAGAGGATGAGGAAATGCTCTGAAGGCCATTATCAGTAGATGTCACATGGTAATTTCTGTACGCAAACTAAATGCATTTTCGTAGCTCTCCAGGGCTTCCCCACGGAGCTGCCTGCATGTTTCACAACTTTCATGCAAGCAGTGGAACTGGGCAGTTAGGCCTTTTCATTATGTCAGAGCACAGCAAGGGTGGCCAGGCTTCACGCTGTCACATGCTACAGATGCAATCCCTCTGGGCTCAGAGAAAAATGATGATTTTGGAAAACCCTCAAGTCCATGCACTCGGCCAGCATTACACACATGAATGTTCCTAATAGAATAAATAAAATCAGTGGCAACATCTTCTCTGGGCCCAGAGTGTGGGTGGCAGCTTTCCCCTGCAAGGGGCAGAAATGGAAGAAGACATGTAGAATCAAGCACCCTTAATTATTGCTCCATACACCGCCCTATTTTGAGAGAAGCTTAATGAATGGAATGATAGTTCAACCTGGTAACAAAGACTGCAACCCAGCATCCAAGGGAACTATTAAACAAGAATAAAAATGCTCAGGGTCCACCCCTTTTCCATGTAATTCCAAATATAAGTCCGGAGAAATTGTGTTTCTCACTTCTACACATTTCCTCATTAGGAATGTAGGGCTGATATTAAATCCTCAAACATAAGATTTAAATAGACTGCTATTATTGCTGTAGTGGTACCATAAAAGATGGGTAATTATCACTACATCACCGATCTCTGGGGGATAATACTCAGGCCAGCTCATAAAGAAAGGCTCCCTGTCTATTCTTGGAAAAATTTAACCCCATTCAGACCTTGCTTACTAATGCTCCAATATGCAAGGTTGAGACCTTAACCCTATAGTGTGGAACCATATCCCACTGTCCAGAGAAATACGTTGGCCTATTTGGTCACAGAGCCCGCAGAAGGTCTCCTGGTAGCTGCCTGAAATTACCTCCCACAGCAGGCAATACCTTGTTAGACAATTTGACTGTGATACAGATGTCTTCTAAGACAGGGGCCAAATACTAAGTGAATTGAATCATCTCAAAACTGTAATACTGACCATAAATGCATGACTCAAATATTTTGATACTGTTATAAGATGTTCAGATAAAAACAACAATTCTATTAGATCAATGCATTAATTAGGTAGTATTGCCATGAGAGCATTGGCAACAAGATCTCTCCAAAATGCCCCAGTTTTAAGGAACACTTTGGTCTTTCAGGACACATGAATTAAATTCTTAATTATCCTTAAATTAGCTGGCTAGGGAATGTGAACAAGGCTTAGTTAAACAAACAAACAAAAACTATAATCCTAGAACTACAGTGGGATGATGTTTTTAAAACCTCATTTACTATATTTCATTTTTAAAATGGGAAAGTACCTGTACATATTCTAAGATTAGGAAGTATTCAGGCGGATTATCATTACCACACTGAGCAACAGTGCATCTAGGTCAGTTTGCTCATATTCTCCAGTCTCTTAAAATTGCATTTCTCAGGGGCATATTACAAGGAACAGGATCAAATCCTTTCTTCCATCCAAAACAACAAAATACCCAATTCCCCTCTTATAAACACCACTAAGAGTTAAGGCATGTCAGATCCTAATCCTGACAAATATTTCCACCCACATGTAAATAGTTCTTTTAAGGGAGATCAAGAATAGAAAAAAGTCTCAAAGCAGAAACACAAAACAGTGATTCTATTTTTTCTTTATATTTCTGAATTGGCTCACTAAATAACAATGCATTTATTCCCTTTACAATAAAGAGGAAAAATTATTAGAATGATGTTATAAGAGAATATGTAATGGAATGGGGAAATGTTCACTCCGCTATACATGGTTAAAGGAATAAAAAGTGCATTTCAAAACAACATATACATTAATATCTTAATTTTATAATGAAGAATACACACATACACACCATATAAAACACACCTGCACACATATAAACCTGGCGGCAGGGGGAAAGGAATAAAATTAATTTCTCCAAAATGTTATCTCTCAAAGATTGGATTGCTAATGAGTTTTTCTTTTTACTTTTCAATATTTTCCTTTTCTGCAATGACGGTGACCTTTAGGTTATTTTGGAAATTAATACCTGAGTTCAAACACAAAATGCTTTGCCTACACATAGTAAGCATTCAAAAAACATTAGTTTAAAAATCCAATGCAGGGGTGCCTGGGTGGCTCTGTCAGTTAAGAGTCCAACTCTTGATTTCGGCTCAGGTTATAATCTTACATAAGATCCAGCCTTGGGTCCAGGCTCTGCCCTGACAGCAAGGAGCCTGCTTGGGATTCTCTCTCTCTCTCTCTCTCTCTCTGCCCCTCCCCCCTTCACATTTGCTCTCTCTCTCAAAATTAACATTTAAAAAAATACATAAAAGTTTTAAAACATGCAAAAAAATGCACACAGACCAAAATAAACTAAAAAACAAAGGGTAAAACATCACCTACACAAAGTATATTGTATTAAAAATTCCATATCAACCAAAATGAATTCAAAACATTTTTGCAGTAATGAAATTAGAGTTAGTTTCTTTTATTCTCATAATTTTATTTAAGTTCCTTTTTTTTAAGTGTACGTACAGTGGAGGATTCATGTGGAAAATATTGGGGTTCGGAGCTGACAGCCAAGAAAGTATTCTTGATAGTGTTCGGTGCTAAAAGGGTGGTTTTATTAAAGCATTAGGACAGGACCCCGGGGCAGAAAGTGCTGCCCCAGGATGGTGAGGATTATATACTTGGGTGTTAGGGGAGGTAAAGGCAAAGGGAAGTTTCCAAAAGGATTTTCATATTCTAAAAAAGACTCACAGGATCCTGGAGGCCTAGCTATTGTCAAACTAAGGTTGTTTTTCCCTGTAGCAAAGTATTAACATAAGGACAGTTGGGAGTTCCAGGAGGAACGCTATACTCTGCCCGCCTTAAGTATTTGTCAGTGGGCTGCAGGCTATAAGAAAACTTAATTTTATCTATGTTTCCTTCTGCCTTTGTTTCCCACATCAGAGATGACCTCAAGAAACCTGGAATTCCAAGAGGCAGTGAGTCCTCAGTATTGTTTTGCTTTGCCAATCAGAAGACAGTATAATATTGTAAATTAGTAGGCTCATAGGAGGGTAGACTGAACACACTTTTCAAAACGGTGCTTTGTTTTTATGCTTTGCTAGAAACTGTGAGCCGATTTTACAAGGACTCAAAGAGGGAGCTATAACCACCCTATCATAACAAAGCTATCATTTTCCATAACAAAGTACTACTTTTCTTCTAAGGTCCTCAAAGCTATTTATTTTCAAAGACACTGTTATAATTCAGTGGTGTGCTGGAGGGACACAGCCAAATTCAATAGGGACTAATGACTGACCAGCAGAAAGATCAAAAGAACCCACATCACAGATATGCACAGTAATGAAAATCCCATAGAGTCAACTTAATCCAAATCCTTTCCTTCAAACCATTAAACTAAAGAATCCCAAACAAAAACAGCCCTGGGAGTGTGAAAACAGACCACAAACCTGTTTCAAATGCTTACTCCCTACGCAGTCAAGGTTGCCACTGTCATTTTAACAGTGCGGGATGGCCCATGCACTTGGCCCCCAGCCTTGGGAAGTGGATCTTGTGAACTAGTGAGGAACTCAAGGAAATACGAGTGGGATGGCACAGCAAAAGGTAAAGAATAGGAATGCCCTGTTCCCGAACTTTCTTCTTTTCGTTGGATGATACTTTAATCCCCATGATAATATCTGAACTCATCTGCACAGAAGACTGTAAACAGGGAAAAGCTAAGCAGCCAAGAAGAATAGGGTAGGTGAGAACTGGAAGAGCACAGGGACTAGAAAACATTTACAGGATAAAAGTAAAGACCCACGTGGGGTTCCACACAGATGCAAACAAACAAAATGGGATAGAGGTGACTAGTTGCCTGGAACATTCCATTCACTGGGCTAGGCCTTCCTGGGAAAGGATTTTACTGAACTATTCTTGATAAGCACTGAAAAACTACAAGCAAAACCAAATTAAACAAACAAACAAACAAACAAACAATTCAACAGTGCTTATTCAAAGGCTGGAGGATGGGGTTGCCCTTCTTTCCCTCTATTTTCTCTTCCTTTCCTGTTTAATCTTTCTTATAAAAGCAGTCATACTCCTCCACCTGTTCCCTGACAATGACGGGATTTACTTGCCCACAAACTAAATTCATTCACCAGTCTGCTCTCATTTGACCCAGAGAACGCCTCAAAGCACTTAAAAAAGATTTATTCCAACAAGAACCTTCATATGCAGCCACTTTGAAAAACAGGCATTTTCTTTAAAAATTAAACATGTATTTACCAATACAATCTAGCAACCTCGCACCTAGGTAGGTATCTACCCAAGAGAAATGAAAACCTACGTCCACATGAAAACTTGTACACAAATGTTCAATAGCAGCATTTTTCATCAAAACCAAAAGGTGAAAACTCAAATGTCCATCAACTGTGAATGGCTAAATAACATATGTATGTCCATACAATGGAACATCATTCAACAGTAAAATGGAATAAAGAACTGATTCATGCTACAACACCTCAAAAATATGCCAAGAAAAAAGAAAAGGAAAAACAAAACAAAACAATACATATTGTGGAAGTTCATTTATTTTTTTATGTTTATTTACTTTTGAGAGACAGAGACAGCGCGAGAAGGGCAGAGAGAGAGGGAGACACAGAATTAGAAGCAGGCTCCAGGCTCTGAGCTGTCAGCACAGAGCCCCGGGCGGGACTTGAACCCATGAACCATGAGATCACCTGAGCGGCAGTCGGATGCTCAACCGACTGAGCCACCCAGGCACCCCGGAGTTCATTTATATCTAGAAAGGAGAAAGTATACTTGTGGTCAGCTAGGGCTGGGCATGGGAAAAGGATTCATAGTAAAGGCACGAAGAATTTTACTGTGGTGATGAAAATGTTCCCAAACTGGATTGTAGCGATGTACACCCAAAAATTTGCTAAAAACCATTGAATCATATAGCTAAAATGAGTGAATTTTAGCACATGATGCCTCAATAAAGTTGTAAGAAAAAAGTTTGTATATAATATTCTTTCCACAATTAAGGCTTTCCACATTACATACCCATGAGGCAGCCAGAAAAATTGCCCCTCTTTAACAAAAATTTCACAAAACTTAATAGACTCATTTTACTGGCAAAAACTACAAACATATTTCAAGTCTGTGATGCTAGAGAGCAGAGATGTAACTTTATCAACAACCTTGACTCTTTAAAAAATGAAAGACAAGGGTGCCTGGGTAGCTCTCAGTCGGTTAAACGCCTGACTCTCGGTTTCAACTCAGGTCATGATCTCACAGTTTCCTGAGTTCAAGTCTTAAGTCTGGCCCTGCACTGGCAGCTCTGAGCCTGCTTGGGACCCTCTCTCTCTCCCTCTCTCTCTCTGCCCCTCCCCCACTCATACTGTCTCTGTCTCTCTCAAAATAAATAAAATAAACTTAAAAAAAAAACCCTAAAGATACAAACTTTGCTATAAAGTTATGGGGGTGGGGTACAGAATAGAGATAGGTGACTGAAATAAGCACTTTCAGGATATTTCACAAAAATCTGCCTGAATGCTTCCAAAAAGATCAAAATTAGATGATAAACAGAGATTCAGAAATGTCTTTGCTACTAATGGATATAGTTTTGTTTTCTGGTTTGTTTTTTATCTTTGAGTCTCTGTGTATCTCGATGCTCAATCCGATTATCTTTCAAAGACTAAATTAGGGATGTCACTGCTTAGGGTATTGTCCATCTCTTTTTTAAAAACCTATGTTTCCTTGATCTGTCAAAGACCTAACTGGCCATAATTTTAGCTAGAGATGGAGGAGGAGAATTTCCCAGGTGCTCTCAATCCTTTTCAAAAAGCAAATTCTGGACGAGAGGTTCGTAAGATTACAATTAAATTTATACAATAGTTCAACATTAGCTCCTAAATGGGGAGTTGGAGGGGCGAAGCCTATTTACTTAATACTCAAAATTGGCTTCTCTCTATAAGCATTTCCTGAGCGACTAGACTACAAAATACACGCTGTGCCGCCCAGAGGGTAGAAGTGGGAACTGAGGCTGGACAAAGAGCTGGAGTCCTGATCATAGACACCTACGCCATGCTGCCAAATTGGCAGTCGGGGCCATCAAAAAGGAATTTTCAGCTGGAAAGTGAGATGATCCAATTTCCATGTTAGAAATCACAGTCAAGTAGCAATGTGGAGGGTATGATTGAGAGGAGAAAACCTGAAAGCAATTGCAATGACCCCAAATGGCAGAGAAGATGGTGCAGACTAAAAGATACTCAAGAAATAGAATTTCCAGAACTCCGTTTCTGGTTAGAGTGGGGAGGAAAGGAAAGGAGTAACAGAAGGGACGGACAAGTTTAGGAAATTTCCTAGATTTCTTGGACCAACTGTCTAGATGGTACTGCCATTAACAAAAACGGAGCACACAAGGGAAGGGCATGCCAGCTGAGGGGACCAAGACAATCTGTGATGTTCAAGACTGTCCAGTACACAACTAAATATATGAAATCCAAAAATTCAAGCCTACTACAACTTCCCAGTACATTTTTTAAACGCAGAACTCTTTGGGTGCCAGTTGAGGCGATTCATCTTTATTTGCTTGACAGATTTTATCACATGCTTCCCAGATGCAGGGCACTCCACTGAGGGTTCAATGAGACTTCTGTACATGGTGGAAAGAGCTCTAGATTCAGGGTCAAGACTCAGAATATAAATATTGGCTTTGCATCTTCTCTGTGATCTCCAGCACTTGCCCACTCTGATCTTTTGTAAAATGCACTGGAGTTCTTCTACCCAGCACTGCTGGGAGGATTAAGTGAGATAATTGCATGGAAAGGGAACATGATACCAGACACTTTGTAGGTGATCAGTAAAAGCTCGAAGAATGCAACCTCTGTCATTCTCTATACTCAGAGAGCTCATGAGCTGGTGGCGAAGATGAGGTATGTAAAATAAAAATGCTATAATACACTGCAAAGATAATGGACACCTCTACAGAGATATAAAGAGTGATGGGCCATCAAAGGAGGGAGAGACCACCTATAGAAAAGGGTAGGATATAGACATGCAGACAGAGAGACAGCAGGGCAATCTAAATAGTAGGGAAAGACAGAATAGCAGAAGCATGGGCTTCTGGTCAGAAAAGCTGGCTTTATATTAAGGCTCTGGCACTCACTAGCTGTGTGACTTTGGACAAAATAATGAATCTGAAGGAGAATAAGAGCAACTATCTTTCAGTCACCATGACGATTTTATGAGACACAATATGTAAGATTCTTAGCACAGGGCACATGTCAGCTAGCATCACACTTAGCAGAAACAGAGGCAGAAATTAAGGGAAGGTCAATTTGACTAGTGCCTGGTTCACAATGCTGAGTAGTGGGCATAAAATTAAAAACAGACTATATATGTTTAAAAAAAGAGAGACAGAATTGTGGACTTTACAGGCAAGAAGTGCCACTGATGGTTTTAGAACAGGAAAGGAAGATGCATGTCCTTTATCTTTCCAAATATCTGACTTTACATTTACAATATAAGGAACTTCAATTATAAAATTATCTGCTTTCAACCCCATGCCTGACTACATACAAGTTTCCAACAACATATAGAGATTGAAAGGACTAATTTTAGACCTGCTTAAAAAATAAAAATAAAAAACAAAAACCTGCCTGAAATTCCTATAGTATGTCCTTGTACATATTTTTTTTAACTCTGTGTGTGTGTGTGTGTGTGTGTGTGTGTGTGTGTGCGCCCTGTATCACTAAAAAAATAGAAAACCCTTGGGCCATGGCGGCCTCAGATACCAGTACAGTATTTGAAACATAAGACCGAGAGAATATTTACTGATGTTTTCAATAATTTTTCTTTTTATTAATCATAAGTGCAATACACTGGTGCTGATATGAGAAACACGGATTAATTTTTCCATATAACACATGTATTTATAATACATGTATTTATATATGCATACATATATAGAATTCTCATGTTTATCTTCTATCAGTATGACTAATCTGAAACATTTTTTATAATTATCACACTCATATTCTTTTTACAGCATGTTTTCCTCCAAATCTTAAACCCTTTTCACTCTTCTTTTGCCGTTGAACTCCCACTGAAGTTAAAAATAATCAAATTTCCAATTCAGATATGCATAGCACTTTTCTTCCAAGGAGCTTAGGTTGTTTTATAATTAGTCTCAAGTTTATTAAGTCCTGTGAGATAGTAGGTATAAAATACTATATAACCTCACTGTCCTGTAAATAGTCTTCTTAAATGTTCACTGCAGAAGAGTACTGACATTGAGGAGGTCATGTTTTTTTATGTTATTCAAATATTAACCTGGATTTTCTCCATCCATCTACTCTGTATCACAGCAGTTGTTAACTATAAATACACCAGCAAGTCATTTTTTCCGACCATTTATTGAGTGCCTACCATTAGCCAGACACCATGAAAGGCTAGAGAGAAATGGACTAAAAGAGAAATAAATCTGTGTACCTGCCTTTAAGGAATTCTCAGTTAAGTGGAGAAGACCCATTCTCGGTTGATAGTACAGACTAGTACAAACCAGACTGGCCGAAGGTCTTTAGGAGCCTCGCAGAGGGAGAAATAGGGAAAAATTTTACTCCTAAATCCCAATTCCAGGATCGATAGATTACTCCCAAAATACGTGCCAAAAATGTTGAGACCCACCTGTGCACTTAAAATTTCCTAAAGTAAGTTGTTTTTCCTGGCCTTTTTTTTTTTTTTTTTTTTTCTGCTGCACCTTGATTGCCCCACCCTGGTTCCTAAAGCAAACAAAGCCTTTCACCCAGGAACAAATTCCACACTGTGACATTTAACTAGAACTCCACTGCTTACTAGTAAACACTTACGAGTAAATTTTTTTCATTTTTTTAATGTTTATTTATTTTTGAGAGAGAGACAGAGCGTGAGCAGGGGAGGAACAGACAGAGAGGGAGACACAGGATCTGAAGCAGGCTCCAGGCTCTAAGCTGTCAGCACAGAGCCCTACGTGGAGCTCGAACTCGTGAACCGCAAGAGATCACGGCCTGAACTGAAGTTGGACGCCTAACAGACTACGCCACCCAGGCGCCCCAACTTATGAGTAAATATTAAGTTTGCAATCAGATACTAAAGATTTTAGGCACTTCACCTTTGTATCTCAGAGCCCAGCTCAATATCTGGCAGAGTAGACAGAATATGAATGATTGTTGACTTAACTAAATGAATCACAAGGTCTCTATTCTGCAATAATAATGCACCCACTCACCAGAAAAGTCAAGACATTTTGGAACTTCAAGAGCTACTGTCACTCCTAATAATTGGAAGTCATATGAATCTTACAACCTGTCTTTTTTCACTTAACATTCTAGCAGAAGTGTTTTCTCATTTAATCAAAAATTCTCACCATGTGTCACTTTAGAAACTAGATAAATATTGCATGACTATGTCATAATTTTTCTAACCATTCCCATTTGCTGGAATAGCCCAAAGGTCCTTTTTATTTTCATTTTATGAATAATATTATGGTGAACATCTTTGGGCATAAAGGTCTGTATGGATTTCTGATTGCTCTTTGAACAGGGATCTCAAAGTAAAATTAAAAGGTCATATATTTGGGGTGCCTGGGTGGCTCAGTTGGTTAAGCATCCAACTCTTGATTTCGGCTCAGGTCATGATCTCACAGTTTGTGGGATCCAGCCCTGCGATGGGCTCTGTACTTGTGCTCACAGCAGAGATCCTGCTTGGGATTCTTTTGCCCTCTCTCTCTCTCTGCCCCTCCCCCCCCCAAAAAAAATAAATAAATAAGCTTAAAAATAAAGAAAAGGTCATATATTTAAAGTTCTTATGATGTACTGACAAACTGCTTTTAAACAAAACTTAAATTCATTCTGACTGCAGGACTACAGTACTAGCTTCACTGTACCTTCCCCAGGCTTAAATATTCTGAATTTTTTTACATCAATGCTCACGTATGAACTTAAACACATCTGACAAATAAATGCAAGTAATCCCTTATGCATTTAACAGTTTCAAAACAAGAGGACCTTAGGGGTGCCTGGGTGGCTCAGTCAGGTTAAGTGTCCAACTCTTGGTTTCAGCTCAGGTTATGATCTCACGGTTTCGTGAGTTCGAGCCCTGCACTGGGCTGTGTGCTGACAGCATGGAACCTGCTTGGGATTCTCTCTCTCTCTCTCTCTCTCTCTCTGCCCCCTACCCCACTTGTGCTCGGCCTCTCTCAAATAAATAAATAAACTTAAAAAAATATTTTTAAAAAATTTTATCAAAGCAAGAAGACCCTGAAAAGACTTGAGAATGCATTCCAAGATAAGCTATTTAGATAGGGGCTTACCATGGAAAATGATGCTGCATTTATTCTTAGAATCTACAGACAGGGGCACCTGGGTGGCTCAGGTGGGTGAGCGTCTGACTTCGGCTCAGGTCATAATCTTGAGGTTCGTGAGTTCAAGCCCCACATCAGGCTCACTGCTGTAGCCTATCAGCACAGAGACTGCTTCAGATCTTCTGTCCCCCTCTCTCTGCCCCTCACCCCTTTGCACTCTCCCAAAAATAAATAAATATATATTTTTAAATCCAGACATCTTTTATCTTTACTGGTAATCTTCTCAAAGGCAAATTTAGAGTCCTTCATTTGTCAATATTCATATTACATTAAATTCTGGGGCTTGCTTTTCACTCTTAGACTCAACAACATAATAAAATGCATGCATTTTTTAAATTAGAAAGCACTTTACCCTAAACATCACTACTGACCAAACCACTAACACCTCCCTAAAGAACTCAAGGACTTCCAGAAAGTTCTCTTCCTCAAGGTTTGTTGTTTTGTTTTGTTTTTTTAACTTCATTGTTCTTTATCATTCTGAGTTAAGGATTATGCTACATGACCTTTCAGAGAACAGACTGTCATAACAAAACCCATTGGTGCATTATACTGCCACTCTCTTCTACGAACATATGAAAACAGATGGAATGAGTCTGGGATTTCATTTCATTTCAAGTTCTACTATATATTTTTTTCTAACCTTAACCATCCCTAAAAATGTCCCTCTTCAAAAAAAGAAAAAAAGAGACTGCAAACCTCTTGCTCATAATTAAAATTCTCCAATGAATAATGCTATCTCTATGACTCCAAGTTGTTGTAAGAATTAAATGAGATAATACATGTGAAAAACACTCTCAAGAACTACAGAACCTCCTTTCCTCGACTTTTTTGACCAGGATCTAGAACTCTGAACATCAACTTCTAGAAAAAGAAAAAATAGCATATAACTTAATGTAACTCAAAATAAAGCAAGCTCAAAGCTCACTTCCTCACCATATGACCTAAAGACAACACTGGCATTTGCAGTAGGCTGATCTCCTTAATACTCACACACAAAACATACATGTGTATATACAGACATACGTACAAACACTCCACCATTAAAAGACATAAGCGTTTCAAACAATTTCCATAGGAGCAATTGACACCACTAGGGAAAAAAAAACAAAAAAACAAAAAAAAACACCAAAAGCTAAAAAAATAATTGCGCTGCCACTAGAAGAGTGAATGGCAGGCCTTGGGATTTCACACTATAATAAAACTTCAAACACATTTTGCAGGCTGACATAGAGTAACTGACTTTTTATTTTGCCAAACAAAGATATTTAGGAAAGAAAAAAACTAGAACCATTAATACTATTTTACCACTTTACCACTTACTTCCTTAAAGTTGAATAACCTCAGCTTTAATTAAAATTGAGTACATGGCCGGAATTTTTCTAACCCCAAACAAAATGTCTCGGGACAGAACTTGGGAATAATTTTAATCTAGTCTATCCTGGACTTAAGGACACCAGCATCCCCTCCACGTTTCTATTTCTCATCTATATTTCCCTTGTGCTACTTCTTTTTGTCTGAGACCCTGTCTGCCAACAGGGCGGTCACCTATCCAGGATTCAACACTTCAGACACCAAGGTCAAGGCACACTTGGTTGAGGGACACCATGCCCATAGATGGACAGCAAATCTCTGACGGTGAGATCATCCTTAACTTTTCCTGCCCTAATTGTCTTGGTTAACCCATTTCCAAAAGTGAAGGTTTTTCTCTTTTGAATACAAAGGTGGAGAAGGATAAGGAATAAAGAGAAAATGAGCGTAAATAATAATAAAATAATGAATCCACCTACTGAATTTAATCCTTGTTCAGAAGTCGGTTCTTTTCAGAAAATAAAGAAATAATACACAGAATTTCCATGTGAAAACAATAATCTTCTAGTAGCTGCAGAAATGCATTTTATCTGTCTCTTTTGTGAAAATCCTAAAATATCCAAATAACTTTTTTAAATCATAAGCTATAAAAGATGACTAATATTTTTAAAAATGTTTTCTTTTCTGTGAAACTCTCCTTTCAGATTTTGCATGATATTAAAGAGTTGGAAGAGATGTCACAAGTACAAAAACTGACAAAAGGAGAATGTTCTGGGGAACAAACTACTAATTCTCAAATTAGCACTAATAAGCTAACTCCTCCATGTGTTTTGTATGTATATTCATGAAAGCACAGAGTTTCTCCTGCTTTCGATTTTTTAAATACTCCTTTAAGTAAAAGACTCTCAAAATCTGGGGTGCCTGGGTGGCTCAGTTAAGCATCCAACTCGATTTCAGCTCAGATCATGATCTCATGGTTCATGAGATCAAATCCTGTGTCAGGCTCTGCACTGACAGCATGGAGTCTGCTTGGGATTCTCTGTCTCCCTGTCTCTCTGCCCCTCCCCTGCTCTCTCTTGCTCTCTCTTTTCCAAAATAAATAAATAAACACGAAAAACACTCTGTCGATATCTAAACTCACAAGTACTATCATAGATCAAAACACTCAGTGACTTAGGCTTACTTCTAATTGAATATAAGAAAACATATCTTCTGGTTTGAAAATATGAATGCTTACACTTCTCTTGAGCGTTAGAAAGAGTCATTGCATAGTTTTCCAAAATCAGAAACAAGATCAGTAGATAACGTTTTCCTCAGCTCCAGCTACTGTACATTCCCAAAGAAGACCATGACACAGGATGAGTCCCACTTGACCTTTTCTCCTAGCACGCTCTCCCAACATCCACAAATGGGCTAGATTTCCAGTGACCTTAATCAAGGTCTCAAATGACTCAAGTCACACTGAGATAAGCATTCTTCACTATGAAAACCTGGACTAGCCTTGAATCTTGATATACTTGAATCTTGATATCCTTGGTAGTTTTATTTATTTATTTTGAAAATGCTTCTTTGAAAAATTTTTCAGAAAATATAGCATTCCTATTTTGTTTAAAAATTTAGTCTCAATAATCGATAACAATCACAATGGTTTTTATAATGTATCTCCCCCTTTTTGGCTTAATTTATGGTAGTCTGGGGTTTTGTTTATATGTCTTCTTTCTTTCTATCTTTCTTTCTTTCCTTTTTTTTTTCTTTCTTTCCTTCCTTCTTCCAACTTAACTGAACTACATACCATCCTATATGGATATTTGTGGTGAAAACCTGAATCAAGAAATTATGGTAGAACTCCTTTCCCTCAAAAATATGATACAGATACAAAGTGAAACAAGAACATATTATCAAATTTACATAACCAAGGGTCTCTAAATGATACAAAAATTTTCAAACTTCATATGATCCAAAAGAAAAATGGATACCAGAGAGCATCCTAGAACAGCTGACTATCAGTCTATTACACATAATTTTACCCCAATGTAGTCAGTAATGGTATTTCCCTCTCCTGCTGAATAATTCCCTCCCTTCCACTGCTGCTCAGATCCCATGACTAGTCCTTCTTTCATTCAACATGTGCCAGGCATTGTTCTAAGGAACAATGGTGAGCAGTAGGAGTGATGGTTCCTGCCCAATGGAGCTGATGTTTGGTGGGAGAGGCATGTTCTTCACCCAGCCTTGATCCTCTCAACACCAATAGACAGCAGAGTGCCTGCCTGGGGCAATGCTCTTTTGTAGGTCCACTGCTAACATTTGCAAGGTTCAGGGCAAGTATACAAATGGAAGCTGACCTCCATATGTCTAAATATTTAAAGGCTATAAATTTAACTAATAAATATGTTTTATTCTCCTACTCTGATCCTCATAATGGCCTGAAAGGTCAGGTTGGAACTGAGAATTCAAACCAAAATGTGGGGGTCTGGAGGTACAAGATACCCTTCTCTATCTACCCCAGCTCCATCCAACAAAGGGGCCTCATCTGTGCATACTTGTGGGCACTTAAGCCAGCTCATCAAACTCCGTTCACACGACCTGCAAATAGGTACCTCTAAACACTCCTTGGGTTTGCACCCTGGCTTCCCTATGTGTCCTCAGTAAGAAACCCCATGAAGAGGCCCAAGCAGTCCCCAGAAGCAGGCTTAGGGCTTTGGGGGAGGGAAATGTACCCAGAGTGCCCAGATGGTGTTCCAGAAGGCAGGACACAGGCTCCAGGTGGGCATATTCACTTAGCCCTGTGGACTCCTTGCCCTACGGGGAGGGGTAGAAAGGGGGGCCAAAGGAATGGCCTCTCACCCAGTGCAAAGGGCATTAGTGTGGTCTGTACAGAGGCAGATTATACTTTTCAGAATCAGTCAAGAGCAGCATTGAGCAACAGGGTAAGAGGAGTCAAGGACAAGGAAAAAACAACATACTACCCTGATGCCAACAAGTAATCTCCACCACCCCAAGGGAGGAACCCTTGCATTCCTCCACCCAGATTGCCAACAGCAGCAGAGGGAGGGGAAAAGGAGTGGCCAGGTACTCTGCTGTTGCGGGAGTGCTGTCTCCCTATAAAGGCCAAGTTGAGTACACAGCCTGGAAGACTCAGGTAAAAAGAAAGGAAACAAGAAGGAAGATGGAAGGGAACTGATATTTATTAAGACTCTGCTGAAGGCCAGCTCTACCCACCTCAGAAATACAGAAAGGCAAACAAACAAATAAAAACTCCAACATAAGCAGCAGTGTTGAAAAAGTTGTCTAGGGGCGCCTGGGTGGCTCAGTCAGTTGAGCACCTGACTTCGGGTCAGGTCATGATCTCGCAGTTCGTGAATTCGAGCCCTGTATCGGACTCTGTGCTGACAGCTCAGATCCTGGAGCCTGCTTCAGATTCTGTGTCTCCTTCTCTCTCTCTCTCTGCCCCTCCCCGACTTGCACTTGTGTGTGTGTGTGTGTGTGTGTGTGTCTCAAAAATAAACATTAAAAAAAGTTGTTTATTAAATTATATCAAAATTTTTAACTTTTTCTTTATTTATTTTCAGAGGGAGAATGTGAGCAGGGGAGGGACAGAGAGAGAGAGAGGGAGACAAAGAATCCCAAGCATGCTCTGAGCTGTCAGCTCAGAAACAGATGCAGGGCTCAATCCCACATATCAGAGATCATGACCTGAGCCACAATCAAGAGTCAGACACCTAACCAACTGAGCTGCTCAGGCACCCCTACCAAAAGAAAAATTTAAGTAAAGTACCTTTCCCACCACCAGCTTTGCTCTGCTGTTTGTGAGCCTTCTGTGTCAGAGCCATCAACTCAGCAACTGCCACTGTTAAAATAATCATAGATGCTTCTAATTTGGGAGCATCCCATACTTGCTTTATTCACAAATGGCAGAGGCATGCAATGAATGCCTGGCTAACCAGTGGTGCCAGGACTCTGGTACACCCAACCTTCAATCATAGAGATGCAGTACATACTCTCCTGGGCTCACCTGCTAGATGCCTCCACCTGACTAATTCCCCTCTCGGTCCCTCTGAGTCAGAGACACCTGGCAAGTTGTCTCATGTGCCCATCACAACAGTTAACTCTCCCTTCTCTCCTCTATCCACTGGGCAAAGGCTATCGGCTTTAGAGAAATACTTACCAGGTCCATGCCAGCCCAGAGGCCCACAAACCTATCCATTAAGTTACATTCTACATCATGTTATACTTCCATCTCTAGTGTAATTCTCCCCTTCTTCCTCCACACCAGCCCTCACCCTCACAAGAATTCAAGTCCCCTCCCATCTGTTCTTCTGACGTATCTCTTTTATTCGACTTGACTTATTGGTTTACTCGTGAGTTCTTTGGAACAGAGCATGTATGATCAAACCTTATATATCACGCACTAAGACAGGAGGGAAGGACTTTTTGAACATGCCTTCCATGTTCAGGAACCATGTTTAAAGCTTTACAACCATTATTACTACCCACATGTTTATCCACTGAGCTCAGAAAAATTAAGCAAGTGACTCAAGATGACAAACCTAGGAAATGTGTGAACACCCAACAGAGTTCTCCCTGTACCTGTGAAACTCCAAAGCTACTCTTCCCACTGAATTAGCTTCCTACTTGATGAATGGCCAACTCTAGACATTCTTGTGTATTATTTGGCTACATGGGGCCTCAAATAGCCTTCAAGGGCTGACCCACAATAATAAGAGTAAAATACTGTATTAACCAGACTTCATAGTTAAAAAAAAACTTTAAAAAATAATTTTTAAACACTAAAACAGCAGAAAGAATTAATAAGGATAAAAACAGCAATTAATGAAAGAGAAAACAAAGAAACTAACTTGATGAATAAACCAAAAGATGATACTGTGAAAGGACCAAGAGAGGAGACAAATCAGAGGCCACACTGATTTTTAAAAAGAAGGAAAACACAAATAAACAGTGTTACAGATGAGAAAGAGGACACAGCTGCTAAAACGGTATTAAGAGAATAATACATTTATGACAATAAATTTGAAACTCTAAACCAAGTGGATAACTTTCTAGGAAAATATAAATATATCAAATCGTTCAATGAATATTTACTGAAGCCTTTCTATATGCCAAGTACTAGGGCTATCACAATCAAACAGATGAAGTCCCTCTGTTGTGGAGCTTTCCTTTGGGGGTTAGAATCGAAGGACGGACAAAAGTAAATACATAGCATGTCATATGGTAATACACGCCACGAAGAACAAAGATGGTTGTCAGAGGGAGACAAGGAAGGAGGAACAACTTTCAAAGCTGTGGTCAGAGAAAGAATGGAGCCATGTGGATCAAAGGGAAAGGGAACTGGAGTGTATTCGGCTTGCTCAAGTACAGTTAGGAGTAAATGTGTAACATGAACTGGTGTATACTTTAAAAGAAGCATTCAAGAGATGCCTGGGTAGCTCAGTGAGTTGGACGTCCAATATTGATTTCAGCCCAAGTAAAGATCCCAGAGTCATGAGATGGAACCTCACACTGGGCTCCACATTGAGCATGGAGCCTGCTCATGTTTTCTTGCTCTCGAAAATTTAAATAAATACATACATACATACATACATAAATAAAGCAAGTTTTCAAGGTCAAAATAAGACCAAAAAGAGGTGAAAACACTACACAGAACAATAATTACATGAGAAACTAGAAAAACCATTTTAAAAACAAATAATCCCATTTACGACTGCACCAAAAATAATAAAATACCTAGGAATAAACTTAACCAAAAAGGTGAAAGACCTATACTTTCAAAACTATAAAACACTGATGATAGGAATTCAAGGTGACACAAAAAAATGGAAAGATATTCCATGCTCACGGGTTGGAAGAAAAAATATTGTTAAAATATCTATAATACTCAAAGCAATCTATAGATTTAAAGCAATCCCTATCAAAATACCAACGGCATTTTTCCCAGAACTAGAACAAAGAAACTTAAAATTTGTATGAAAACACAAAAGGCCTCAAATAGCCAAAGTAATCTTGAAAAAAAAAAAAACCAGGAAGTATCACAATTCCAGACTTCAAGTTATATTACAAAGCTGTAGTAATCAAAACAGTATAGTACTGGCATAAAAATAGACATATAGATCAATGTAAAAGAATAGAAAACGCAGACATAAACCCACATTTATATGGTCAATTAATCTTCCACAAAGGAGGATAGAATACACAACAGGAAAAAGACAGTCTCTTCAGTAAATGGTGTTGGGAAAATGGACAGCTACATGCAAAAGAATGAAACTGGACCACTTTCTTACACCATATACAAAAATGAACTCAAAATGGATTAATGACCTAAATGTGAGACCTGAAGCCATAAAAATCTTAGAAGAGAGCCCATGCAGTAATTTCTCTGACATTGGCCACACAGCAACATATTTCTAGATTTATCTCCTAGGACAATGGAAATAAAAGCAAAAATAAACTACTGGGACTACATCAAAGTAAAAAGTTTCTGCACAGCAAAGGAAACAATCAACAAAACTAAAAGGCAACCTACAGAATGGGAGACATTTGCAAATGACATATCCGATAAAGGTTGGTACTAATGTATATAAAGAATGTGTACAACTCAACACCCAAAATACAACTAATCCAATTAAAAATGGTCAGAAGATATGAACAGACATTTCTGGCCACAGATGGCCACAGACACATGAAAAGATGCTCAACATCACTCATCATCAGGGAAATCCAAATCAAAACCACAATGAGATATCACCTCACATCTGTCAGAATGGCTAAAACCAAAAACAGAAGAAACAACACGTATTGGCAACATGTGTAGCAAAAGGAACCCCTGTGTACTGTTGATGGGAATGCAAACTGGTGCAGCAACTGTGGAAAACAGTAGGGAGGTTCCTCAAAAAGTTAAAAATAGAACTACCCTATGATCTAATAATCATACTACGGGGTATTTACCCAAAAAAAATACAAAAACACAAAAGGATACATGCACCTTATGTTTACTGCAGCATTATTTACAATAGCCAAATTATGGAAGTAGCCCAAGTGTCCACTGACCAATGAATGGATAAAGAAGATGTGGTATATACACACAATGGACTATTATTCAGCCAGGAAAAAGAATGAAATCTTGCCATTTACAACAACATGGATGGAGCTAGACAGTATAATGGTAAGTGAATAAGTCAGTCAGAGAAAGACAAATATGAGATGATTTTACTCATGTAGAATTTAAGAAACAAAACAAATTAGCAACGGAGAAAAAAGGGGAGGGGGCAAACTATGAAACAGACTCTTAGACTATAGAGAACAAACTGATGGTTACCGGGGGGGGGGGGGGGGGGGGGGGGGAGGGATGGGTGAAATAGGTGATGAGGATTAAAGAGTACACTTTATCATGATGGGCACTGAGTAGTAATGTATAGAATGGTTTAATCACTATATTGTATACCTGAAATTAATATAAAACTGTATGCTAACTATACTGGAATTAAAATTAAAAACTGAATAAAACAAAACAAAAACAACAACAGAAAACACCTCTAAAATAAAATGGGCCCAGATAGCTTTAAAGGTAAATTCCACCAAGCCTTTGAAGAATTGATAACCCCTACGTGAAAAGCTTCAGAACATTAATGAGGCTCATAGAATATGGAAAACAAATCATAGATAGATAGATAGATAGATATAGATAACTCTCCTACTCACCTCCACCCATTTATCTAGCAAATACACACACACACACACACACACACACACACACACACACACACAACTTTAAAGGCCTATGTGCCTCAAACCATCTTCACAATTTTTAACATATCCAGAAACCACCAATAGTACATATAAATATTATTAATGTTCACTTAAATTGACTGGCTACTCTAAAAGATAAATTTTTATCACTGTCAAGAATGAAAAACAGTATCACTTGTCAAAATTAATTGAATAATTACATACATATTACAATTTTTGAAATATTTATCTGCATACTACCTAAGAGTAGATTACATTCTCCCAGTACTTGGTACTGGCATATGGACCATATTTGAAGAAATACTAACATAGGTCAAACTTACTTATGAATGACTCTATGTATAAAAAATTTTAAATATAATATTAGAAAATCTAATACAAAAAATTCTTTTAAAGAACAATATATCATGACCCATCAGGTTTTACTCCAGAAATAATTATATATAATTAATATACATATATATTATATATAAGTAATATATATACACACATATATTAATAAAGACACATGTAGATAGACTACAAATTAAAGACCATTCATTAACTTTTTTGAAGTAGTACCTAACTTAAAGACAGAAAAACAGGCTGAGGACTGTTAGATAATCTGTCCAAGGTCTTAGAGATCATACATTTAGAGCAGGGATTCTCCACCAGGGACAATTTTGCCTCCCAGGGGACATTTCTCATTGTCATGACTGGATGACTGCTACTGGCAACCAGGTCAGAGGTCAGAAATGCTGTTACATCTCTTACAATGAAATACAGGACAATCCTGCAGGACAAAAAACAGGTCTAAAATGTCAATAATGGCAAGGTTGAGAAACCCTGGCTTAGACAAAATGCAACATCTAATTCCAAATCGGATTCTGGGTCCAGGGCTCTTTCACTGTTACAATGCACCCCTATCACTGAATTAAAACTTTATTTCTATGGAAAAATGCATTTTGAATTCCAAATAACCAACTCTAAAACTTACCTAAACACTATACCTAACTAAAGAGTCATAATTAAGAGAAAGGACATTCACCCCACAGGGAGTCTTCTTTCCCTAGTGGAGCTACAGGCAAGAAAAGTTAACAAATTCCTTCTACCACCAGGCAACGGACAGAAGGTTTAAGAGCAGTTGACCAAAATCTCTGTCCAGCTATTCTTCTCCTCGGACATTAACATTTCTCTTTGACTCCAATATGCTCTGGAAACCTAGGTCCATTGTTTTAAACGAGCCTGGGAAATTTTGTAATAGGCTAGTGTTTGTTAAATATTGTTAGCTTATGTCATTTATACAATAGGTATTAAGAGAAAAAAAACAGACTACTTTAAACAAGTATTTTTACCTTTCTGCAACTGTCTAGAAGTGTACTGCTTTCTGAAAGATGGAAAGAGACATAAATATGTTACTTTACTTTTCTTCAGTTAACTCTCATGACCTACTTCTTCTAACCTGTTTTCTACTCCTGTACTTCGACTGCAGAGAGGAGAAAACACAGTTAATAAGCCACCTGTGTCAAACAGAGAAGCTTGAGTCCATCAATCTCTGGGTGTATTTGAGACAAACAAGCCAAATATTTCCACCCTTCCCAGTGGTGCAACTAAAATATAAATTAGAAAACCAAACCAGTAAACTTTTTTTTCAAGATTACAATCGAAGAGCCTGCAGAAGAAACCTACTGGGTTCTCACTGCAGCTGGTGCACATCAAATGTTTGACTTTCAACATGCATGGATTATAAAAAAGCATCAGTGTGTACAGAGGGATGTGTGTAGGATGAGTAGGTGGGGGTATAATAAGAAAGAACAGTATTTTGGTTCTTCAGCAGATTTAATTCCTTCATCCCAACCTCCCATCACTATTTCTGAGAATATGCAAATTATCCCAGAATGTGCCTCTCAGACCAACCGTCCCCACTCTGCCTCTTTGCCCTCCATCCCCTCATCCCCCAATGGCATCTTAGTGGGGGATGATGACTCTTGTTTCTTTCCTTCCCCTCCATTTTGCTCCTCCTTGAAGAGAACTCCATCATTCCCTATAGGATTTCTTTTTATGAATATTTTAATCTTGAGCTTTCAAACAATCACAATTATCACTCCGTGAAAGATATTTCTACCATAATTAGGACAAAAAATAACTTATTAAATGTTTAAATAAGCTTCTGGGTCAAGAATAAAAATGGTTTAGTAGGACTATAAGATTTTCTTTAAAATGATTCCCTAAATTGCTATACTTCATAATTTGAAAAAACAAAACAAAACAAAACAAAAAAATCCTCCAGCTCTCAACACTAAAGAAGAATTTCAGTAGTTATTTTCCACAAATATAAGGATTATCATATTTTTTTTTTTACTTAACCATCTATTTTTTTAATGGTGTGATCAAAAGCCCAAAAGACCTTATGGACAAACAGTTCTAATTATTGTGTAGCCTGCAGTTTTAATTAGTATGAAGCTAATTTAATGGTGACTCTTTTCTCCCTTCAGAATTATAACCACAAGCCATCAGTAGTGAGGACCTACCTTCTTGAAAATCTCTAAAAATTAGACACTTAAATCTGATTGATAATAATGTAAAATACAGTCAATAAATTATTTTTGGGAGTATAAAATATCACATTCCTAAATGTGAAATCATGAGCACCAAAAAAAATAATTAATATACTTCTAAACCATCAATATTTCCATTCATTTTCTGAAATAATTCAATCATTCAAATAGTTCAAATAGCTCTAAATTAGGATTCACTGGTGACTGCACATTGCATGGGTGCAAATCAATTCCACCACCCACCCTCAAGCCTACTGCGCCACTACCTTCATTTCATCCAGCCATCAACTATGACAATGTCCTAGGTATGCCACACATGGTAGTAGGGGTTAAGAATTCAGTGGAGAACATGGGGCACCTGGGTGGCTCAGTCGGTTAAGTGTCCGACTTCAGCTCGGGTCATGATCTCACAGTCCATGAGTTCAAGCCCCATGTTAGGATCTGTGTTAACAGCTCAGAGCCTGGAGCCTGCTTGAGATTCTGTGTGTCCCTCTGTCTCTGCACCTGTCCCGCTCACATTCTGTGTGTATGTGTGTGTGTGTCTGAAGAAACAAATAAATATTTTTAAAAATTAAAAAAAAAAGAATTCCGTGGTGAACAAAGCAGAGATGGTCCATCATAGAGCATACAGTTTTGGATTAAATAAGTAAGGATATAAATAAGTGTATGTTTACAAACTATGGTAAGTGCAATTAAGGAAACAAACAGTGCTATCAAGAATATTCCAGAATAAGGAATATACAAAGGCAAAACCAGAGTATTGTAAGGTTAGCACTACATGAGAAAAAAATGTGTAATCCAAAGGACAGAGCCGTAAGAGGCAAGCAGATAGAGGTTGATAGGTAGAGGTTTCTAGAAAGGCTAATAGGAAAGCAGGGGCAGAGTTAGGTAGAAGACAGGGTAGAGAGAACAGCAACCATTCAGAGCAAGCTCTGAGAATCAAGACAACAGGAGTATGACATCACTAGTGCCACAACCTGATGGATTCTCTTTTAGATGGTGTCCCTCAACACAGCCTGCTCCCTAGACACTCAGACATTACTCTGGACCGGAGGTGACAAACTCCAATGTCCACAGTGGGTAGGCAGGTAAGGAAAATTAATGAAGCAGCTATATGCACCCTGTGTGAAAGGTGGGGACTGTGGAGACCTTGCACTGACTGAGGTCACCTAGAGATGCAGGCCCCACAAGGGGCCAAATATTAGGGTTTTTTAAAGATATAGAGAGGGGTGCCTGGGTGGCTCTGTTGGATAAGTGTCCGACTTTGGCTCAGGTCATGATCTCGCAGTCCATGAGTTCGAGCCCCACCCCGGGCTCTGTGCTGACAGCTCGGAGCCTGGAGCCTGTTTCAGATTCTTTGTCTCCCTCTCTCTCTGACCCTCCCCCATTCATGCTCTGTCTCTCTCTCTGTCTCAAAAATAAATAAACGTTAAAAAAAATTTTTTAAATAAAGATATACTAGAAAACTAGATTTTTTTTCATATGACACACCAATTTTTTAAAAACTATAGTGGACCAAATAAATCAAGTTTGGGGGTCACCATTTTATAACTTTCCTTCAATATTTTACCTCTGTTATCTATGTAAAAAAGACTTAACTCTTCAGCTGGTTTTACTTTTTCATATACTACTAATACACTATTTCAGACAAAGAAAACAAAAAGCCATTAAGACAATCTACTCCACTGTTATTCTTTAAGTAACCCTTATTCTTTAGACCCTTATTCTTTAAGCCTAAAAAATGTGTATGTATTTTAGTCATGAATAACATTGAATAGGTGTCCATCTTTCTTCAAGAAGCAAGTTATTTACTACAAAATTGTTGAAATTGATTACTGACAAAGGACATTAGATTAATGTGAAAATAGTAACCTTACTTGCTTTACTTTGGATAAAAGTTTGAAACGAATATCCTGAGCTTGCAGAAACTGATTTATAAAAATACTTTTTCCATTCTCGTAAACATATCTTCTGTGAGCCTGGCTTCTTTGCTGTGAGTGTTATTAAAACAAAACCTTAAACATTTTGGGTAGACATGCATTGTGAGTAGCATGTCAGCAGTTCAACCTGTATTAGATACGTCCACAAGCAAGAAGCAAGCCCATTTGGAGAATTAGAAACTATAAATACTGATATACACACAGTTTACACTCAAAGTGTGCATATGGAGATCACTATTTCACTTATAACTATTTGTTTAGTTACAACTGCAGGTCAAGAAAGGTATGAATGCAGTAACAATTCTCTAAAGTAACTGCCTACACATACACACATTTTCAAGAAATCTGTGTAATTTTCATAATTATCATTGTCACAGTTTTTCTCTTCTTTCCTATGTTAGGTTTGTTATTTATTGAAATGTCATGTTATCTGTTAAACCTAATTTTAAAAAGTCTACACTTCTATTTTGTATGCACAGTCACTATTTTATTTTTCTAGTAATTCAGAGTACCAGTCCACAATGTATTGGAAATTAAAATTAAAAAAAAAAAAACCTGACCTTCTCCACAGATAATTTGAAAAATACTGATCTACCCAAGACTGCTAGAAAACAAGCCAGAGTTATGCAAACAAAGATTTCCCTTGGGCTATACTGTCCAAAAATTCAGGACGTGTTGATTGGTCATAGACAAGGCATTCAATCACACTGAATCAGAGGAAGAAAGATACTGCAAGCTGACCTGTTCAGGAAGGGTCTACATCATTTAGGAAGGACCTGTCAAGCTAGGCATAAGCCATGTATCTCATTCCTCATACACCTCGCTACGGGGTAGTACATTATGAAATCAAGTCATAAACTAAATTCAGCCAAAAGTACTTTAGGAAGCAGGCACCAAACCTGTTTTGTAGCTCAAGGAAGCCCCACTTTCTTAAGGCATTTCCTACTACCACCTAAGATGAAAGACACTCCAGAAAACCCAGATGGCAGGATGAGCCCTCCTGGGCTTCCCACAGTTCATTCACACAATTCACAATCATGTCACAGATGAAAAATTGTTCCTAACATCCTTTAAGGTAAGTAAATCCTCTGGCATATATTTCTATAACAATATTTGAAGTTCTGGGGCACCTTAGTGGCTCAGTCGCTTAGGCATCCAACTCTTGATTTTAGCTCAGATCAACTCTCAGGGGTTGTGGGAGTTGGCTCCATGATGAGTGTGGACCCTGCTTAAGATTCTCTCTCTCTCTCTATCTCTCTCTCTCTATCTCACCCTCCCTCCCTCCCTTTGCTCCTCTCTTCCAATTCGCATGCTCTCTCTCTTTCTAAAAACATTAAAAAATTAATAGAAAAATAATATTTGAAGTTCTAAGTATCCAATACCGAAGGTGTTAATTCCTTATTAAGGTGCCTGAAATGATACCAGCCTGTAAGGAGAAAATTAGCCAAGAATCATGCTGTTTATGTTGAAGCACTTCCAAAGTAAATTACACACATACAATATAAAAATCTTATTCCAATAGTTCTAATGAAATAGTCTCTGTTTAATGATAGGATCCCACCAACAAATCTTCAACACCTGCTCATCTCCCATTTTAACAAAGAGCAGAAATTTGGTTTAGGGCCTCTGGCAAGTATCCATATCCACCTAGAAGTTAATTATGTTGTTTTCATTTGTTTTCATTGTAATGAATGCTAGAGTGACCTTCTCTTAATCATGTAATAATAGTATAGAGCTACCTTTTAAAATAAATTTCCTTCAGTTAAATAAAAAGTAAATAGAAAATATCAGGTAATCAAGTAGCGCCTGAGTGGCTCTGTCAGTTAAGAAACTGACTCTTGATTTCGACTCAGGTCATGATCTCACAGTTTCAAGAGCTCAAGCCCCAAGATGGGCTTTGCGCTGGGCGTAGAACTTGCTTAAGATTCTCTCTCTCTCTCTCTCTCTCTCTCTGTCTCTCTCCCTCTGCTCCTCCCCCACTTGCATACGCATGTTCTCTCAGTCTCAAAAAAAAAAAGAAAAAGAAAAGAAAATATTACGTAATCAATAGTAAAAGCATATAAGGTAAAAATCTGTGAAAATTGTTCTGTCCTAAGTAATGAACACTGTGAACAACCCCAGCCACACCTCCCCACAATTTCAAGATCACCAGTAACTAGGGGAGGCAGCTATTGCTTTAAAAAAAAAAAAAGGCCTGGGGCACATAATTTCCCATAATTCTGCCTCAAAGCATCACCCAGGGAATCCTGTGGGGTAACCCATCCTTAGTGTAACCCTTTTTCCTTTAACACCACATACAGAGCATGAGGCTTACAATTCAGACTTCCTCTAAAGTTTGTGTCAATCAAATTTTATCCCTATAACAAAGGAAAGGGAGGAAGATAATTTTTATATATATTCAGGATAAGATGAACAAAGAATGAAATCCACTGTATTAACACAGCTAGCAAATTGTGGACTTTTTTTTTCCCTCTTCTTTATTTTCAAAATTTTCTGTAATGTTGTTATAGGCCTTTTATAATCCAAAAACATATGAAGAAAAAATTAAGTGTAATGTTTAAAAAATACACAGAGGCACCTAGATGGGACAGGGTATACCGAAACCAAATTTATAAGACCCATGTGGTGGTAGCTTGCTTTACAAAAGGCTTCTGCGCATGACTGCAGAGAACTCCTTTAAAGACTTCACGGTAAGAGGCTGTAGGGAGAAAATTAGCCATAGGATCCTTAATTCCTCTGTGCCATGCACCACCCTTGCCCAGTAACTTAAAACCCAGCCTTAGCTCAGTGCCTACTGCCTTCTTGCCTGCCTGGGTGTCCTCCCTGTATCTCTGCCTCTCCCAGACAGGCCTGGGTGGCTCACTCCTCACCAGTCTTCCCACAATGCCTGTCCCACCGCGTCCCATGGTGTTGGCATCTGTCTCCACTACTACTCTGTGCAGTGCCTGAGAACCCAGACGTGTCATTTCTCGATGTCCCTAACACCATGTCCAGATCTTAGCACACAGAGGAAAACTCAACATGTGCCTGCCTCACGACTGGGACTGATTCAATTTATAAATTAAAAAGGAAAAAAAAGGAAATACATTGAATATTAATAATAGCTACCATGTATTTCAGTGTTTTACACATGTCATCTCAGTTAATGCAACCTTTGGACCTCTGAGGCATTCATCACCATCCCTGTGCTACAGGTGAGGAAACAAGGCAGGGAGAGGCTACATGACATATCCATGCCCAATCTTAAACTTGAGAAGGTGGTGTGGAGTCAAGACGAAATGCCCCCATTGTGTGAACCTGACTTTCCCCTGTACCCTATTCTACCTTCGCAGGTTTATCAGTACAAATGACATGCAAAGCCACTGTCATCAATTTCTCCCACAATTCCGTATCAGTAACTCAACAACTGTACAAAAAAATAATAATAATAATTCAAAATAAACAGAAAAGAGCATTGGCAGCTTTTATTCAGCTATGACATTAGCACGTTAGTTTATGTTCTGAGGAACATTTGCACATCTTTATACTTCTTGAAAACACAGAAGTGTAAAATTCCATAATGAACTCTACTTAAAAGTAGTAATTTATGCTAGGAAACACTTTGTCTCCTTGCCCCTCAATTCTTGAGTCCAGTCCACTCCTGATGGCAAAAAGGCTAAAGCTTCTCTGAAACACTAAGTCAGAGAAAGATGGATACAGATTCAGACTAAAGTATTTGTTTCTGGAGGTCACAGAGGTAATTACATTTAAGGGAAAAATCAACATTTAAGCCAAGAAAATCAGTATGACAGGAATTATGTGAATGTTTCCTTTGTATGCTTTTCTATATTTTCTGTATGTCTGACAAGTGAATAAAAGTACTATTTTTTTATAATTAGGGTAGAAAATGTTATAAATTTTTAAAAAGGACTAAGGATCTCCTTTCATCAGTAATCTATAGCATACACTGAACTTAAACAGAACTTCAATATAGCCCAAGTGTTAGATTACCTGGAATTTACTTTCAAATACCACAGCAGAGCAATATGAAATGCATGTGTGTGTTAGTTTTTGTCTCCTACCCTAACTGGAACTACACACTATACTGGTGGTCAGCTGATATTTACTCGAAAGAACCACACTCCCAGAGGCAGCTGGCTATCTCTTTCCAACTGATACTGGTGGTTTTGATCACAGGTGTTGTAGATACTAGAGACAAATTTTCATTGGTTAAAATTAGTGGTGTTTAAGATGTATAAACTGATCTTTTTCATGAACCTGGTACAAAAGTCTAATGACTAAATGCAATGTGATATTCTAGATTGGATTCTAGAACTGAAAAAGGATATTAATGGAAAAAAGTCTGGAGTATAGTTAATACTGATAATAATCATAATATTGATTTCTTAGTTTTGATAAATCATGGTAATGTAGAAAGTTAACAGGAGCAGAAATCAGGTAAGAGGTATATGAAAACGTTGTATTATCTTCGCAATTTGTCTATAAATCTCAAATGATTGTCAAAAAGTAAAAACCGAGTGAGCATTTAGAATATGGCATTAAACCTGGCACCTGTAATGTGCACCTAGAGAGCACCTGAAAGACTGCTGAGAATTCACAGAGCTCAAAGAACAGGTTATATAGGGTTATTTCGTACCTTCTCTAATAAACATCTTTATATGCAGTGGAATGAAGTCTGAAACTTGCTTTCATTATTATAACCCAGTAAGAAATTACTCCTAATTACTGGAGTTTAGACATAGTTACCAAAACAGATGAGTCTACTGGTTGTGCAGAACCACATCCATTTGTAATACAATACTCAAAACAGTTGTTCAACTGTAACTTCAAAAGATGAATGTGCATCAATGCCTCATGGATAAGCAGAACAGTTAACATGAGACAGGTAGGTCTGAGGGAATCCTGTCTAGTTAAGATTAATGCTTGGGGTGCCTGGGAGTCTCAGCTGGTTAAGCGTCCGACTTCGGCTCAGGTCATGATCTCACAGTTTGTGATCTCATCAGATTCGGTGCCGACAGCTCGGAGCCTGGAACCTGCTTCAGATTCTGTGTCTCCCTCTCTCTCTCTGCCCCCTTCCCCTGCTGGTGCTCTGTGTCTCTGCTTCTCAAAAATTAATAAATATTAAAATTAAAAAAGATTAATGTTCAGTTCTCATAAGAGGAAATATGAGTCATAATTATACCATATATAAGACAGAATTATTTATAAAGTCAGAAAAAATACACCATAAACAGGAAGAAGCTAGCTAAAACATAAAACAGTATGGTTTTAGGATACATCAAAGAAAGTATGTGTTTTCAGCTTGGGACAAGCTTCCCATCCATTCCTTAATGTTTCTCATATCCTTACCCAATGGCTATGTGGCATAGGAATACACTGGAATATACTGAAAAGGGTTCAAACAAAAAGAAGAACATCATTTCATTTAACCTTCACAACAGCCTAATATTGGTGTGAAGGTAACAGCGACTGTACTGGTGGTGCTATCTTTATATCCACCTATATTTCCAGATCATTTGGGCCATTATTTAATATGCCAAATTCTTCCCTCAATAAATATGACATAGACTTTTAAATATATTTCTTTAAATGATTCAACTGCAGAAGTGTGTGATGCATTATCCAACAATTAATTAAATATTAACACTGGTGCCTACATTACTGGAAATTGACTGACTAATGGAAAATGAGTCAAATGTATTATTTTTTTAATTATATAAATTAAATTACATAAAAGCAACAGTATCACCATCCTGTTCTCTATGTGGGGGGTAGAACACACTCACCTTCACTCATTTAAAAATTATCTGTTGCCTGAAGCAACCAAAAGCTATTTCCAAAGTCAATGCTGAGACTCAGTGGCAGAAACACCGCAGCTAGAATCCTGGTATATGGGCATTATAATCCTGGGCTCCACCAACCAGAACATGACGCTCTTTCAAAAAGCAAAACAAAACAAAACAAAACAGAAGGCTTTTCTATTGTGTATATCCAAGGCATTGTCAACACATCACTGCTTCATTGTTCTGCCCATTCTTCACCAGAGCAGCCACAATTAAATGGTCAAGCCTTCTTTTCCTTTTTCTAATAAAAGCCAGAGGAGAATTCCACATCCTTACAATGTTTCATTTTCTAGAACTCCAAATCCACTATTTAAATGTTTCATTCAAAGGCCTGAGTAAAAACAAAAGACAGTATCTGGAAAGTATCTGGAAATGCTGTGGCTTTGTCTGATCTGTATTAGTGAAATGCCCCCGAAACTGTCAAATGAAATTTCACTTATCTGTGCACAGTTGTGGTTACCCAGACCTAGAAAAGTGACTTGACTAATGACAGCAATTCTGGCCATGACACTCTCTAATAGTTTTCTCAGAAACAGAAATTGAATGAGGCTGAGAGCTCTAGCCACATGTAAACACCATGCTATAAGGAATCAATGTTCCTGCACACAATTAAACTGTAACATTTAAGACAAAAGAATATTCTGGTACTACCAGAGCAAAATCATCTTACAAAATATTTGAAGGGCCGTTGGCTTTTGTGGATTCCCCATGTGATGTCAGGAGCAAACAAGAATGATACTTCAGAAGAGGGATATGATAACGTATCCAGGAGGAAAAATATACATTGCCATCTGTTTTCATGCTTCAGTAAGTGACTGAACTTTAATAACAGGAATTCAAATAAACTGTTATTTAAATATGTATTACATATGCATTTCAAAGACATTTTATTATTATTAAAAGGGAGTCAAGGTAGAATCTAGTCCTACCACTAATTCTCTTTGTGATCCTGGGTAAGTTACAACTTACTTACACCTCATTTTTCTATCTGTTAAATAGGACTAATAATCCATCATGCCAGGCTCAAAAGTCTATAAGGATAAAAATTAATAAGGAAGTATGCCAGAAGAAATTAAAAAAAAAATAGTAAGAGTTTTTATGAATACATGGACAGATACTTCATCTGTGTTCTCTTTCTCTTTCTCTGAGGACTGGAATCCAGATGTAATGATCCAACTTTAACCATGAAGATGAACACTCTACTTGGGGATGGTGTAACAACAACTTGGGAAGTACCTGAAAGATTACGAAGAGCAACAATGTCCAGCCACCTGGTCCATTCACATTGGAACTGTCACATAAGAAATAAACATCTCTGTTCTCTTGGCCACTGGGTTTCTTTGTTACAGCGGCCTACCCAAACTAATACAGTTATTAAGACGTAAGCTGGGGCGCCTGGGTGGCGCAGTCGGTTAAGCGTCCGACTTCAGCCAGGTCACGATCTCGCGGTCTGTGAGTTCGAGCCCCGCGTCAGGCTCTGGGCGGATGGCTCGGAGCCTGGAGCCTGTTTCCGATTCTGTGTCTCCCTCTCTCTCTGCCCCTCCCCCGTTCATGCTCTGTCTCTCTCTGTCCCAAAAATAAATAAACGTTGAAAAAAAAAAAATTAAAAAAAAAAAAAAGACGTAAGCACACATGAATCTGTGCAAATCAAATCTCATTTACAGACCTGTTTTGCTTGGTCCTTACAATGTTGGTCTACACAGTACTTTGTATGTTTGCTTAATTTTTACTTAGTTGTCAACATTCAAAATCCGAAGATTTCAGGGGCACCTGGGTGACTCAGTCGGTTGAGCATCTGACTTCAGTTCAGGTCATGATCTCGCGGTTTGTGAGTTCAAGCCCCACACTGGACTCACTGCTGTCAGCACAGAGCCCACTTCAGATCCTCTGTCCCCCTCTCTCTGTCCCTCCACTGCTTGTCCTCTCTCAAAAATAAATAAAACATTTTTTAAAAATCAGAAGATTTCATATAACAACCCAAGATAAAAGGGGAAAAAATTAGATCTGGCAACAATGAATTTTTATTTATAAATGACAACGCTTGGCTGGAACTGAGGATATCTGGCCCCTTTGGAGACAGCATGTGCTATCCAGTTCTCCATAACCTCCCAACATTACAATAGGTCTGCTTTATTTCTTTCGTTTTCCTATTCTTAGGCCATAGTGAATACTTGATTTTGCAAACCCTCATCAAAATAAATTTGTGGACATTCAAAATTCTTGGAATTCATATAATTTTATGAATTTCAGCCCTGGATAGCAATAGATTAAAATAGCTCATCTCTGCCAAACTCTTACTCCACGAAGTTCTGCCTATTAACTATATTATGGCTAACAGATAACCATCCCTTATCACCATATCCTTATCACCATATCCTTTCTCATCTGGATTACAGCAATAGCCCCACTGGCCCCCAGCCTTACATCTTGCCCACCCATTCATTCATGGCATTAAAACGAGAGCCACCTTTCTAAATTATAAATTTAATTCCCTTCTTTCCAATGGCTTCATATTTGCCTTTAGATAAATCCTAAACTTCTTAAAATATAGTGAGATGGTGATATATGTGTGTATATAATATATAATATAATATATATAATATATAATATATAATACATATAATATACAATATACAATATATAATATATATATATATTAACATGAGACAATTAGTTCACAATTAAAGTTCCCTAATCAAGAGTTCACTCCTGCCAGCATTGCAAACACCCTATTCAGGGATCCATCCTCTAGAAGCTGCTGTTCTATGGGAGGAAAGTAAACTTGTTTTGTTTGAGTTAATGTAATTTGTGGTCTCTATGTTGCTGCACCTTAAATTATACCCTATCCAATACTATACCCAGTGATTTTTAGTTCCTTAAATCTCCGATATTCCCTCTTGCCATGGGTTCTCTGCACATGTTCTTCCCTCTGCCTGGAACTCTCCCACCTCCTAACTTGCATCTTGCCAACTTCTACTTCAGTTCTCACCTCCATGGAGAAATTATCCCTAACCTTAAGTCTGGGCTCCATTCCCCTTGATATGTATTCCAATAGCAGACTTCTTTCTGACTTTCAGTTATCACTTTAGACACCAGTGGTTCATTAATTGTATAAAAGATGCTTGAAATAGTTTTTCACTGGTAAGTGAATAATAAAGATAAAAAGAATCTAGGTTCCTTTAGAAATAGAGTTGCCTAACCAACCTGGCTTGTCGACCAATTCCAGACAACTTCATGGGAGGAAATAAATTTGTCTTATTTGAGCTACTATAATTTGGGATGACTTTGTTACAGCAGCTAAGCTTGTACCTTAACAGATGCACTTACCATATTCAATGGTTTTCAGGTCTGTGAAGAGACCATGTCCTTCTCACCTCTGAGTCCTTGTACATGCAAGGGCTATGACTGGAATACTCTACCATTTCCCACCATTAATGTAGCTATTAGCCTCCAAATCACAGCTTAAAGATTATCTTGGACAAATCTTCCCTAACCTTGAGGATCCATTAGATCCAACAGAAGATCCTGCACCCCCACCACCATTATCTCAACATATTTTACTACCCTTTGTTTTGTAATAGTCTCTTTCCTTCAACACACTATAAGCTCTTTGCAGACAGAGGCCACTTCTCACTCATCTACTGCTGCATTGGCAGCACCCTGTGGATCTGGCACCTAACATATGATCTGGGGCGCAAACCTCCATCTTGACCACAATGCCATCTCAACAGATCTTGTCAATTACCTTACTACAATCTAGAAATATCTCCATATTTTGTTTTATTTTACCTCTAGAAACACTAATGAGGAGAAGGAAAGGGAAGAGGACAAAAGGCGGGGGGAGGGCGGAGAAGAAGAAGAGATTAGTATGGCATAATTTGGCATGGTTTAGTGAACCTTTCAGTCTATGTTGCTTCCGAAAACACTTTGTTAAGAAAATATATTCAAAATATTTGGGGGTTGAAGACAGTTAGATAGCATATAGTTTCTTTAGCTGTAATTTTTTTCAAGCCCATAGCATATAATTTATGTGGTATGGAGACCAACTAGGTGCCTTCTTACTATGTCTTTCTTCACCTTGGATAGAACTTCAATCGCATCTTAACCATGTTTGTTTGAAGACTAAGACAGGTGCTTAGCTAGTATGTTTTCTCTTCTGGAAGCCAGAGATTTGGCAGCTGATCTTCCAGTAAACAAATAAATTATAATATTGCAAAAATGTCCAAACTTTAGTCACCTTATCCTTTGTAGAGAAACCAAGAAAGACCCCCAAGTTAGTTGGGAATTAGCAACCGGTGACCTCTATCTACTTCCAAAGCCATGATGCTGGGAGACAAATGTCTGTCATTGATGTGGGACATTCTAGAGCCCCTTTCATATTTTGAAGCAGCCTCAACCACCATAGATGAACTTTGTCCTTTAATTATTTTGAATCACAACAGCCAAGAGACAACTTGCCTTTTCTTTCCCTTACCTTGTATTTCACTTCCCTTTCCATACTCCTGCTTTCCCCTTCAATTTTAAGGTTGTAAGACAGAGAAGCTCCTAGTCTTTAATCTCAGCAAAATTATCTGTTCTCTTGTCCATAGCACAAGAAAAGGAATATACAGATGTAATTTCATTCTTGATCTTCCTTTAACAATGTGTTTAATTAGGCAAGTGCCTCTGTTACTGTCACCTTAAACTAGACTGACTTTTTTCTGGCTCAGCTTACCTCACTATAAAACAGTATGAGGTCAACGCTAGATTGCAGAATTTAATTAAATGCCTAAGATGAAAGCTTTATAACACCTCCAATTCTTGTTTTGCATCAAGAACAAGAAACCAAATTTTGCTTGAGGCGAAAATATAATACTAGCCTTGTAAAAAAGGATTATTGTACATAATTTAGAACCTCATTTTTGATAGCAGTTATCAGCAAAGGCTGAGTATTTTTTTTATATAACTGCACTCTGATTTACTATTGCACACAATTCCCAGAATTCTGATTTCAGTTGTTTTTACTGTTAATATCAGTCTGCTAAAAGGTCCCAATTTTGTGTCCTAAACTAAATGAGATCAGCCAATTGGAAAGTAGTATGTATAAATTTTAATATCCAGCTATTTATAGTCCTATTTCCCAGATGTGTTGCCTGACCACAGGAAAGGTTCAGTCTGGCTGTAAATGAGTCTTCAGTATATGTCAGTACCTCCTGTCCTTGTGCAGCAAAAAATCTTTACTCTGCTTTGTTCTTAAATTATGTAGCTCTTCCCTGCCACACACACTAGGACGCTCATATGTCAGCATTAATACACAGGAATCAATTATTAGCAGCAACATGCTCTGAGATCTCAACTCAGTGAGTTCAGTGAAACATCAGAGGGAATGTGTTACTTTTTTCCTCTTTAAATAATACATACCTGAGGACCACAGAAGAATCTTTTCAGCCTTGGAAATGAAAACGGGGGTTGAAATGATAGTTAAATCCTCTTCTCTTCTGCCTCACTCCACCACCCATAAATATCAGATGAGAGGCTGCATATTCTGGTGAATGTAGGCCAGCTGCTGTGACGCAGGAGGGAGATTTGGGGCTTTGAGATATAAATTTTTCAAAGAACTAAAAGTAGCTCCCAAGAACCTGCTTAACACAACCGCCTGCCTGAGCCTCAGCATTTCCACCACCAGTCTCTACTGGGGAACAAGATGGGCCTCATCTGCCTCCTCTCATGGTTTCACCACACCGGGCAGGGTTAACGAGACCAACACGACACTTTCATGCTTTTCTTGCCACAGTGTGTGTGAGGGCAAAGCATCTTGCTACAAGCCTCATATACTGAAATCATATCCCATTTCAATTGCCCCACGGCTCCCCACATCTAAATGGGGAAATTTTTAAATAGCAAACACTAAATGAGCATAGCAGCTAACTCCTCAACTAACTAGTCTTCTCCACAATGCGCACAACAAAATGACTAGGAAGAAAACAAATTGTCGACATAACTCTTCAACTGCTAAAAAAGCTAGCCCCTAAAAAGCCATATTTAAAGCTTCAAGCCTCATTTCTCACAGCACTCCCAAAAGAGGGAAAACAGATTTCCCAGTCTGTGAAAATCAGTGTTGCTTTCAGAAAGTTGGTAACGACTCCAAATGCAGAAACTCAAAATCAGGATCATACTAAAATAGATGTGGTTGGTCCTTACCACCAATGTGAGACATACAGACTGCTCACCATGCTGGCTTTGTTATTTCTTAAGGGCTGCTTCCAACATAATGCATAAGAAAGGACGCTAGTCCAAATACATCAATGTTTAGAAATTTTATACTGTTCCACATCACATTTACATGCCATAGGCAGTTTGGGTGAGTCTGATGTAATGCCTTGCATAATGTATTGAAAGATAAAGAGATTTGCTAAGGCAAACTACAAGACAATTAATTAAAAGCCTTATCCTCTTACCATATAGTTTTTTAGGTCTGTCTGTGGCAAAGTCAACCCTAAACGTATACATAATAGTCCTGGCTAGTCTTACCCACCCCCCACCTCACCCATCCCTAAACTATTAACAGTCACTTTGGAAATGCAGAGGTGAGAGGAGTTCAAAAGCAGCAAAAGTCAGAGAAAGCAGAAAGAGCTTACAGACCTCTTTTGTGTTGTCCCTTCACTTCTGTTCAGAATGTCTGAAATTGCTCACTTCATTATGATACATTGCCTCAGATGTCACCAATTAAAGATATGAGTCAACAAGCATTATTTGTTTAAAAAAAATCCAACCACCTTCAGGGGAATCATTATACTATGAAGAATTTAATCAGATCGCTTTCTATCCTAACATTTATCAGAGAACAGCTACAGAGGAAAGAAAAGGATGACAGAGGCCTAATAATCTGGGAGCACTTTAGAACAACCTGGAAAGGTAAAGTGGACTCTTAGGAACCATATAGCATCCTAAAAACTCAAACTCTCTTTTTCTAAATGACCAATGTTGGATATGGAGGACACACTTAATAAGCTGGCGAGTAACCTGATATGAGAACCCTCCGATGCTCTGCTAGAATATTCACGGACCCTCTAGCTTTGTCCACTTCTGAGTTCATTAGTTTTCTTGGTTCACCTCGGTGCACGGTTTGCCACTCTAAACTACGACAGCTGTGGCAGCATCTTGCATAAGGGACTACTGTAGGGACCACAGGATCACATAAGAGAGCTGAAGTAGAAAAATCAGAAATGTCCATGGGCACTTGCTTTCCAGATTATGTGTCTAAAGCCCATAAATCTTAAAAGCTGGCATGCTCAGCCTCACAAAAGACCTCCTATCTCCATCAACTTCTAGAATTGTCCCAATGATAAACAGAAAGAGAAGCAAAAAGTATATAATAATTTCTTGAAAAACTTTAGCCTTGCTATTTGGTGCCTAGACCCCCTTCTAGGACTCACTTCCAGCTTGAATGGGAAAAGGAGATTATAAATTCCAAAAAGTTACAGGGCAAATGATCTTCAGACAGTATGTCATCCAATTTTCTGGACTAGAAGCTGAGAGCTATGGGGCCAGTCACCCTCCATATTAATCTGCCAAATGGCCAATGCACTCCGTGAATAAACTAATAAGCATTGATCCACCTAGTTAGAAGTCCTGACTTCTTTTTTTTTTTTTTTTAGATTTATTTATTTGGAGAGAGAAATAGAAAGCACAAGTGGGGGAGGGACAGAGACAGAAGAAAAGAGAGAGAATCCCAAACAGGCTCTTCGTGGAGCCCAATGCAGGGCTTGAACCCACGAACCATGAGACCATGACCTGAGCCAAAGCCAAGAGTTAGACGCTTAACCAGCTGAGTCACCCAGGCACCCCAGAAGTCCTGACTTCAGTGGGTCTTTGATGGCTACATCAGTGGTGGTGTTGGGTGAAAGGCAGCAGCAGCCACAAGTGAATAAGCCAGAGCTCCCCACACATCAGCCATCTCCTGTGTGTGGGATGCATCATTCACCTCAGAGCTCCATCACCTGACTTCAAATACAGAAGCCAAGAAAGGTGGATCTAGTGGAAGAAAAGGAGTGGGCAAAAAGTCATTCCTATACTAGGAAGAAGAAGGAAAACTGTTCTCTGTCCTCCCTCCATATCACAAGCCTCCTGCTCCTGGGAAACAATTCAGTTACCATATAAAGTGAATTAAGCTTCATGGAAGAACCTGAACACCTTAACACTATGAGAGTTTCCGGTAGACATAAACAAAAACAAAAAGCAAAAAAGTGTATTGGGAAAAACTGTTTAGAATTTGAGAATGTGCTGTATATGTATATGGGACCAAGATGAGAAGGGAGAAGAATGAAAGCCTCTGACTTGTAACTATAGAGATCAAACCAACTGATGGTTACCAGAGGAGAGGTAGGTGGGGGGATGGGTGAAATAGGCAAAGGGGATTAAAGAGTACACTTATCATGATGAGCACTGAGTAATGTATGAAATTGTTGAATTTCTGTTGAAACTAACAGAACGCTGTATGTTAACTATATTGGAATTGAAATAAAAAACTTAAAAAAAAAAAATGAATGAATGAAAGCCTCTGGATAGAAGGCAATAGAGCCAAGAGGAACTCAAACATCCAATCTAGAGACCAGGTAGCTATATCCAAAGGTTTATAATTCAACTGAAGCCAAGGATGGGGAGATGCAGAGCTCTTGACTGCCAGGCAGACCAGTCAGGGCACAGATGATTGTAAATATGAAAATACTTCTCGTAAAACCAGGGACAACATGAACCAGGGCAGAGAACAGACCAGGCTGAGGTGTGACCGAAGAGCGCTCAGTAGAAAGACTCAAGAGTCTAACAGAGACCGTCGAGAATGGCAATTGTTTCTCTACCTTTTTGAGACCATTCCCCTGTATCCTCCTCACCCTCTTCCACAAAGTGATTTGTCCTTAGTGTAGCTCAATTACTTGTGATTAAGACAAATAAGGGAAATGAGAAAGGCGCCAGTAGCTGTCAAATCTTAAAGTATCTATGAATACTTGGAAAGTTTGTTTAATTAAGAATCCTAAGCCCCACCCCAAGAAATTCTAATACAGGCAGTTCCGGACCACAATTTGGCAAACACTGAACGACAGAGAGGGCAATAAAAAGGCTAATTTTCCAGCCAGCCCAGCAGCTCCAGATTTGTTTTGACAGCATAAAAGGTACCCTGCACCCTCCACAATCCTCAGAGAGGTTACTGCAAAGGGGTTCTAAAAACCTTGCCCACATTACACTTATGGGAGAGTTAGGGCTCCAATTTAGAATACTCTTCTATCACGGCAGTACCTCAAAGGCCAGTTAATCACAAACTTAGCCAGTGCCCCTACATGCCTACTCATGATTTTTGTTTCTTTTCTTTTTTATTTTTTTTTAATTTTTTTAACATTTATTTATTTTTTGAGAGAGACAGAGTGCAAATGGGGGAAGGGCAGAGAGAGAGGGAGACGAAGAATCCGAAGCAGGCTCCAGGCTCTGATCTGTCAGCACAGAACCCGAGGTGAGGCTCGAACTCACAGACCACGAGATCATGACCTGAGCTGAAGTCAGACCCTTAACCAACTTAGCCACCCAGGCATCCCAGGATTTTTGGTTTCTTTTAAAAAAACAAAGATTTGTCTTGTTGAAAACTCTGCATCTGTAAAACTATGCAAAGGTATCATAAGCCAACATGTTCTGACACTTTTGGTTTTGCTTGTATAAGGTTTTCTCCCAGGTACCTTTATTTTTACATGAAAGACAATCCTGGTGATATGAGAGGAAACAGAGGCCAGCTTGCTGGCTGCTCGTCAAAACTTACCAGAAATAGGGGCGCCTGGGTGGCTCAGTAAGTTAACCGTCGACGTCAGCTCAGGTTGTGATCTCACGGGTCATGAGTTAGAGCCCCGCGTCGGGCTCTGTGCTGACAGGTAAGAGCCTGGAGCCTGCCTCGGATTCTGTTTCCCCCTCTCTCTCTGCCCCTCCCCACTCACGCTCTGTCTCTTCTCTGTCAAAAATGAATAAACGATAAAAAAAATAAAAAATTTAAAAATCAAAAAAAAAAAAACTTACCAGAAATAAAAGCTTAGTAACGTGCAAGGAAACCAGCTGTTGCCTCCATACCAAATCAGCCCGCTGCCATGGCAGTCTCCTTGGAGCTGAAACACACTTTGAAGGTAGGAAAAAATATCTCAGAACAAAGAAAACAAGTCCTTCCAACAGTAAGAAGTGGTAGTCTGCAAAGAAAGAGTCTATTTAATTTTTCAGTCCTAAAAGCAAGTAACTATTGCCCAAATGGCATGAGTGGCAGAAGTGCAGAAGTATCCTAGAGCCTTAAGCTGAGACTAAAGGTGGGTTGGAAGAGAAATTCTGGACACTCCTGAGTTCTTGTCTGAGAAACTCAACCATTGTAGGATCTTGGGTGAATCACTGAACCTCTGAGGCTCATTTTACAAATGTGTCAAATGGGGATAATATCCCCCACCATCTCTCCTCACAGGAAGTGGTAAGGTTTGAACGACAGAAAACATGGAAGAGCTTTCCATAAAATACTAGTTAATAAGCAAATATTTGTACACATTTTTATCACCATGATTGCTACTCTGCTGTTCCTTTAAGGCTTTTAAAAATTGAAAGAGCAAGTCGTCGCTGTATCCATTAAAGACCTATTCGTTAATCTTTTTTTTTAATGTTTATTTTTGAGAGACAGAGCCAGAGTGGGGGAGGGGCAGAGAGAGAGGGAGACACAGAATCTGAAGCAGGCTCCAGGCTCTGAGCTGTCAGCACGGAGCCCAACGCGGGGCTTAAACTCACAGGCCATGAGATCATGACCTCAGCCAAGGTCGAATGCTTAACCGACTGAGCCACCCAGGTGCCCCCTCATTAATTTATTTTAAAGTTACTGTGCTATGGGACACCTGGGTGGCTCAGTTGGTTGAGCATCCAACTCTTGATTTTGGTTTGGATCAGGATCCCAGTGCTGTCGGATGGAGCCCCACATCAGGCTTCGTGCTGAGCGTGGAGCCTGCTTAAGATTATCTCTGTTGTCAGCACAGAGCCAGTTTTAGACCCTCTGTTTCCCTCTCTCTCTCTGACCCTCCCCCACCTCTCTCTCTCAAAACTAAAAATAAACACTAAAAAAAAAAAAAAATCCTCTCCCTCTGTCCCTCTCCCCCACTCATGCTCTCTCTCTCTAAAAAACAAAACAAAAAAAGTTACTATGCTAAAGAAATCTGTTAATATCAATGAAACTGATCAGTATTTGGTAATCAAGTATAGGAGAGGAATGTATTTGTGCCTAAAAAGTCTAAATCTCTGAATCTTTTTTTTTATTATTATTTATTTATTTTTATTCTCACATTAGATAACATACAGTGTAGTCTTGGCTTCAGGAATAGAATCTAGTAAAAAGTCTAAATCTCAGATACTATCTTCTATTACCCATTTTTTTCCTAAAACAAAGAAATCACTATGAGGATGTACAATATTTTTAATCATTTCACTTTTTCCATGGAATGATCACACAAATGACTGGTCATCCTATTTACACGACAGAGAATACGAGTAGTAGCAGCAACTAGAAAGAAAAAAAACATGGCAATTTAGCATTGCAGCAAGAAGACTGTACATAAAACTATCCTCAGCTCATCTGTACTCTTCTATCCATCAGTATCTTTATCTTAAAAAACTCTCTTACCTTGGGTGCCTGGATGGCTCAGTTGGTTAAGCATTTAACTCTTGATTTCAGCTTGGGTCATGATCTCATGGTTCATGGGATCAAGCCCTGTGTAGGGCTCTGCACTGGTGGCACAGAACCTGCTTGGGATTCTTTCTCTCCCTCTCTCTCTGCCCCTCCTGAGTGATGTTCCCAGAAGCCCCTGGGAGGCTGCCCTCCAGGCTGCCTCTGCACCTTTGTTCCCACCAGCTGAGTCATGTGCCCACCAAAGCCAATTGTGTTTGTTCCCAGACCTGTTTATGCCAACTCTACTTGTTATTGTTAATTATATAATTGAATTAAATATTATGTAAATCCCAGAAATTTGAGAGCAAAAAGAAAGAGTGGTAGTAACTATGGAAACCAAGTTAAATGCTTTAGAAAGATCTGGTAAAGGCAAGCACCTAAAAATATTTCTGTCAAATTAAGAATGAGTAAAGGATTGGAGGAAATCTTAAAATTCTAGAATTCTTGACTCAGACTGCTTCACAAGTCTGCATACTTTTCCTACTGAAGAGGTTGGAACGACAAAGCATGGAAGAGGCAGTATGGGTGCAGCTCACACAAGAAAGCCCATGAGGAACCCCCATGAGCAGATAAAGACTCAGAGAGAACACCTCAGTACCTCAGTCTTCTCAAAAGACTGGTGAGTGTGCACGGAAATTTTTTAATCTCTTTTTGACTCTGTTTTAACTGACTCCACATATTTAAAGACCCCAATAATAAAACATTTTTTAAAAAAACACCTTTTGGCTTTTATTCCAAAAATACAAGTGTCAAAAACCAGGGGGGAGAGTCTTTTTTTATTTAGTGTTTATTTATTTTGGGAGAGAGAGATTTTATCTCAATGTTTTGCAGATAGATGGAGGAAAAGCCGGCCAAATTGAAAAGAACTTGAATGAAATACAAACACAAAACTACAAATTAAAGGAAAGCACAGGACACAAAGAAGAGCAAGAGAAAGGCATGGAACTAAAACCACACTGGACAGAGAAAAGGCTAACCCAATACTCTAAAACACCAGAACTGGTGAAATGAAAAATAAACGAGAAAATTAAGCAGAAGTCAGAACTTGGCTCTTGAAAAACTACCTCCTGATGAAAGAAACTGCTCATAATGTGATTTTTAGGCATTTTATTTCATCCATAATTTTAGGAAAAGTAATACATATACATCATACAATATTCAGACAATTAATGAGTAAATAATGAAAACCAAGTCTCCCTCACACACTTTTCCTTCAGCCACCCGTTCGCCCCCAGAGGCAACTACTGTTACTAGCTTCTGTTTCCTTCCAGGGACAGTACATGCATACAAGCATGGATATATTTAAATAATAATATAATCTTAAGCATTAAACTTGGGATAGACAGATACAGGTATTTCTAATAGATCAATGTATAAGTCTCCCAGAAAGTCTCAATCCACTGTTGCAAAATCACCTCACAATTCCACAGGTACCATTTTTGGGAAATGAATTCCATCCAAAGTTCTATTTTCAAAGTGTAAAAATAGGGATGGTGCTACTTCTCAAAAAGCAAGTCAAGTCAGAGGTCTCTAAGAGTATTTACATTAAATACAAAGCTGGCTAGATGACAGATCTGATCTGTTAGGGCAATTCACCTCTTCGTGATGCCATGGCCTTTTTAAAAACTGGCAAACCACACATACAATGTGGTAATCGGTGTGGGAATTCAAAAGGGAAAAGCAAGCGGGAACAGTGAAGTAGAGGAGACTCCTATGGGTCTCATACCTCAGGCTTTTCTTGCTCAAGTCCAGACTTTGCATCACCCGTCTCTGGAAGGCTTTGGAACCTGATTAGTTGTTCAGAGCAGACCCTTCTCTCAGGCAAATTCACCTTATTGTAACTCATAAGATCTATGTGTATGTATGGGGGCGGCGGGGGGGGGGGTGTTGGGTGTGTATGTATGTAAACACACACACTTACAGAATGCCAAAGTATTCATTTACAGGGAGAACTCTGTCAAGGAACCATAAACACTCAACATGGAGGCAAGTGCATTTTCTTTCTGTGGGCACATACATGAAAATCAAATAACCGAACTACAGAAAAACTGCCATTTCCACCTATCCAAATCCATTCCTCTTTATTCTGATTACAGAATTTCATTTCTGAGAACTATTCATTCCCCATTAACAGAACTTATGGTTTAGATGGTTGGGTGGGCACATGTCCCAGGAGTGGCCAGTCCCAGAGCTGAACCTGTCCCAGTAGTTGACAGGATTGTTAAACTGTGAGCAGGGAGATGCAGAAAGCCCCCTCAAAATGAGAGAGCTTTGACTGAAAATGAAAATGAAGGCAAGAGATGGAGAGAGACGTTGCTTCATAATACCATTTAACACTGAAGTCAAGCCATGCCTGAGACCAGGATACCCAATGAACTTTTCACTTATGAGAGAAAATAAACTCCTTTCTTAACTCACTTTGAGCTGGGATTCTATCTCCTATAAACAAAAAGAAGTCCTTTCTTCTTGTTTATATAAGTGCTTTCACAGAGAAAATGGAATTGGACTAAGGAAGGTTTATGATATGATTTGAATGCTTAATCAACATCAAAGTAGCTTAATGCATTAGTATCCACACCAAGGCAATCCAACACTCATCCTTGGGCATCCTTCTGTCCTTCAACATCTGACCAGAGCCACTTGCACAGACACACTGTTTCTTAAACCATGCTCATTATGTTCAATCCACCTGGCAAGCCTGTCTCTGCTCCATTTAACCAGCTCTCAGAGGGCAAGCACATATCCCTTGTTCCCAAGTTCTTATGGGGATGCATCACTGGATCCCAAGTACCAAGAATAATCGAAAACCACTTAACAGATTAAATTCTATGGCACCCAAGAGAACTCGTAACGCATTCAAATTAAATGTTATGAATTTCTTCCAGTGAATTCTAGCATCAAAAAATCATTCACTGTAGCAAAATGACACACTCAACAGTTTCCAACTATGGGAATATATCAATGATATTTTCACTAAGGTGAACACATAGCTCTGATACTTTAAGGTCGGTTCTTTAAACCCACATTATTTCGATTACAAGGAGTTGTTTACGCTCACTCCAATTTGTAGGACAAGACAAAAGTATACATCTTTGTAAGCTAAGCTCCAATTGGAGCACCTGTTAGGCAAATAATGGCTGCAGTGTACCACTTTTTTCCTCCTTTCAGACACAAATCCTCTGTGTGGTTACATTCTTTGAGTGCCTCCCCCAGCACCACTTCCCAGCCCCTTGTCCCAATTAACCCACGCCATGGAGAGAAGCAAACAGTTTCTCTCTCCTCAAACCATTATCATCATTTGCTTCTGTGTCGCCCCCACTAGACTCAGCTCCTCGGATGACTTGATCACCAGTCTAGCACAGTGTCTGGCAGACACTTTAAACATCAGTTGTGTGGATTTCACTACACTTGTCGACAACTTACCAGAATATCTGGTCTGTGACCTTTATGTCACTGTTCAGTTTCAAGCATCAAGGAAAGTACTGGAGAGGAGTCTTAGAAACTTGGTGTCTGCCCTCCCTCCAAGAACAAGGGGTCCCAAAACAGGTTCTTCTGAACAAATTTTCAACCTTTGTAAAATATATCCTGCAACCCTGGCTACAGCTCTCTGGCCGAGGGGTTGGTGCTTGACCTAAACGTGTCAGATAGAGACTGGACACGAGGAAGGCCACTGACCTCCAAGGTGGCCAGGCATGAGAGCTGAACCCCAGGAGGGACAAAGTGTACTGAACAGTGATGAAGCAACTCGGTAAGATCCCTTCTCAGAGTGTGTGAATGCAATTCTGACAGAGAAAGCTGTCAGAGAATAGCACAGAAAAAAAAAAAATCAAGAGAAAGTAAAAGCTGAAACTCTAAAGCAAGAGAAGCCAAGAATAATTCAAATCTTGAGGTCTGTAGGGGGAAGGAAGCATTTAAGACTACAGAGAAGACACAGCAAGAAGCTGAGACAAGTATCAGGAAAGAACTCCAGCCACTATAATGTGATCTCAAATTTCCTTTACAATACAACATGAGGTCAGTGGATGAAAAGGCCACATTAAGAGACAGCTACTGTAAGTTTTTCAGTTATCTTTACCTCTACTAAAGAGCTGAAGTTGTCAATTATCAAAATGGACATTAGAAGTAGGCTTTTATTGTTGAAATCAGAGACATTTAAGACTTCTGAGTTGGCAGGTTGCCTGGGTGGCTCAGTCAGTTAAGCGTCTGGCTCTTGATTTCAGCTCAGGTTATGATCTCATGATTCTGGAGTTCGAGCCCCATGTCGGGCTCTGCACTGTCAGCACAGAGCCTGCTTGGGATTCTCTCTCCCTCTCTCTCTGCCCCTCCCCCCCGCACATGCACAAGTGCATGTGATCTCGCTCTCTCTCAAAATAAATAAATAAGCTTAAAAAAAGGATTGTGAGTTGGGTAGAAAAACTTCAGGGGTACCCCACCATTTCATGAAGGGGTATAATCTCACCAGGCCATTCTCAGGAACAGGCCCCAGGCTGGATTCTGCACTCAGGCACAGTTTACTTAGATGATCTTGGTTGTCCAATGCCAACTCAAAGTTTAATTGAATCCTGCCTCTACAACATTGTGATATTTGCCTCAAGTGAATCTCTTAAGCAAACCAAGGAACATCCAAAGGGCAAAAATACAGACTTCATTAAACTTATAAAATAAGTTGTAGGTGTATTTGTATGCCCTCTTACAAATGTACATTTGGCTTTCATATCTAGGGGTGGGGGGAACTGGTGGGAGACCTGGAGCCCTTACCTTCCTCTAACTACTGGGATATGTTCATTGGGGCTTTAGACTCGGGTGTGATTACACAAAAACCAAAAAGTAAATGGCTTGAACAAGAGCCATATTTATATCTTAATATTTAACAGTCGAGATGTAACCAGTCCACACTGGAAAATCTTCCACTTCCAGTTCCAGATAGCTATGTCAAGTATCACCATCCCCTAGTCAGTAGGAAGGCAGAAAGAGGAATGGAGGGCACACTCCTTCCCCATTGGTCAGATTTTACCACATGATCATGCCTAGCTTCAAGGGCAGCAAGGAAATTAATCTCTACACTAGCAACCAAAGGAAAACTAAGTGAAATTATACTCTCATACATCAATTGGGGGCCTTCTTCCCTGTGCAGCTCCCATCACCTGACGAAACTTGAGTGAGATCTGTTCTCCACAGTATGTATGAGTTTAATATAAGCATGAAACTCACTGCTTAAATAACACCAATAAGAAATTCACTATGAAGTCACTACATAAAACTGACAAATGTTTACAAAAAGAGAAAAAAAAATAGTAAAAGACCTGAAAGATAATTAGGTAACTATTATATGAAGGAAAATCTGGATGATCTGAGAATAAACCACACCCTTGCTCCTAACCTTCTTCAATCACCTGAGAGACTCCCAAATCACATGGGAAAAGTAGCTCTCCTGCTCGGCACTGAAAAACCCACACAGGTCATTGTAATAACTAAAGGCACTGATTAAATGACAAAGTAAAATCTTCATCAGCCTTTAAGTTGCACTACTTGGTTAGAGCTGCCATAACAAATACTGCAAACTGGGTGGCTTAAACGACAACTTTATCATCTCACGGAGACGGAGGCGAGTCCACAGTCCAGATGTCAGAAGGGTTGGTTCTGTGAGGGAAGGATCTAGGCCTCTTACCTTGGCTTATAAAAATGTCTCTTCACAATGTCTTCCCTTTACGTGTGGCTGAGCTTGAAACTTCACCTTTTTAGAAGGACATCAGTCATACTGTATGAGGGCCCCCCCTTAATCACCTCATTTCAACTTGATTACTTCTGTAAAGACCTCAACTCAGAATAAGTTCACTTTCTGAGGTATCTGTGGTTAGACTTCAACATATGAATTTGCTGGGGGCAGTGGGGAGAGATTGGAGCACTACTCTGACTAAAACTTACTCTTATAGTTTTTGTTCCTCACAAAAAAGGGGTTTTTTCCTTACCCAAAAAAAAAAAAAAAAAAAAAAAAAAAAAGCCTTTTGTGCTTTTGTGTCTATGAAGACAGATTATAACACAAGCAACTTTCTTCAGTGTTACCTCTGCATTTTCCCAGAAAAACTGAACAAGAAATGATACTCATTGCAAAGCATATTTACTAAACAACTTGATCGTTTTAGGCAATGCTATAATATTCAAGGTTGTACTGGCCCACAGACCATTTCTCACAAGATACGTGAACCAGCAGGAAAAAATGAGAGAGGGGATGGTTCAGTGGTTTGAGAGGACAGTCACTCGTCAGGGTCTAGTTGACAGATTTCAAAGGGCCTCAAAGGAAAGACAACAATGTAACTTGCTGGGCTATGCTGACAATACAGACTTGCCCAATTCTTGGGTTTTCAATGGTCAGAGACTTGCTCCTTGGTCACTTCTATTTGAGATTTACTTAACTTAATGGTCTCAGTACTCTGACCTTGCCTATCTGCTTACCTTTGTGAACTGGATTTCAGTCTGCAATCTCAGGCTGATATCTGACACTAGTTTGGTTAACTCATCTACTTGTTTATGCCCCAGACCTGCAGAGCTAGACTGGCCTTCCATCGTTCACTTGTATTAGATCCTAAAACCTGCTTTTAAGTCTCCATTCAGATTTCATTCCTGGTCCTGACAAGCAGCTTTATTTTCCAATCCCAACTTAAATTCCAGTCCTAATGGCGACGTGACTCCCCTACAAATGAATCACTACTGGGAAGCTGTTTTTTTCTGTCACTCTGGATGTATCTCTGTGAAGTAGAAATGAGCTAAATAAAAAAGGAAATTAAGAAATTACAACAGATATGAAATATTCACAAAAGTTCTTTAAATAATAAAATAGCTTCTCCTTTCACATTTATTATTAATTTTTAGTCTCTATAAAATTATTAGGAAGAAAGGGAAAGTCACTCTTATTTCTAACCCTCGAGGATAATCACTGTTAACATTTTGGCACATATCCTTCCAGTCTATTCTTTTCTACTCATAAATACATAGGTAAATAGATTTAAAAATGAGATCATGTCATAATTTTTATTATTTTGTGACTTACTTTATTGCCTTAAAAAAATATACTACAAAGACTATCTTCTGGTAACATTTTTTTCTTTACATCATCACTTTTAATGGCAAAATAGAATTCCATTGTAAGAATGTACCAGACAGACAGACCTAATAGGCCTCTAAGTAAACTTTTTTGTAAAGGTATATGTTTGATGAATGAGAACATTCCATTCTGATTTTCTGCCTTGGTAATCTGTTGCAGTTTACGACCAAATACAGTCAACTACAAGATGCTAAAGGAGCCTTAATTACACCCCAAAAGATTAATGACTGAAAAGAATTTCTAATAAGATCAATAAAGATTTTAAATCCTTCATGCCTTATTGCTAGCTTCTGATTAGGATAAAATGTAAAAATGTGTCTTTTTGCCCAGTATTTTTATTGCCATTGTCTCCATACTAGAAAATTCAATGAAATCCAAATGTTCCTCCTATCTCCATCACAACAGACCAGGTAAACAGCTTTATCTGCTTAATAAGTTAAGAAAGAGGCAGAGAAATGCAATGCCTTGGGGACCAAAAAAAAAAAAAAAAAAAAAAAAAGTTTCACAATGAAAACAACTACAAAACACGCCCACCTCATTTTATTAGGAAGAAATACACTAACTCTTACAGCCAAGCATAGGGGCAGGAACAACAGTAATTAGATACTATTTTTCACAAGCATTTGTAGGACACCTTAAAAGAACAAAAAGTTTCAAGCTACACAAAGTGGCAGACTATAGAAATCACAACTATTTTGAATCACTCCACTCTAGGAAGTGGAAAGACTAAGAATCTGTAGACACCACCAAGCAGAAGTTGGCTTGTTTACCACTAAAACTCTATTCCAAATGGTAATTCAGAACAAATGCTTGAATTTAATATGCTTCTTTACAAATGTGTAATTTTTCCCCAAACGATGTAAAGATGTGTTTCGCTGCTATACTATACAGTTTCAAGACATCCAGATACAGTGTCTGATAATTTTGTTTAAATGGTAAACATGATTATAAATTTCTTTTAAACTCAGATGTATAATAATTACTCCCTGATTTGTGAGAGAATCAACATGAATTGAAAATTACAGTAAATGTTGAGAAAATGTGATTTTATGTAATCATATATTCTTTCCATAAGACTTTACAGTCTGACTTCAGGATCGAAATCTTGCCGGAAACTCTCTTCCCCATGGTCATCAGTGACTTCCTTCATGCCACATGCAATACTTCTCATTCTTGAATTTTCTTTTCCTAGCATGTCTTACTGTTGAATATTGCTCTTTCTTAACATTCTCTACTTTCCAGCTTTTCTAACAATATACCATCCTAAATCACTTCTCTCCCTCTCTTCCCAATCTCTGTTAACTCAAACATTACCTAGAGCCTAGTAGGAGATAGGCACAACACTATATCCTATAGACAAAGAAGGATCAAGACGTTTCTGGTCCTTGAGGAGAGAGATGCAAGTAACTAGCATTTCAGCCCAAAATGATCAGAATTGTAAGGTATGACCAAGTTGGTGTAAGACTATCAGTGAGGGATATTTTAAGTTGTAAGTCAGAATTGAGGATTTATGGTGAAAGCAGGCTTCCTGGAGCATGTGATGCTGACCAACTAGGTTTGTGCCAGACACATTTATATTCCCCCAAAGTAGTCCTCAGGCCTCAGCTGCCTGGAAATCCTTCTAGATTTTCCCTAGGGCAGCTCTCTGGTCCACTTACATGACAACTATTTCTGACTTTCTCCATTCTCCTCAAAATTTCCAGACAGCCTCTGTTTGCCTCAGACACAGAAGATGACTTAACCTTCAACTTCAGAGAAACCAGAAATACAGTCCACTAGAAGAAAAATCTTACTATTACAAGATGAGGCATATAGTACAGAGGATGGTACAAAGGAGTTATTTTAGAGTTTCTTAAATCCCAGCTCCTAACATGATCACTTTGGTAGGCTCAGGGAAGTCCTTCCTCTCCTGTTTCCCTATGGTTCCTTATGTGTCTTCACTTGTCAACCAGAGCCCCAGGCTCATCTCCTCCTCCTCTGCTACTGGCCAAGAGTCTCCTCCCATTTGGTTCCACTAGATTTTCCTTCAGTGGAACAAGGTGGAAGAGAGAATGGCAGTGAAGGTGAAGATCCTTCCTCTGCAGAGAATCAGGAGAAACGAACTTCCAGATCCAGCTTGAGAGTGAAGTCTCCAGGACCGCCACCCCCTCAACATAAACCTAGATCCAAAAACACCTCCAAATTTCCAACCCACCTTACCACACCTGTTCCCATTAACCTAACCTGGTCAAGGCCATAGAAGAAAAATGGCTGTGTTCCAAACCCCAGAAAGACTGGGTATGGTGGGCACAAAGGGAAGAAAACCCACTCCTTTCTCACAAGCCATTATGTTTTACTATAGCTGCTTTCTAGGAGCCAAATTTAGATACACTAGAAGCTAACAATTGTTTTTGCAAGTCATTAGAAAATAGATTTCACAGGCAAACAACAGTTCTCCAGAAACATCATTTTGTTCAAATTCTGCTCACAGTATGGATTACATGCAGTAATTATAAAACCTGCAAGAGGTTTTAGAATCCAGTTAATCAAAGTTGTGGGTTAGCCAACAAAAATCAAAAACTTAAGTCTGTAACTCCCCTATAACCTGAAGGTACTTAGACTCTTTCAAGTTCATTCATTTCTTCAGCAAATATGTATAAGTCATGTATCACACACCCAATACAGCACTAGGCTCTGAGCACACAGTGGAGAATAAAATAAATGTGCCCACTGCTTAAAGACTACTGAGGAGACAGACAAAAAAAACAAGTAAACAAGTAAATAGAGCATTACAAATGGTAATAGGTGTTTGCATCACATCCTGCAACAAAATTATACTCCCAGGCACTACCCAATTGCCATAGTCTCCTTAGCAGAATGAAGCAGTGACCAAGAAAACATGGTAGAAAATTGCACAAAATTGTTGGTCTAGGGGACATATGCATTTAAACTCTGATTTGCAAAACAACTGTCTGGAGAAGCCTTCAGGCTGATGACTCACTAGACCAAAAGAGACTCTTACAGAGCTTTATATTTAATCAAATTGATACCCCACAGACTGCATGAGTTTTTCACCAAAGACACTATTAACTTGAGCCATCAACAATATTCAACCCATGCAAGCCTCAAAACACATTTATATGCTAGTGTCATTTTCACAAAACCAATAAGATCTCTACCGTCACTAACCTCAGGATCTCATTCAAATGACCCAGCCCCAAGTGCGACAGAAGACAAGAAGCTGTTCAGCTGGTAGGTTATCTCCCAGACATCTGAGATGTGAATAGAGAGATTTTTTTTTTTAAGATTTCTGAATTACAATGACAGAAAATAAGCAACCCCTGATTTACACTCATTGGCTCGTTGACTTCTCTGTGACATTTTCAAGGTCCTGGAAATTTGACAGAAACATCTCCTAACTGACCCTCATTTGAAGCCCTGAGACCTAAATTGAAGATGGGGAGCAGGTGATGATATAGGAGAATTCCATCCCTACCAAAATATATCTGCACTTCCCCCACCCCTTCCCTGCCCAAATCTGGGCTTTGCACGAAAAGAAAGCAAACCACTCTCTCGTGCTGCTTTCTAAAGCAGCAGGGAGCTGCCCCCCATATGCCAATACTTCTTTTCTTGTATCAAATCCACTTTAGTTCCCGCCAACTACACTTCCCAGTGTGCAGTGCACAAATAAGAAGTCAGTTGCTGGCGTTTAGCCTAGAAGAACAATAAGCAGTAGATTCTGTGGTGTGCAAAACTGCTGGCTTGGAAATTACCTGTAAGTTTCTCAGATCATCCAGGAATAAATTCTCACCTTTATAAAAAGATAACAAGAACACAACATCAGAAAATCTCTGCTTTAGACAACAGATCTATACACAATAGAGCCCACAGTAACACAATGCACAGCACTGAGCCCTCTAACTTAAAAGGCCAAACGAGGATTACAAAACCTATAATGTAAGCCTAGAATAAGGACACCAAGAATAAGGATAAATAAGGCCTACATCAAGAATGAACAGATTTCCCCTCACGTAGGATTAAGTAAAGAAAAAAATATCAATATGGGTCCTATCAAAACAGCTTACTGCAGGGGTGCCTGGGTGACTCAGTTAAGCATCGGACTCTTGATTTCAGCTCAGGTCATGATCTCATGGTCTGTGTGTTCAAGCTCCACACTTACAGCATGGAACCTGCTTGGGATTCTCTCTCTCTCTCTCTCTCTCTCTCTCTCTCTCTCTCTCCCTCTCTGCCCACTAGCACACACTGGCACATACCCTCTCTCAAAATAATTAAGCTTAAAAAAAATCTAACTGCATAAAAGACTTGTATATATAAAATTTTATTAGATGATAAGAGTGCACTTCAGATCCATGGAAAAAGGAAGGATTCAATAATAAAATAATAGTAATAAGCACATTTCCTAGCCTTCTTCATGAAAAGTAATTCTACACATTGCAACCACTCAAACATGATTAATTCACCAAAGCCCTTTTCATCACAAGTTAACGTTACTGCTTTACGCATATCCTCACTTTTTCCTGACTCCGACTACATGTTGGCATATCCTCTGTGTAAAATGGAATATTCTCAGTTTTCTGGACATGTAATCCCTCCTGGCTATGATCTAGCTGATGAATCTGCCAGGCTGAAAACACTGTGCCTTTGAAGGCCAAGGACTGCCATAGTGATGATAACAAAAAATGATGCTTACCTGGCTAAGAATCACTTGGAAATATATTTGATGAACAAAACCATCAGAAGCTACTTAAATCCCTACTTAGTTTGGCTGAGGCAGGCACTGAGGAAAAAAAAAAAACTGGTAAGGAATTATTTAATATACAAAATGTATATCATAATGTGTATTTAATATTCAATGGGTACCTCCTCTATGCCAGCACAGTATTAGGCTATTAATATATTATCTCATTAGAGTCTCACAACAACCCTGGAAGAAATCAATTAACCTTATTTTTATAATTATCTAACTCAAAAATCAGAGGTTAAATAACTGCTACTAAGTCAAAAACTAAAAAGCAGAAGAGACGGAATTCAAATCCACATCCCACTAATTCCAAATGCAATACTCTTTTTCACACCACCATACTGCCGCCCTCGGTCAGCTCCTCACACTCGTGGGTCCCAATGGACCTCCCACCGGACTGAACCAGTAGGGTGCACCTGCAAGTCTGGCACTGGCTTAAGGCATTTGCTTCAACAGCACATTAATTAACCTGTCGGAGGCATATCTCACCCACCTTCCCCTCAGAAATATCTAGAGACTTGAGGGAGATTCATGAGGTGAGGTGGCTCAGTTTCTTCACCATCACCCCCATCACCTCCAGATCTAAGTGAAACATCTAAAAAGCTGGGGAAACCTGACTTCTATCAAGCTGCCATCAACATTACTAAAGCCAATGCTGGGTTAATGTGAAAGACAGACACCTAATGAGTACTATGCACAGGGTAATGCAGTAAATCAGCACCTGTGCCCAACCCCTCGAGTGCCGTGGAACAAACAGGCTATCCAGCAAACAACAGAGGCAGCCTAAAGCCTTTCTCTGTAAGTTTTCCTTACAAGTTGAAGCAGGACTTCAAAATTTTAGCCCCGTGGTATCATCAAAATACAAAGAATATGTCAAGCAAGGAATGGGAGGGGAGTATTTGTGCATGCTAGCCTATGACTAGCAAAATCACTTTTTGAAAATAATATTCTTGGCATTTTGGAAACATCTCTTTAAGTCTTCTTGGGAGGAGTGATGTGGGAAGGTTGATCTCCAGCTACTGTATTGAGCCAAGAGCTTACACCACATACGGGAAATGCTTTCACTCAAGAAGGATCTTCCGAAATATGCTACTTAATATCTGCAGGTACTTCACACAACAAGCCTTTATCACCCAACTAGTTAATGTGCAGAGAAGGACAGGCTCACAAAAAATGATTTTCAGTGCTTCCCAAATCTAATTTGTATGTGAACCACCTGGAGAGAGTGTTCAAATGAAGATTCTGATTCAATAGGCTAGAACAGAGCCCAAGATTCTGCATTTCTAACAAGCACCCAGGTGACCTTGATGTGCAGAGAACAGCCAGAACAGCCCTTAGCAGCAAAGATCTCAGCCTCCATTTCTTCACTAACATGCCAGTGTTCCTCACACTGGCCCCAGCAAACTGAACTTTACACAAATTATGTATTGTGCCTCCATATTTTGGATAACCTAAAAAACATACATTGTACTAGTTCAATGACAAAAGACTTCTCATTTGCAGCAACAATTGACAGGCATTTCCAGAAAATAGGTTTTATTTAAGACAGCTTTTCTCAAAACAGAGTCTGCAGACATTTTCTTGGTGGGCACTCAAGAATAATCTTCCATAAAAGAGGGCCATACAATGACTTCTTGATCAGTTTTACCTTATTCAGGAGTACAACCAACATCCAGTTGCAGGAAAAGGACTGCCCTCAGACTGGAACCAAGGTTAGGAGGAAGGGGAAATTCTGAAAATCACAGAGCTTGATTTCATGTCCTCCAAACTTCTGAAATGGATTACTGAATAAGCAGTCTGTGAGAACTTAGGGCAGATAAAAAAACAGGCATTCACTAGAAAAAACAGCATGGTTTCACTGAGAATTAGTGATGCCAAATCCTTTACTTCCTTTCTGACAGGCTTGTAAGAACGGTGGACTAGGACAATGCTTCAGACATCTAGATACCTAGATTTCAACAAGGCAGTGGTTAAACAGAATATCCAGCAGGTGGGTGAAATAACCTCAGTCTAGGAACAGACCCCTTTAAGACCGCTTCCTTCCTCCCACCAGCCCACCCCCATCCACCAATTCCTCTCAACCTCCAAACGATTAGAGACAACCCAAGTCATATGTACTGAAATAAATTCTTACACATACTCATATAAGAAATCTACAAAAGAGGGATTCAATTTCAGTATACTTGACAGCAATTTCTCTTGATAAGGCCCCAGTAATTAAAATATAATGACTTGTCCCTGTATAAGTTATTTAAATTGCTTTCAAATGGCAATTTCTGTGGTTAATGCTTAAAGAGAGGTTGGTAATAGAGGAGGTAAAGTGGATGTCAGAGAAGCAGTAGGGGTTTTTCCAATTAAAATTTGGGAAAGATAATGGAAAACGAGCTCCAGTATACACCGTATTTACAAAGTGTGTGGTAGGAAGGAAGGACAGAGCAGAGATGTGAGGAGGGCTGTCCCAAAGCTTTTTTACCATCTTAAGCATCCACATTATTCTGCCTCTCTGGGACCAGAGAGGGTCCCAGGAGATAGTACACAGGAGTGTTTATTTTGAATCATAAATCAGAAAAGGACTAGCTTTGAGAAATCAAAAATTGGTCTCTTGATATGCTTGTAATCGTCAATAAGCCAGTTATGCACATATCACTGATACTACAAGGAAAGGAGAACATTCCATCAAAGGAAAGGAACGAAGGAAATCAATTTGTATAAATGTCTAAGATACCTTTGTTTCTTTTATTATAAATAAATATTATTACTTCACTTGAGTCACTAAAAAATATGTCTTCTGAAAAAGCAGGGAAGTGCTCAAAAAGTACAGAAGTCATGTATAAAAAGAACACAGGAGCTGGCTTGTAATGGCACCAGATTTAGGGTAATTTGCACATCTAAAAGTGTAATGTTGATAATTATAACATCTAATTTTAAAAATTCATGAATCCATATTAATGGGGGAGGTGAGGGAATTTCTTCTTGCAAAATGCCAGCTATCAGTGGAAAAGGAATGATAAAATTAGAAAATAATCCCTTTGCAATCTCCAGGTAATTGATTTAGGCAACAATCACATATAAATAGTAAAAGTTCTTGGGAAAAGATAACGAGGAAACAAGATATTCACATAGCCTCAAGCATCATCCCACAGCTTACCTACCACTCATAAAAGGACAAGTGTACTTGTATATGGGAAAGCTCTGGTGGCCCCCACTTAACCAAGTGACCCATTTCACTGTCACCAACAGCAAGATGATCAGACCTCACGTGCCTCCTGCTGTGGCACCATAAGTGGTATCACAGCCACTGTCTTCTTGCCAAAACTGCTAACCTGATTCTAAAAATTGAGAAACAAGTAGACAAGTTCAAAATGTGGAACATTCTACAACTGGTTTAACCTCTTCAAAACAGTGTTATGAAACAAAACAAAAGGAAGAGACAGGGTGATCAAATTCAATGCATGAAACTTTACTGCATCCTGGATCTAAAAAAAAAAAGAAAGTCGTGAGGCCCCCTGGGTGGCTCAGTAAGTTAAGCATCCAACTCTTGATTTCAGCTCAGGTCACGATCTCACAGTTCATGAGTTCAAGTCCGGCAACGCTGCGCTGTCATTGCAGAGCCTGCTTGGGATTCTCTGTCTCCCTCTCTCTCTACCCCTCCTCCACTCTATCTCTCTGTCCCTCAAAAATAAAAATGGACAAACTTAAAAAAAAAAAAGTACTTAAACACTTTCAACATAAAATGTACATGAAATGATATTATTGAATTATGGTTAATTTTCTTAGGTTTAACGATGATAAAAACAGTAACAATAATACCGGGGGTGGTAGGAGACTGTGTTTATTCTCAGGAAACATGTATTTAGGGGTGATGTGCAATGGTGTCTGCAACTTATTCTTTAAAGCTCAGGGGCACCTGGGTGGCTCAGCTGGTTAAGCATCCAACTCTTGGTTTCAGCTCAGGTCATGATCTCACAGTTCATGAGTTGGAGCCCCTCATCATCGGGGTTTGTGCTGACAGTGCAGAGCCTACTTGGGATTCTCTCTCTCTCTGCTCCTCTCCCGTGTGCGTGCATGCGTTCTCTCTCTCAAAAAATAGACATTTTAAAATAATAAAAGGTCAGAAAAAATAGACATACAGTGAGAGAATCCAATATGACAGAAGGTTAACAATTGATACAGATGAAGAGTATATAAGTGATTTTTTTTTTATTTCAAATTTTTCACAGTAATTTTTCAAAATTAAAGGTTGAGAGAAAAAGGCTATAAACTTTTGTTTAATTTAAACACTCATGAGTGTTTCTTTTCCCCTCAGCCTTATTTTTTACATAAAAGCTTATGTTCCTCAACCTCATACCTCCTACTACAGAAGTTTCCACTAACTTACCCTTGGAGTGTGGTAACAATTACAGTCCTCTCTGAATGATGCATTCAATATTCCAAATCTAGAGAGGTTGTAATAAAAATGTATTTAACAATAAAACAGAGCATCAAAAGTCTAATGGGCAGGGTAGTACAGAATATAATAGGTGAAAAGCAGAGTGCTCATTTCTGTTTCTCTGCTTTCCATTTTTTCTGAGGCAAGTACTTCAACTATCTTTAGAGACAATTAGAGAAACCCTTTGGTAAAATGCAAAACTGTCCTTAGTGCAATGCTCCACACCAAGTGAACAATGAAGTCAAATGTAAGAGATTACAAGGCTGGTAGCTGTGTCCCCAGCCCTGTCTCCCCACAGTAGATCCTTGAACAACTCAAGGGTCAGGGGCACCAATGCTCACACAGTCAAAAATCCGTGCATAACTTTCTAAGTCAAAACTCTTACCAGCCTACTATTAACTGGAAGCCCAACCAATAACATAAACAGCTGATTAACACATATTTTGTATGTTGTATTATATACTGTACTCTCACAGTGAATAAAGTAAGCTAGAGAAAAGAGAATGTTGTCAAGAAAATCATAAGTGAAAACCTGCCCAAAATTTTCAATTATATTTATGGAAAAAATGCATGTATAATGGCACCCACACAATTCAAACCCACGTTGTTCAGGGTGAAATGTACATGAAAAGGTCATCTTAAGCTCACTCACAAAATCAGCCAGCAGCAATACCAGAGATCAAGAAAAAAAATTACCAAAAGCTGCAGGTTAAATCAATGAGAAAATCTAAATTGGGGGAATTCGATCTCAAACTGACGATGACAGAGCAGATGGCACACATATTCCCTTCTGGCATTTGGCCCAAGAAATAGCAAACCAAGGAAGAATTCTTATGCAACAAATGAGCACACTTGAGAGATGCTAAGGCAAAACAAAACTTAACCTATTCTTCACTTGTTTATTTCTCACGTCCTTATCACTAAAGAGAGTAAGGGATGAATGCACAAATAGACTGATAGGTAAGCTCTGTCATATTTAAAACACACTGCCAATGGAAAGACTCTGCTTGAACCAAATTAACATACTATCTCACAAAACTAAAGAAGATTCCTGAATAAATGTCTAGCCTCTTTTTATCTTTATTTTTTTAACCAAAAACTTTGCTAAAAATTACTTTCAAAAAAGTTAATGAAGGGGCGCTTGGGTGGCTCAGTCAGTTAAGCATCCGACTCTCGATTTCAGCTCAGGTCATGATCTCACAGTTAGTGAGTTCCAGCCCCGTGTGGGGCTCTGTGCTGACAGCGCAGAGCCTGGAGCCTGCTTCAGATGCTGCCTCTACCCCACTCATGTGCTCACTTGCTCTCTCTCTCTCTCTCTCTCCCTCCCTCCAAAGCAAATAAACATTAAAAAATATATTTTTTTAAGTTAATGAATGATCCTTAACAACGGACAGGATAAAATAAACAAGGAACCCAAAACAAAATAAAGTTACTTTTTTTTATTCAAAAATAGCTACAATTGGCTATGGGGATTAAAGATCATTTGTTTAAAGGTTTCTTTCCAGGGGCGCCTGGGTGGCGCAGTCGGTTAAGCGTCCGACTTCAGCCAGGTCACGATCTCACGGTCCGTGAGTTCGAGCCCCGCGTCAGGCTCTGGGCTGATGGCTAGGAGCCTGGAGCCTGTTTCCGATTCTGTGTCTCCCTCTCTCTCTGCCCCTCCCCCGTTCATGCTCTGTTTCTGTCTGTCCCATAAATAAATAAAAACGTTGAAAAAGAAAAAAAAATTTTTTAAAAAATAAATAAATAAAAAAATAAAGGTTTCTTTCCAGCTACCAATGACACATAATATCTAGTACACTAAAATAATCACAATAGTATTGTACCAGGAAAAGTAGGGATTACTTTCTGTACTTTCAAAATCAGTTTAAAATAATAGCAAATTTTCTTTACTTTGGTATATGTTAAAAATATCAATAATAGGGGCACCTGGGTGGCTGAGTTGGTTAAGTGTCCAATTATTGGTTTAATCTCAGGTCATCTCACAGTTCATGAGTTCGAGCCCTGCATGGGACTCTGGACTGACAGTGCAGGGCCTGCTTGGGATTCTCTCTCTCTGCCTCTCTCTCTCTGCCCCTCCCCCAACTTGTGCACACACGCATGCACATGCTCTTTCTTGCTTATTCTCTCTTTCCCTCTCTCTCAAAATAAGTAAATAAACTTAAAAAAATCAATAATAAAGAAGTTTGGATTCAGGTTAGTAAGAGATTTTATAGTTTATTCGTCCCAGCGAAATACCAAGAAAACAACTTTTAAAGTTACAGAGGCATTTTAGAATTCTCACTTCTGCAGCAAATCCATAGGCTAAGAACACCTTGCCAAATAAATGAATTGCTTCTGGCGATGACCCATTTTAAAAGAAAAATCCAACTAAAATTTTTGCAAGCGAAATTAAATTACTCTAATGGACTACTTACCTCAAAACCTACTTATGTGTTATCCACATTAAAACCATTCTAAGAAATAGCGTGAGATGTTCCATTAATAATACTTTTTCAAAAGTAAGCTAAAATAAAAAGCCTAGACGTTACATTCCTATAAAATCTGTTGTCTCCATGTATTTAGTGCCTTTTACTACTTTAAATAGTACAGTTCTCTTGAAGTAAAATACTGCTTAAGATTTGTTTAAGCTTTGAAAAACAAAAAAGGAAGTTATTCTTGTTATTAGAAACATCTTCATAGTTAAAATCTAATATTTATTGAGCATATTTTACATACCAGAAACTGAGTAAATAATGTATACAAATTACCATACCTAATCTTCTGATAATCCTCTGAGGCAGGTACTATTATCACCATTTTAGAGATGAGGACACTAAATTCAGAAAAGTTAAGTAACTATGGCATATTGTTAGGCATTGTCCAAAATCTAATGTCCCTTTCTTTCCTAGTCACAGAGTATTAGCCAGGCATATGGACGCCCAGCAAGAGGATACATCTGCCAGCCTCCATTCAATTTCCATGTGGTCATGGACTAAGTTCTCACCAACAGTTCTCACTGGTGAACTACGTTCTCACACTGAGTGGAGGTGATGAATGTACCTGCCGTGTTACATGCCTCTCCCCTTTCTCAGGCTAGAACACAAATGTGGAACTGAGGCAGCTTCAACCATGCAGATGACAACAGCACCCTAAGGGATGGCGGAGCAACAAAACACAGGAATCAAGCAGTGCTAAAGGGCCCGTCCATCCTGGACTACCCATCTACCCGTGAAATAATAGAAAAAAATATGCAGTACTCTCTGATCCCTGTTCCTGACACAAGATTTCCGAAACCTTTGTAATTTCCTAGGAGATAGAAGTGCTTTTGTTCTAATCAGGTGACTCTAGGTGGGGTCCTGGATGACGGCAGGTTGTTGGAAAGAACAAGCCATGATTAGAAGCCTGGTGTTTTCACCCTATCTCCCATTCTCTTGAGAAGAAGGGCTGAAAATAGAGTGAATGATCTATCATGCCTTGGTGATAAAGCCTCCATAAAAATCCTTATAGTGTAGGGTTCAAGGAGATTCCAGGTGGATGAACACATCCATGTACTGGGAGGTGGTGCACCCCAACTCCACAGGGAAAGAAGCTCCTGCACTCAGGACCCTCCCAGACTTCACCCTAGGTATCTTTTCATCTTGCTATTCATCTGTGTCCTTCACTATATCCTTTAATAAACTGGTAAACCTAAGTGTTTCCCTGAGTTCTATGAGCCGCTCTAGCAAATTAATCTAATCCAAAGGTCACGGGAACCTCCAATTTGTAGCCAAGTTGACCAGAAGTGATAGGTAACCTGGGGACCTACCACTTGTGTTTGGCATGTGAAATGGCAGAGTTGTGGAACTGAGCCCTTAACCTGTGGCATTTGATGCTGTCTCCAGGCACATAGGGTCAGAAATGAGTTAAATTACAGGACAACCAGCTGGTGTGCCAGAGAACTGCTTATTAGGAGAAAACCTCCACACATTTGGTAACCAGAAGTGTCTGAAGTGAAGTATTCTGTGTGAACGCAAAGGAGATACACAGGAGGGAAGGACTGAAGTTTTTCCAAAACACTACCTCAGATAAAAAATAAGTGAAAAATGGCCAGAGAAAATGTTGGAGAGAAGTAAGCTTTTCTATCTTTAGGGCCACTGTAATTTTGAGGACACTTCCTTAGCTTAGCTCATACCCAAACAACCATAAGAAGTGGTAACAGAAATGGGGTGCTGATGTTAAATAAATATAAAATAGAAGGCACTGGGTTAGCGATTGGGTGCTAAGTAACAAGAAAGATGTTGCTAGCTGAAAAATGTCCTAAACCGGTGACCCTTATTTGTCAGAGTAAAACAGTTGGTATATCTCTCACCTGAGACAACCTCTAAGGCAGCCGACCACATACCTACAGAACTAGTTGCCCTAAGGAAAAAGTAGATGGAAAGTGCAAGAATGGGCCATTCCCATAATTCCAGGTGTTCCACCAGAATTAATTAGCCAACACTGATAGGGGCTATTGTCACAAAGAAATCCTGGAACTAACTACGTTCTTCAGCAAAAGTCAGAGGCTTCCCTACCTCATATAATAAAAATATCTGTGGTAATATGCCTTCTTAAGTTTGTTTCCAGATTAATTTCATCCTTCCCTCAATAAGAATTAAATAGCAAGCACTAAATAAAACCTTCTCAGATTCTGGAAATTGAGAAATGGAATATTTTATTTCCCCCAAAAGTTGTTGGATGAAAACAAATTTTTAATCTTATATACCACAATTATCTAGTTAGTCTTGTTTCACTTTAATGATACACATGTCTAAAAAGAAAACAATTCGAGCGCCTGGGCGGCTCAGTCATTTCGGCGTCCGACTCTTGGTTTCGGCTCAGGTTGTGAGTTCGAGCCCCTCATCGTCAGGCATGCACGTGTTCTCTATCTCTCAAAATAAATACATAAATAAACTTAAATAAATAAATAAAACAATAAAACACATCACTGCAGACGTATTTCCTTTAGATATATTTAATTGGAGATTTTGCATATTTTGCTTCACTTGTTCTCTCTTTCTTAATATCTCTTTATTTCCATATTTAGCTAGACTAGTTAGAACTTCATTCAAGGTCAACTTATATGTTTCTTTAAAAATCGGGAAGTTATTATAACCCTCAAATATATCTCTAAATAAAAGAACTATATTATGGTAGTTATCGTTCTATTTTCATTACATGAAACTGTAGTTCCCAAAAGCATGTCTGACAGTGACACCAACTTAAAACCTCATAGGACTGAACTTTACCCACCCCCACCTCATGCAAAATAGAGACTAGAATGGTGAATAAAATTAAGTGCAAGAAAACAACAAGCCTTAAAAAGCACTAGTCAAAAACCTAAGAAAAATTATAGAAATAAAACTTTGTCTCAAATGTCAACTCCTCCTTGATAAACACCAAAACTTATCCAAGAAATGCCTTCTGTCTACTTTTTCTGCAGGATACTTTTATAGCCTTCTGGTCTATTCAGCATTTCTGCGTTTTCTCCTTAAGAAACCTTTATTTTATCATATTATTTATCTTCTTGCTGTGACGGGTGAGGTTTACAATACAAATAAGGAGACTAGATCCTTAATTTCAGCACTATCACTAAGTGACCCTGTCCCAGACTACCAAGGACTATCCCCATTTGTGTCTGTTGTCCCACTGTAATAATCTCAAAGGTATCTCAGGCTGAAGAGAAAGTATAATGGGCACACTATCCATTACTAGCTAGCTATGTGAACTTGAATAAGTCACAAAACTTCTTTGGAACTCAGTTTCTTCTTTGGCCCAAGGAGAATAACCTCTGTGCTACAATTTGTGATTATAGGAGATGACATATGCGAATGACATGGAAAAGCTCTATATAAACCTAAGTTATTGTAAATAAGAACACAAGGGGGGGGGGCCTGGGTGGCTCGGTCAGTTAAGCATCTGACTTCAGCTCAGGTCATGATCTCACGGTCTGTGAGTTCGAGCCCCACATCAGGCTCTGTGCTGACAGCTCAGAGCCTGGAGCCTGCTTCGGATTCTGTCTCCCTCTCTCTCTGCCCCTCCCCCATTCTCACTCTGTCTCACTGTCTCTGAAAAATGAATAAACCTTAAAAATTTTCTTTAAAAATAACACAAGAGAAGTCCAAATGCATTTGGACTAAGAAAGAGCAGCTGGCATTGTTATCCTTAAGCTTGCTTTGCATGATTCCAAGAGTCTTAGCAGGTACCACAGCAAGTCACATAACTTTGGTGGGTCTTGTTTCTTTATACGATAAAATAGACACGCTAGATGACCCTTACAGTCCTCTGCAGTACTAGAAATGGTATTATCGTAATTACCCTAGTCAACCTTCTCCAATTACTACAAACATATCGCTTATGTGGTATCCATCAAACAGGCTACCCCCTGAATTTATAAATTCCTGGACCTCAATCAAAGTCATAAATCCAGCTTGCAATCTTGTTTGGCTGGGCAGCATGATTTTTTATTTTCACTTTTAAATTATCTGCCCGTTTCTTTTTAAATAAGAAGATTACACATAAAAATTCTAATTTCTCTTTTTAAAAAAACTAGCTTATCAGGGTGCCTGGGTGGATCAGCTGGTTAAGCATCCAACTTCAGCTCAGGTCATGATCTCACAGCTCTACGAGTTCAAGCTCTGCATCAGGCTCTCTGCTCTCAGCACAAAGCCCACTTTGGAGCCTCTGTTTCCCTCTCTCTCTGACCCTCTGTCAGTCATTCTCAAAAATAAACAAAAAAAGAAAGAAAGAAAAACTAGCTTATGTAGCATCTTGGGGCAACACTCTGGAAGGAGCTGGTAACAGCTGTCCCTTTAGAAACTACATGTAAGGTCCAGCTTACCAGAGCTCTCATCTAGTTTGCTTCACAGATTCATGTTACCTTCCCACATGGTGCAGGTATTTGAGCTTGCTCCCCAGATGTACAAAGAATGTATGGCCACTCACATCTATTACATGACTAAACCTGTTACTTTCTATCCCTAAATATGTGTCCCCAGTAGCCTACTCATTTATCAATGAAATTTAAACTATGAAATCCCATGTTGGTTTCTTATTCAAAAGGATTACAAGAATTCTTATCCCTACACTCTTTTTTATTTAGGTACATAAAAAATAACAAAACACAGCAACTTAAGGTTTCAACTAGGAATCGGAAGTTGGGTTCCATTTAATTTTGTAATTTATTTGTTTCCTAACCCCTGACATGGCGTCAAGTCATCTAAAATTTTTTAAACTTTACCAGCTTAAAAATGGGAGAACAAGTGAGGTAATGTCTAAGTCCGGGAAGAATCAGAAAATAATACTTAGTTGGGTCTAATGAAGAATGTACTGTATAGCAAAATCTGAGAAACTCATTTAGTTTACTAACCTGTTTAAGAAAACTATCAAGTTGGATATTTCTGTACATGCTGCCACACAAAGCATGCATGCATAAATAAATAAATAAATAAATAAATAAATAAATAAATAAATAAAAGCAATATACTAAAAAGAATTGAAAGAGATGTGTAGATCTATGCTCATATTCACAATAGCATAAGGTAGAAGCAACACAAGTGTCTACTGATGGATGAACAGATAAACAAGATGTGTTAAATGCATACAACAGAATATTAATCAGCCTTAGGAAGTGAGGAAATTCTGACATATACTACAACCTGGATGAACCTGGAGGACATTATGCTAAATGAAATAACCCAGTCACAAAAAAAAAACAAATACTGTATGACTCCACTTATATGAGGTAGCTACAGTAGTCAAATTCATAAAGACAGAAAGTAGAATGGTGGTTTCAGGAGCTAGTGGGAGGGAGAAATGGGGAATTTTTGTTTAATGGGTACAGATTTTCAGTTGTCCAAGATGAAAAGTGTTCTGGAGATTGCTTATACAACAGAGTGAATGTACGTAACATTACGAGCTGTGCATTTAAAATGGTTAATTAATGGGGCGCCTGGGTGGCGCAGTCGGTTAAGCGTCCGACTTCAGCCAGGTCACGATCTCGCGGTCCGTGAGTTCGAGCCCTGCGTCGGGCTCTGGGCTGATGGCTCAGAGCCTGGAGCCTGTTTCCGCTTCTGTGTCTCCCTCTCTCTCTGCCCCTCCCCCGTTCATGCTCTGTCTCTCTCTGTCCCAAAAATAAAATAAAAACGTTGAAAAAAAAAATTTTTTTTAAATAAAATGGTTAATTAAGACAACAAAATTTTGTTACATGTATTTTACCTCAATTTAAATATTTTTAAAGTATACACATGGATGTTTAAAGAAGTATATACCTATAAAAAGCATTAAAAAAAAACAGATAAAAAAGAAAACAGATAATAAAAATGGTGCTTCTGGGGCGCCTGGGTGGCTCAGTTGGTTAAGCATCCAACTTTAGCTCAGGTCATGATCTCGTGGTTTGTGGGTTCAAGCCCCACAGTGGACTCTGTGCTGACAGCCTGGAGCCTGTTTGGGATTCTGTGTGTCTCTCTCTCCCCGTCCCCTGCTCATGCTCTGTCTCTCTCTCTCTCTCAAAAATAAGTAATGCTAAAAAATAAAAATAAATTAAATAAAAAAATCATGCTTCAAAATCTTGAAAGAAAGAAAGAGAAAAAAAAGAAGCCAATCAATTGTAACATCACATTCTAGCAGCCAGTGGTAAAATTCAGTAGGAGGGGGAAGCACTTCCAGAATAGCCAAGTAAGAATCTCCCAAAATCTGCTCCTCCATAAAAGCACAAAAGCTACCAAAAATTGTCAAAATCAACTTTTTCAAAATTATGGAAATAAACAAAAGACTTACAACATTACAATGATACTTGAGTCATGAATGTTTGAATCTCAATAAGAACACTGAGTTTTGTAGGATTTTAATTTCCCTGTTTCCATCACTCTCTCCCTAGTATCACAGTACCCTTGAAAATGAGCATCCTTGCAGCCACAAATGACTGAGAAAGCCAGTACTCTAGTGATCCATGAGAAGGCAAAATGGGTTTGGAGTTCCCCTAAAAAGGCCCTATCCCAGAGAACTGTCATTATTTGACCTGGAAAAGCCCCATTCTCAGGCCTTGTGTTTACTGGGCCCAACTCAGGGATCACTCATTGGAAAAAGCTCTAGCCTCTCAGCATTTGTTGAAAACAATTGTTTAGGGCACTTGGGTGGCTCATTTGGTTAATCCTCCAACTCTAGATTTCAGTTCAGGTCATGACCTCATGATTGTGGGATCGAGCCCTGTGTCAGTCTCTGCACTGACAGTGTCAAGCCTCCCTGGGATTCTCTCTCTCTCTCTCTCTCTCTCTCTCTGCCCCTCTCCTGCTAGCGTGCACACGCGTGTGCACACACACTGGCGCACTCTCTCTCCCTGTCTCAAAATAAATAAACATTTAAAAAAAAAAGAAAAGAAAACAGTTGTTTAACACTGCAAACACCTGACGCAGCAATACCAGTTATGGCGGGGGGGGCGGGGAAGTGGGGGGAGAGGCTGACTAAAAAACTTAAAACGAAAATCTGCGGAATAAGACGTACATAGAAGGACTTGAAGAGCTCTGACATATTCCTTGGGATATAGAAGACCACATGCATATGTAGCACTACACACACATGCAACAAATACCTGAGAAGACCCTCATCTTTCATCTCTGGCTGACATTGAGCCTCTATGCCTGCAGCAACTGAAGGCCAAGGCAGAGTTGTAAATAGCAGCATGGCTGATTGCTGAAGATGTACCCTAACATGCACCCAGGGCTTCTCAGCACCAATGGAAGGACTTATTCATTCCAAGCATTTAAGGAAATTTCTGTCAAATCACTAGCTGACCACTAAGGCAACTAAGCAGAGGCTTCAGTAGCCACATGTGACAAAAAATAGACTTTACAGAATTTATTCAGAAACGTCTGTAAACAAATAACAACAAAGAGCAAAAGTACCAAACCCTGGGGAGGGAATGAAATCTCATTTTCAGAGTTGCAATGAGATATTATTTGAAATGTCCACTTTCCAACAAAAACCTACCCCCCCCCACACACACACACACAAATAAATAGGAGAGTTTTTGGTCCCTGCATAGGAAATAAAGTAGTAAATTAAAGTATGTCCCTAAGAGGGGCATCTGGCTGGCTCAGTCAGTTAAGCATCGACTTTGGCTCAGGTCATGATCTCACAGTTCATGAGTTTGAACCCTGTCCCCCTCTCTCTCTCTCTATCTCTCTCTCAAAAACAAATAAACATTAAAATTTTTTTTATTTTTTTTTTAATTTTTCAATGTTTATTTACTTTTGAGAAAGAGAGAGAGCACAAGCATGGTGAGGGGCAGAGAGAGAGGCTCCAGGCTCTGAGCTGTCAGCACAGAGCCTGATGTCGGGCTCAAACTCACGAACCACGAGATCATGACCTGAGCTGAAGTTGGACACTTAACTGACTGAGCCACGAGGTGCCCCCCAAAATTTTTTTTAAATATGTCCCTGAGAAATCCAGATGGGGCATACTAAACGAAGATTTAAATATGCTATTATAAGCATGTTTAAATTATTAAAGTAAACCATGTCTAAAGAATTAAAGTAGAATATAAAAAGAATATTTCACCAGACAATATCAATATAGAGACAAAAATTATTTAAAAAAAAAGATTAAAAATTCAGGTGTTGAAATGTACAATACCCAAAATGGAAAATTCGCTAGAGGGATTCAACAATTTGAATAGGCAGAAAAAAGAATCCGCGAACTTGAAGACATGTCAGTTGAAATTATCCAGTCTTAGGAACAAAAAAAAGAATGAAGAAAAATTAACAGAGCCTCAGAGATCTATAGAACAACAAATATTGTATCAATACATGCATATGGGGAATCCCCCAAAGAAAGGAAAAGGAACAGAAAGAATATTTAACAAAATAATGACCAAAAACTTCCCACATTTGATGAAAACATTAATCTATACATCCAAGAAGCTCAACAAACCCAAAGTAGGATAAACTGTAAAGAAACCCCACCAAGACACATCATAGTCAAAATGTCAAAAGACAGAAACTTAAACACAGCAGGAAAGTCTACCACATAAAAGGGATTCTCAATAACAGTAACAATTGATTTTTCATCAGACACTAGAGAAGGCTAGAAGGCAGTGGAACAGCATATTCAAAGCAGTGAAATAAAAAGGTAAAACAAGGGGCGCCTGGGTGGCGCAGTCGGTTAAGCGTCCGACTTCAGCCAGGTCACGATCTCGCATCCGTGAGTTCGAGCCCCGCGTCAGGCTCTGGGCTGATGGCTCGGAGCCTGGAGCCTGTTTCCGATTCTGTGTCTCCCTCTCTCTCTGCCCCTCCCCCGTTCATGCTCTGTCTCTCTCTGTCCCAAAAATAAATAAACGTTGGAAAAAAAAAAAAAAAAAAAAGGTAAAACAAGACTTCTACATCCAATAAAATTATCCTTCAAAAATGAAGAAGAAATTAAGACATTCCCATTTAAGCAAAACTTGAGAGAATCTGTCACTAGAGAATCTGTCCTTCAAAAAATACTAAAGTTAGTCCTTGAGGCTGAAATGAAAAAAACACCAAACATTAACTCCAACCTACACAAAGACATTAAGAGAATCAGTAAAGCTAACTACGTAGTTAAATGTAAAAGACAACATAAATGTATTTGCTATAACCCTTTTCTATTATCTGATTTAAGAACAACTGCATTGACAGTTGAGCCTGAGTGGCTCAGTCAGTTATGTATCTGTCTTCAGCTCAGGTCACGGTTTCATGGTTCATGGGTTCAAGCCCCACATAGGGCTTTCTGCTGTCATCAGGGAGCCCACTTGGGATCCGGATCCTCCATCTCCCTCTCTCTCTCTGCCACTCCCCTACTTGCCTGCACATGCACGCGTGTGCTCTCTCTCTCAAAATTAAACTTTAAAAAAAAAAAGTGCAGTGATGGGCTTATAATATGCAAAGCAAGGAATGGAGCTATATTGAAGCTTCTGTATACTTCCGAAATTCATCTGAGTAAGGCTGTTTTAAATTAAAAAGGTTATTGTAATCCCCACAGCAAACGTAATGATATAACTCAAAAAATATCATAATAATATTATCAGTCATGACAGAATAAAGACCTATGAAAATCAACAAGGGAATTAAAAGCAACAAGGGAACTGAAATGGCACACTAGAAAATAGATATTTAACACAAGGCAAGGCAGTAATGAAGGAACTGAATAAAAAAGACCTGAGGCATACAGAAAGCATAGCAAAGTGGTAGACAAATAAAATCTTATTGTCAGTAATTAACATTAAATGCAAATAAATTAAACATTCCAGTCACTAGCTAAAACACTCTAGTCAAAAAGCAGAGATAGGCAGAACATATTTTTTAAGTGATCCAACTACTTGCTGCCTAAAAGAGACACTTTAGATTCAGAGACACAAACAGGATGGAGGTAAAAAGATGGAAAAAGATATATCGTGCAAAGAGCAACTTAAAAAAAGAGATGGACCGGCAATACTAATATCAGACAAAATAGGCCTTAAGACAAAAACTGTAACTAGAGAGAAAGAAGAATATTTTATGATAAAAGAGTCAATTCAGAAGGAAGACATAATGATATAAACAATGTATGTACCTCAGAACAGGACTATAAAATACATAAGTACAAATCGATAGAGTTGAGAGAAAGACAATTCAACAATAGTTGGAGATGTTAATATTCTACTTGTCACAACTTACATAATAATTAGACCAACAAGGATAGGTATGACACCAAAAGCACAAGGGTGAAAAACATAATAATAACTGGACTTCATTAAAATTATAAATGATTGTGCTTTAAATGACACTATCAAGAAAGGAAAAAGATAATCCACAAAATAGGAAAAATATTTTCCAGTCATGTATTTCATAAAGGTCTAGGATCCAGGATATAAAACGAATTCATACAACACAAACGTAAAATAACCCAATTTAAAAACTACCAATGAGAGGTGCCTGGGGTGGCTCAGTTGGTTAAATGTCGGATTCCTGGTTTCTGCTCAGGTCATGATCTCACGGTTGGTGAGTTCAAGCCCTTCTTCAGGCCCTGCGCTGACAGTGCAGAGCCTGCTTGGGATTCTCTCTCTTCCCCTGCCCCCCCCCCCCACCTCGCCTCCACTCTAAATAAATAAACAAATAAATAAGCAATGAATTTGAAGAGACATGTCTCCAAAGAATATATACAAATGGCCAATGAGCACATGAAAAGATGCTCAACATCATTAGTCATTAGGGAAAAGCAAATCAAAACCACAATGAGATAGCACTTAATACTCCCTTGGATGGTTAAAGTCAAAAAGAAAAATAAATAACAAAGTGTTGCTGAGGATACAGAGAAATTGGAACCTTCACACGTTGACTGAAATGCAAAATAGTACACTCAGTTTGAAAAATGGTTTAGCAGATTCTCAAAATGATAAATGTAGTTACCATATGACCCAGAAATTACACTCTGAGTTATGTACTCAACAGGACTGAAAACATATCCATATAAAAACTTTTACACAAGTTTTCATATCAGAATCATTGATAATACAGCCAAAAAGTGAGAACATCTGAAATGTCCATCAACTGGTGAATGGATAAACAAAATGTGGGATATCCATACAGTACAATTTTATTTGGCTATAAAAAAGAACAAAATAGGGGAGCCTGGGTAGCTCAGTCGGTTGAGCATTTGCCTGAGCATCTGACTCTTGATTTTGGCTAAGGTCATGATCCCAGGGTCATGGGATAGAGCCCTGCATTGGGCTCTGCACCGAGCCTGGAGGCTGCTTAAGATTTTCTCTCTTGGGACACCTGGGTGGGTGGCTCAGTCGGTTAAGTGTCTGACTCAATTTCAGCTCAGGTCATGATCTCTCAGTTTGTGAGTTCGAGCCCCGTGTTGGGCTCTGTGCTGACAGCACAGGGCCTGCTTGGGATTCTCTCTCTCCCCCTCCCTTTCTGCCCCTCTCCTCCTTGTGCTCGTTCTCTCTCAAAACAAATAAAGTTAAAAAAAAAAGTTTAAAAAGAATCTTTTTGAAAAAGATTTTCTTTCTCTCTCTCTCTCTCTCTCTCTCTCTGTCCCCCTCCCCACTCCTGTGCTCGCTCTCTCTCTCTCTCTCTCTAAAAGAAAAAGAACAAAGTACTGATACACACTACAACATGAATAAACCTTGAAAACATTATACTAAGTGAAAGATGCCAATCACAAAACACTACATATTATATAACTCCACCTTTTCTTAAGTTTATTTATTTTATTTTGAGAGAAAGAATGCTTGCATGTGAGTGCGAAGAAGGCAGAGAGAGAGAGAGCAAGCTGGACAGGGGCAGAGAGAAGGACAGAGAGAATCCCAAGCAGGCTCCATGATGTCAGCAGGCTCCATGATGTCAGCAGGGAGACGCAATCTCACAAACTGAGTGTCTGGAATAGGCAAATCTATAGAGACAGAATGTAGGACAGCAGTTGCCAGGAGGTGGGAGGAAGGGTCACGGTGAGTAACTAATGAGTAACTGGGCTTCTTTTGGGAGGGATGAAAGGGTTCTGAAGTTACCTAGCGGTGGTGGTCGCACAGCTTCGCAAATATACGAAAACTCGCCAAATTGTACACTTAAAATGGTGAATTTCATGGTATGAGGATTATTATCTCAATAAGGCTATCGTTTTTTTTTAATCAGTGAGGAAAATGAATACCTACAGAATGATTTTCCAAGATGAAAAATAAATTACATTTTGCCTTACAATCATTTCAGATCAACAAACATTCACTAACCCAGACTGTGCTAGATGCCAGGATGCAAAGATAAATAACAAACAGTACTGACCCTTGAGGAACTTAGTTTTTTAACAAGAAACATAATCAATAATAAATATTTGGAAAGAATTTTGATTCTTTCTCCTAGTTTTCACTTTCAAAATATATAAAATGCTAATTTTACCATGACAAACTTTAATTGAAAATCTAATTCCAGGGGCGCCTGGGTGGCGCAGTCGGTTAAGCGTCCGACTTCAGCCAGGTCACGATCTCACGGTCCGTGGGTTCGAGCCCCGCATCGGGCTCTGGGCTGATGGCTCAGAGCCTGGAGCCTGTTTCCGATTCTGTGTCTCCCTCTCTCTCTGCCTCTCCCCTGTTCATGCTCTGTCTCTCTCTGTCCCAAAAATAAAAATAAATAAAATAAATAAAATTAAAAAAAAAAAAAAAAAGAAAATCTAATTCCAGCAAACGTTCAATATTAGCAGGCACCCAAATATAACAACCAGATGCTAAAGAAAAATTAACTCAAATTCTATTTCCCGTCACACTCCTCTCCCAACACAAGAAAGTCCAAGTTGTGGTCCAGCCCCCCAGCCCTGATTGCTGTGTTGCTGTGTGGGATCCCAGCTTGCGTGTACCAAGAAATTTCCATGTCTCCATTTCCTCACCCTCATCCCAACCCCCTTCAGATCTCACAGGACCTAAACTGTATTCCTTTAAGCCCCCAACTCTTTCTTTCAAATACCTTTAGCCACCAAGGTTCTGCAGATATACATTTTGTCAGGTCATCAACACAAATGCAGCTCCTTTCTTTCATGTCTTTCATTTCTTTTACTTAATAACGATCCAAAATGGTCCCTACCAAAACCCAAACACCTCTGTGTTTGTGCCCTGCATCATAAAAGCTGAGCAGTGATACAATCTCATATGTTCTGTGGCTCCAGAACAAGGGTTGTAAAACAGATGCAGGCAGCATATGAATTTTGTTTGGCCTGTGCTGTTCTAAAAACATTTTAATTACCACTCAAGAGATGTTTTACATACAAACTTACATTTCTAGCTTCGTTTGAAAAATGTGAAGATTTGGCCATGCTAGACCCAAATTCCCATGTGGTAACAACAGAGCGAGCTGAGTGGCCCCCTCTCCCCTCTGATGAAGAATGCCTCTCCATGATCCTCACCACTCTACAAGGTCTCCATGCACAGCACATCCAGCTGGTTTCATCTGTGACGTGCTGGTTCTGGAGGCATTAGACTTTAAGACAAGTGCAAGCCCTCAGCATCAGAAATTGTTTCAGATTCTAAAGGGAAGACCTCTTCCTTTATTTTCAGTATTAGGTTGCATGGCCACGCCCCTCCGCCTTTACCAAGCTCTCCTAGTTTCTCGCTCCAACAACTGCTTCAAATTCCTGTAATCACCATCATGTCTCACACATATCACCCACTTAAATTCCTCCAGGACACTCCTACAGAGACATCTTCTGGCCTGGAAGCTTCTACGTGAAGCAGCGTAATGAGGCCACACTGCAGAAAGCACTGACAATCTCACCCAGAGACTGATGAAATCCTCATTTCCAGTCTTCCTTCTCTTTGAAGATAAATGCTCCTCCTAAATTTCGGGATTCTGGTAAGTTAAAACAATGTTTCTCCAACTTTGCTTTCCCTAATACAACACAGCTGGGGATCTTGTTCAAATGCAGATTCTGATTCACAGTAGTTCTGGTGTGGGGCCTGAGATTCGGCATTTCTTTTTTTTTTTTTTTTTTTTTTTTTTTTGACAAGCTTCCAGGTGATGCTGATGCTTGCCGGTCTATGGACTACACTTTGACTAGCAAGGAGTTAGAAGACTTACAAAGGAAGAAGGAGTTCTGAGATTAGAATTATCTCAATGAATCAGACCCCCAAGACTTGACTTTCTGCCATTTTAAAAACTACAAAATGTTAATTATTTAGTATCTGTGCCAACTTAATATCTGATTTATATAAATAATAACCTTTCATAATGGTCCATGAGAAAGAAACAATGCCTTTCAACCACTAGGCATTGATAATTGTATATTCACTCCATGATCAATACTGGGCATTATACACAGGTGTTGGCCAAGTTTCCAAATATTGAGGGTGCTTAAAACCTAGTTGGCGAAGGGCTGGTAAGAAACAAAATAACTAGTACACCATCTAAAGCAAAGAAGATTATGATATTAACTGCTATAAAACAGTGATATGAGGGTGGCATATCAGCATCTGGAGGGGAAGATGTCAAACCAAACCCACTTCCTTCTATCCCCTCAGATTATGACACTGATTCTACCCGCCCTTTCTGTCAGTCACTGACAAAGGAAGCTACATATGCTACAAGAAATGCCATATTCTTCAGAAAGGTAAGACGGGAAAAATGGGAAAACTACTGTTTTCAGATTGTATACAGAAAGGCAATGGAGGTACAGGGCCTGGAGAGTAAGTTCAATTGGTGGGTGTTCCAGGTGGGAAGTGCCTCCTGTGGTAGAAGGAAGGTACTGAGGGAGAGAGGAGTCTGGGGTATTTACGGGACAGAAAGAAGACCGGCCTAATAAAAGTAAACCAGAGTGAGTGCCCCACTCACCACCACCCCATTCTGAGTAGAGGAAGCATGGAAAGGATCTCCTAAGAACTTGATGACCGCCTGTGAAGAACATTAAAGAGATATTTCTTCACAGGAAGGCTGAACTGGTCTCTCAGGTCCTTTCCAATTTTTCCTCAGCTAAAGCACAAAAGTTCAATTTTCCTCTCACACATAATTCTAACTGGAATAACATGCCTTGCCTGCTGTTGAGCATGGGACGTGACTGAAGAGAATGCGGTTGTGTAAAAGACCCTATAAATTTAACAAAATGACAGCCAACCCCGCCGCATCAGGTAAATTTCTCCCGCTGCTCAGCATCCCCAGTTCTTCGAGACTGTTCTCATAGATACGTCTTATTTCCAACCATGTCATCAGTTACCTTTGTGACTCTTCTCTGAACCCTGTCCAAGTGACCCTTATCCCTCTTACATAGGCAGGCAATGAGGTGCACTTCAGGTCTTCCCTGACTACTCCATCCAAAGGAAGTCTGTTACACTCCACTGTCTATCGAAGTCCCCTCTACAAAGTACTTACGCTTCCGACCATATTTTTTCATTTTTTACTTAGGAAACATTGCAAATATATATTCAGAAGCTCATCTAGTTCAGAAGTTAATAGCAGCCCATATACCACCACCCACATTTAACAAATGTAAACATTTTTGCCACATTTGCTTTGCAATTATGTATGTATTTGTTTATCATATCCTTGTTGTCTATTTCCTACTAGATTCTCTGTTTTATCTGGGCAGGGCCATGTCTAATTATCAACCTCTTTTTTACCTATCACTTAGCATAGAGCCTGGCACGTATGTAGCTCTCGATTTTGTTCAATGAATAACGCATGAATCGCTTATGTTCTAGAAGTAAATAATGGTGACCAATATAGACGGGTTATCAGACAAAAGACAAAGATTCCATCTTTATTTATATTCAAAAAAAGGGAAATGGATCTTCATTGAAGAATGAGGGTTCAAATTTAAATGCATGCTATAACTGGACATTACACATTAGAGTGGGTTAGCTGAGCAAGGAACAGAATTTCCTTTCCCTAGAGGCCCTTATCCCTCTTGCCCTGGGTAGCACAGGCATCCACCTAAGACACGGAGATACAAGAGATGGGCTCACAAAGTCTCTTCTAGCTTAAAGATGCCAATTAAATGACTTAAGGTGGAAAGAACAAATGAAAAGAAGATGGGAGGGAAGAAGAGAGGGAAGGAGGGAGGAAGGGAAGAAGGCCTATGCATACAGAATCCAAGACCACTAGAGAGCATTTATTTTTTCTAGGTTAGGTCAGGGGCAATACAAATCATGTCCTGAAAGCTTTTGAATATCAACTCCATTTGTCTCGAATGAAGCCAAGCCTAAGGCAAAAGTATATAAAAAGTGATGTCCAATGGTCAGACTTCTCCATCTCTTTCTACCTGTCCCCCCCTAACACCCAGTATCTCCATGAAAATCTTAAAGGCCTAGGTTCCTCCCAGCATGGTTCTCTACATGCTCTCAAATACCATGTATACACTTGTACCTTCTCTCCATCAAAATTAGTAGGTCTAAGTTCTACTTCTTTGTGTTCTTATTCTTTTAATGGGTCATCAAGAGGAAATATGGTTATTATTTAAAGGACTGTCCATTACTGAAAATATTACCTCCGTAACCCTTTACGGTCAATGTAGATCTCCAACTTTCTCTAATGAAAAAATTTCTTAGTCCTAAGATTGTTGCAGATTGTTTTATTTGTTGACAATTCTTCCTTGCCTCTCTGCCCTTGACATCACTCACTGTGGGCAGAGTATATCGCTGAGGTGTGCTACTTGATAGAAGAGAAATGGTTTCTCATCGGTGCCATGAAGAAACATTCATCTTACTCCACAGATAAAATATTTTACGTGTGCCTTCCCTCTAAATGGCCAGCATATGTCAGCATGGAAAAGCAGTCTTATGCTCCCTGCCTGTCACTTTGCACAGCACACTCCTATACTCGGGGGCTGCACTTTGACTACACCCAGGTCTCTCTTCTAGTATTCCCTCAAGATCAGAAGGCACTACATCTGTTCTGTGAACGGAGCAGCACACAGACTGGCTTCTAGGTAGAGCTTCTTTTCTTTACAAAGCCATCACCTTCTCATTCGAACATGAAACTAGTGCTCTGTAAGTCCTGCCCCCTTAGCAACTTTTCCAGTCTCATTAATAACAGTTAGCCAAAAGAAAAATCTCCTCTCTTGTAGCACGAGTTTTCAGTGATAAATGAACAAAGCATCACCAAGCACTCCTCCCTGAACAAGTGCCAAGAGCTGATTCATTCTGTGCATGACCTCAGTGGTTTCATCCAACCATAAAGTGAAATATCTGCTAGTATGTACTTGATCGGAATCGCTCTTCCACATGCTACTCCACTGCTCTTATGCAACAGCCAACCGTGTCATTTGACAGAGGAATTCTGTCTATAACTTCTGGTTTCTCTTTAAGGATGTTTGTCTTTAGCTATCTAGCCGATTTTGCAAGTGTCTATCCAATAATATGACTCATTCTTATTTTTGCTACAAGAGTCCTTTAATGATGCTACTAGGGTTTTAGTCCCTTCCCTACCTGTAGCAATAGGATATGTTAATTTTGTAATGGAAAGCACTGTTGTGTGTTTGTCCTGGAAAACTTCAATGGTATAACAGAGAAGCCACTGTGCTTTGTTTGAAAATGACACCAAAACATCCATGGCTTCATGCCACTATTGGACAGTTTCATAACAGGCAACGACTGGGAATTAGGAGCGAATGGATGGCAAAGTCAAGAAAAAAAAACAGCTTTAAGATAGTCATCATCATACTTCCGTTAGCACTTCTCAATTTCAGTTACTGTTTGGAGATTATCACGGATTCCCTTGTTTTTATACATACAGATTTCACATTTTATATTTGCAGCAGGATTGAGTTCTCTAAGTATGTTTATGACATTCTGAACCCCAGCATTTACATTACTATTTTAATTACTATTTTCACACTTCAAAGAACCACTCTTGAGCCACTGTTCTATTTTTGCAAAATGGGGGTATAATTTAAGACTAGCAACAACCAAAAATATGCTAGTTTAACAAATAAACAGTAAGCAAATGACAGAAAGAGTATATTAACCAAGATGAAGTGCACTATTTGTGAAATGTAAGTCATATTGACCAGTGCAGGCTTCATAGCACAAACACAACTTTTTAATATTATGAGTTTTAAGAACACAATGGGATTTCTGCTGACATTGTAATTACTCTTCATATTGTAATATCAAGGTCCTACATGCTCTGCCAATTCTATAACACCTTTCTGATCTCATTTCCAACTCCACCCAGTCACCCCACCCCATCATGCTGATCTTCTTGCTAATCTTTGAACACATCCTTTAGGCTTTCACACTGGCTGTTCCTTGCACCTGGAAAACTCCGTATGAGTAACTTCTCTCGCCTCCTTCAAAGTCTTGGCTTAAAGTTAGGATCTCTTTCCCCAGGAAGGCTACTCAAACACATTTATCCTGTTCTACTTTCCCTTTCTTCCAAAAGCATGTACTTCCTTCTAGCATGCTATTTAAGCTACTTATTCATTTTTTTAATTATCTGTCTCCCATCCCACCCTTCCGCCCCAAGAGAATGAGAACTTCACAAGGGCAGGGATCTCTTGTTTTATTCATTGGTATATCCTCAGCAACTAGATCAGACACTGACTTATGAAAGGTGCCCAATAAATAGTAGTTGAGTCAATGAACCAGTGAATAAAATGTTTTCATTGCTTTTCCTTTCTAACCACCAAACTATCTGCAGATCTTTGAGAACTAAACAGAAAGTGACAACCAACACTGATTTTTAAACAAGAATTATACTAACAGATTGGTATTCAAACTACACAAGGTCAGGAGATGATTTAAAGTTTAGACAGGCTGGATGCAGAGAGTTTAGTTCAAAAGTCAATCCATAGAAGAGATTATGAAGGCCACAATTTTCCAAAAAACTAGGCCTTCTTGAATGGTTTATTTCAACCTTACAGTACACACGTCTATAGACATATGATCAATGTTTGTGTAAACAATACACACATACATGTACATGCATGCACATGCATAAAAACTTATGTTGAACATGGGGTGTTCACCCATGGGTGAACTCAGTCGGGGTGGCTCAGTCGGTTAGGCGACTGACTTCAGCTCAGGTCATGATCTCATGGTTTGTGGGTTCAAGCCCCACATCAGGCTCTGTACTGGCAGCTCAAAGCCTGGAGCCTGCTTCGGATTCTGCCTCCCTCTCTCTCTGCCCCTCTGCCACTTGCACTCGGTTTCTCTCTCTCAAATATAAATAAACATTTAAAAAAAATGTTTTAACTGTTCCCTCTGTTTAAAAAAAAAAATTATGTTGAACAAATCTAGAAGAAGCTAAAGATATTTTTCCATCTTATGGGTATTCTTCATAAAAAGATAATGGCTTGGGTCATAGTTAAGATGACCATACATCATCGTCTTCCTGGGACAGTCCCAGGTTATGCTTGTTGACCCAGTGCCTCTTCCAGTTATTGCTACTTTTTACTCTCAAAAGTGTCCTTGTCTGGACAAAAGAATTACATAGTCATCCAAGTTATAAAGGAGATAAATAAACCCCTTCCTATGCTGACCTCAATTTTGAAGATTTTATTGGAGTGCGTATGGAAAAGGTGACAGCCATAATTAATTCTAACACATACTGGCCAGCACTGCAAGTGAACTATTTCAAACAGGCAATTCTTCGGCGAGGTAGATAGCAACAGTTGCAGAAGTAGATGCCACAAGCTTCAAATATCTAGGTTTGGAACCCAAACCCTTACCAGGTCACCTGCACAATCTCAAACCCCTATGAGAACTTTCATGGGCTGAGCAGGCTCACCACATTCTTCTCTGCAAGCCCTGTTGGCCCTAGGTAAACGGGGAAGTGTTAGCTCTTCACATTCTTGAAAGACAATAATAACATAGGCTTAGAGCCATAGCAGACACTTAGCAACTTAAGGATAAAACTATTTCTTTCCTGTATGTGTAAATAAATACATAATCAATTACCTCATTCTTCTATCTTCCTTGATATTTTTTTCTGTGTGCATTTTTTGTTTTTTGTTTTGTTTTGTTTTGTTTGTCTTGCTTACCTTTGCATATAATGAATAAAAGACAAATCTGTGGTCCGGAGAGGGTGGTAAAGAAAAGTCAAGATTCCTTAACATCTAGGATGACCAAAAAATTTATCATCCCAACCAGGGCACTTTTAAACGTGCATAGGGGTGCTTGTGATAACTAAGATAGGTCAACAGGAATAAGCTAGGACTGTTGCAGACAAACTAGGAGGTCTGGTCACTCTTCTAATTCCCCATTCATATTCCCATACAAAAGACATCCTGTGTATAAAGAAGCAACCTCTGTCTCTGTTAGGTCAACCAAACTTCAAATATAGTCCTCTCTCTTTCAGGTCACGCCTGGCTTTCAACAATGGAAATGGAAAGGTTTTCACTCCATGCTCTCTCTCCCTATTAAACGCACCATGCAAAACTGGTTCCATTTTTACCCAAGGAAAAAAGCAACACACTAAAACGTGGATCCAGGCCAGGCTCATAGCAAGCCTCAGGCCTGGAGCCTCGGGTTTCTCTTAAAGCAACACTTCACGAGACAGCAACCTGGTAAGAGGGTACACAGATACCAGCCAGTGATTTAAAAAGTATTTCGAGTGTTAGATCCTTTCACTGACGCTAGGGCACCCGTTGAAACTGGACAGAGCCGAAAAGCCACCTCTCCCGCAAAATACATTCATCCACAGAAAAGGTTATAGCATTTGTCCTCAACTACAGGTAACAACCTAAGTTTCTTTGCCTTTTGCTCAGATCAAGGGTGAAAAAGTCTTTGAAAAGAATAAGAAACCATGTTTTTCTCTCAAGATCACATTGCCCAAGAAAAACAGAGCCAATGCTTACTTTTATTCCATATTTCCTGTTCAGAGGGGTCAAACATTGCTCATGTTCTTCATTAAATCTAGTCCTGTCATTGATGAATATTAATTTGCTGGCATATTTTCCCTCACAATCGGAGAGGGAAGACCAGATTTATAATCTACAGCACATAAAGAGCTATAATACTGGATGGAGCAGAAAAGCTCCAGCTGGCTTATCTCAAATATTCAGAATGACTTTGATTCTTCACAGACTCCATGGTCATTCATAAAGATTCACTGCCAAAGTCTGCTCAAAGTTGTGATAGAGGCGATGGTAAAGCAAATGTCTTGGGCTAAGTAATTACAGAAGGTAAGTACTATCCATAGCTGAGGCTCTGGGGGCAAGGGCTGTAAGACTGGGAACCACCTGCCATAGAGATGGTGGATGAATTCATGCAGATTGGACTACCATCCTTCCAGCGAGGAGACTGTATGTGAGCAAGGGGCCCTTTGTTGAAATGAACAAGAGCTAAGAAAGTTACGACTGTTTTCTCCCCAAAGGTGGTATGGTAATCTTAAATGCAAAGACATCTTTGCTAATATAACTGTTTAAACTGCTTCACATAACCACAAATGAGACCAAAATGTGCCAAACAAATAATCAAAACAAACAACTTAATGATGACTTTTTAAATGCTCAAAGAAAGAAGAAATTAACTGGTTAGGAGATCAAATGGTAAGGTTATAATGTCTCCTTTGGGAGATCAAAATTACATCTTCCCCACCCTCCACAGCACCCTACCCCTCCTCCCAACAGTGAAGTGGATAGTTTCTGAAAAATACAATGACCCTTTATGCCGGGCTTCTCTTGTCTGCTAAGGATGCCATCTGTCTCCCACACTATATAAACAATCCCTGCAGGAATCTTCTGATGACCAAACAGATTAGCAAGCTCCAGATTTTCACACCATTAATAATATCCCCATCCAGATTAGGCCTCTTGCTTTAATAATGCCAAAGATAAGCCATATAACTGATTTCTCTGTATAGGTAATGTGAGTGTCATGTTAAAGATAACCTCTCAGAGGGTACAGCCATCTGTTGGGAGGAGGGGGGTGGGGAAAGCTCTCTTTAGGCAACCAAGAAATGAGCCCTTGAGGGAAAAGGAGAAACAGTAAAATGAAAATCATACTGGTAAGACAAACGAATACATGAAATTTCACCAGGTCTAATGGAAGACTCTACTAATTGCATAAAAATATTTTTCTTCTAAAAGACAAAGTACAGAAAACTGCGCAAGAAAAGACAAGTTTCATCCTTTGACAAAGGTGTACGTACAGCGAGAATTCAGAGTTTCCTTGACTCTGGGGCGGTGAGAGCAGAAACATACCAGGAAGGCTAAAGCCTCCCAGGAAGTTTGCCTACCGTCCACCTCTATCTATGATCATCGCCGATGCTTGCCTTCTCGAACTTTAACATCGATCCCCTGTAACTCTGTGAGCTCTCAGTATTGTCTCCAAAGACTTCCAACTCTTAGAGAAATAAGCATGCCTGTAAAGATGTTCCTAAAGTTGGTAATCATAAAGGAAAAACACTTGAGCACTGCCAAAGGGAGGAAAAGACAGGCATGGAAGAGCCAGACCTCTGCAGTTGCACGTCCTCGGAAACGACTACGTCTAAATCTGCAGCCCCAGTTTTCTCCAGGCCCCAAGCTCCAGCAGAGGATGTCCACAAAACATTCCTAACCGAAAAGAAATGAAGCCCCCTCTCCCTCAAATGATGCCCAAACGGACCCAAAAGTCTCAGCTCCCTCGGATAATCAAAGCAGAAAACACGTCCCGGTGTCTCTCACCCGCATTTCAAGGTAGCGGAAGCCAAAATGTCAAATGAATGACCGCGCCGGAGCGCGAGGGAGGAAAACAAAGGCACCTCCCGCTAGCCGGTACCTGCGGCGCCAGGGCCCGGCGCCGGCCGCACACTCACCTGGGGCTCGGCGCCGCCGAGGGCTGCGGGTGGGAACGGGGCCGCGGGGCGGGAGGGCGCCCCCGCAGTCGACCAGACCGGCGGCCCCGGCGCCCTCCGGCCGGTCCGTGCGCGCCGCGGGGAAAGCAGGCGGCCGGGGGCGCCGCCGCGCGTCGCATGCAGCTCCCCACTGCGGCGGCCGCTGCCAAGGGGCCCAGGGACCCTGCGCTGCCGTCCCCGACCCCGCGACCCGAGGCGGCGACTGGAGAGACGCGGCGCAAGAGCAGCGCGCGGCCGGTGCGCCCCTCAGCGACTCTTCCCGCCGCCCTCCGCAGCGGGCTGGGTCTCCGCTCGCCTTTGTGCTGGCATCTTCCTTCGCTCCCAGCGACACTCGGAGCTCCTCTGGCTGCTCCGCGCCGCCGCCCACCCCCGGGTTACGCCGCGCCCCCCGCGCGACCCGCCGATTGTGTCGAGTCAGCACCCGCGGCGGCGGGGACGCGCGAAGCCATGTCTCCCGCCCGCGCTCGAGAGGGCGCCGGGGGTCCGGGCGCCGCGAGGAGGTTTCCGGCCGAGTTCGGCGACCCCGGCGGGGCGCGGCGCGTGCCCGAGCGGCTCCGCAGCGTCCGGCTCCCCGGCGCTCGCTCTCCTGGCGTCGCCCGCGAGCAGTGCGCCGGCCCGCCTGGATCTCCCCTCTCGCCGCTACCCGCCGCCTGGCCCGGCTTCCCTCCCGCCGCCACCTTCCTCCTGCCGGGCTAGCCCGGGCGCCCGCCCCAACCAACCCCTGCGCCCCGGCCCTCGGAGAGCGCAGGGCCGGCCCGCTCACCTCCGGCGGCGCCGGCGCCCCTCCCGTTAGACGCCTGGGCAGCATCTGCCCGCACCTTCCTGCGGGGCGCTTGGCTGGGGGCTTCCTGCACGTCGGGGACCGGGGAAAGGGAGTCGGGGGGCAGGGGGAAGGACGGGAGGGACAGCCAGACCTTGGCCAGCTGGACCTCCTGAGGAAGGTGCGGGAGAGTGGGGCGGGTACAGCCGGGCGGAAGACGAATCCCGAGGCTGCGGAGGATCCGGAGCTTCTCTCCTGCGACGCCGAAGGACACGAGAGTTCTGAGAGGCGCCGTGGAGGAAGGAGACCCTCTGAGGTCATGCGAGCAGGTCTCTGCCCAAATCCCACCGAAAAGCTGAATGGAGGAGTGTCATGCCTCGGTTTCCCCAACTGCAAGGGCAAGACGGTAATACTCATGTCACTTACACGGGGTGTGGTCATAATAAAAATGGATTATTGAAAGTGCTTCGGGGTACTTTGCCTAAAGAGGGCACTAAATTAAAAAATTACTGCATTAATAGCTTCAGCTTTCCATTTACTTCTTCTGTAGCATCTTCATTGACTCTCAGTCCCACTTGGAGGAAAGAGTAAAAACGCCAAAATGTAAGGATCTTGCCCCCTATGCATGATATCTATCCATATGTGGGAAAGATTTACTTGATTTTACAGTTTAACAACTATAGCCCTATAGAGGAAGTCCCCAAACATTGTCCCCTCCCCTAAATAATGGATATCCATTATTTTGGAATTTTTGAGTGTGTGCTCTCAGTATTATCCATCTTCCCCACCCTTCTCTGTTAAAAGAAAAAAATTTTTTACCCCCTTTGGGAACTACCCCTCCCTCTTGCCCAGGAGTCTTAATGGTTCTGGATGGTTACACCTCCCATCCTCACTCCCCAGAACTGCCAGTCATCATAGTCCAGACCACAGAGATTGGTTCTGAGATGGGTATCTTGGTCGGAGAACTCCATCTGGGGCTTTCGCTGAATCAGTTCAGAACAAGAAGCCTTTTAAACGAGGACAACTAATAAGGCAGTGATAACAGGTACCACTAATGCAGGTGAAGGAAGCCAACTTCAAGGGAAGGAATGCTGAGAGAGGATAATGCCTTTTGAGCCTTAGGAGGCAAATATGTCTGAATGAACGCTACCCCTGAAGCCAATAAATCCCCTTCCTCTTTATTTCCTTAGACCAGTTTCAATTGTGTTCTGTTACCTGTCATAGAAAAGCCCTGACTCATTATTCCCAGACATCTGTCCATTGCTAAGCTATTCCACAGAATTGAGGAACCCCCCTCCCAGCAAAGGGCAAGAAAAAAAAAAAAAAAAAAAAAGCTTGTTTTTGTTCCTACTAGAAGAATCAGGATCCGTAGAGATCCCACATGATGTTCTGTTTCTACAACTTGCTTTAGTCCCATCAACTCCATACCTCCAACCTTTAACCTCCTGTATTGATTAACTATGTTAGAATCTTGCCTTAAATAAAAAAGCATAAAAATAAATAACACTAAAATGAATCTCTATTGCTGCCCTTAGGTTTAAAGAAAAAATTTTTTTTCCTCTTACCTTAAAAGTAGCCCCATCTAATCTTTAAAATTTTCCATTTACCAAGCATTAAACCTGAGGCTAAGGTGTCAAATAAAATTAATAGCAAAGTCATCCTAGAATCTCAGACTTGTAAAAGTGTGTAAGGGTTAGGTTATTTCATACTGAACCCCCCCCCCATCCCCTATCACCGCCACTACCTAATTTGAGTCTCCCCTTCACAGAATCCGTGACAGGTTCTCACGTAGCCTCTCCTTAAACCATTCCTATAAAGAAAACTCGTATTTCACAAGCTGATCAAATCTATGTTGAAACTGGCCTAACCCTAGAAAGTGATTCCTAATATTGAGTCATAATACTTCTTTTACCTCACAGGACTCCAAGAACTGAGGACAGACTTGTACACTACTTGAATTGTGTCTCCCAAGATCTTTGCATGGACTCTAACTGCTGATTATATGAGTGTCCTGACTCTTCATCATCTTAGCTTACCTCCTTTCTATGAATGTGCTCAAGTTTGTGAACACTGCCTCTGAAGTGTAGTGTCCAAAGCTGAACCCAAAGGCAGATTCCAAGAAACTGAAACATCAAGCCCCTTCTAACACCACAGGAGGAATCCTAGCAATATGTTCCCATGGTCTTACATTTCTGTAAAGGTTTAAACAGTAAAATATTTTAATCTCAAGAGCCTGCTGTATCCTTTCATCTAACTTCCATTCTGTCATAATTTCCCTTCTGTCTGGAAGCATTATGGTGGTCGTGGACATTTGGGGACCTGGCTAAGGGAAAATTGACTTTGTAAGTGGAATAAATGTATGTAGTTCATGGGCATCACAGCCTATAGTAACAGTGACATCTATTCCAGCAGCTCAAAGGCCTACAGTTATCTCACCACAGGTTAATATGACACAAAGGTGGAGGGCCAGACACCTTATCAGCAAATGAATATGTCCTTCAGGATCCAGCATGTAAGTATACAGGTAACGGGGTAGACAATATTTGGAATACATGGACCCAGAACTGGAATGTGGAAAATCCCCCCACACCTTAATATATGGGAAAGAAGTTTGGTAGAGATTTTTCCATATTTGACGATAATCTTAAAAATGTATATAACTTTTCCAATAATGAACTGTAGACTGGAAAGAAACTCTTCTAAAGTATCAATAATAAAAAGAAATTTCAGGGGCGCCTGGGTGGCGCAGTCGGTTAAGCGTCCGACTTCAGCCAGGTCACGATCTCGCGGTCCGTGAGTTCGAGCCCCACGTCAGGCTCTGGGCTGATGGCTCAGAGCCTGGAGCCTGTTTCCGATTCTGTGTCTCCCTCTCTCTCTGCCCCTCCCCCGTTCATGCTCTGTCTCTCTCTGTCCCAAAAATAAATAAACGTTGAAAAAAAAAATTTTTAAGAAATTTCAATCAACTACGCTAACGGAAAGACTGAAATAGCTATTAATGCTATAGAACAAAATGTGACAGAATCATTTTTACATGAAGAAGAAAACAGTATACAGCCAAAATGTAGGGAAAAGTATTGTAAATGTATATTAGGCAATTAATTTTTTTAATAATTGTATTTGTTTTATATTTGATGATGTCTGATACTTGTGAATTTAATTTGTAATCTGTTGTGATTTTTAATTCCAAATAAATATTTAAAAAAATATCTAAACTGTGTATTCTTTTCGTGTGTGTGTATGTGTGTGTATTCTTAAAGAAGGTTCTGAGCTGTATTATCTTCAGACTCCAAAAAACATGGACCTCTCCCCTATTGAAACAGATACTCTAAACGCGGCCTAATCAGTATAGCATTCATGGGGTGGGAGCTTCCACAGAAATGACTAAATACAATAATGTTTTGAGATGTCCATTCCTGTCGTATTTTATCTATCAACCATTAGAAGGGAATAAGTGGTGAATTACAATTAGGGCATTTGGGGTCTGACATAAGGGTACTCATGTGAATGCCAAAATGGAACTTAAATGTATTCCAACTTTTCTGTATTTTTAAAGAAAGTTTACCAAACCTAACTGCCTCATTATTTTCATAGTGGCTATGATTTATTTACTGTGCTGTAATTCAGTGATGTCGTTAGGTGCTATGTAGGTATATAACAGGTTTTTGGCCTCTACACCAAATGACCTTAGACCATTATAGTTTTCTTGTTGTTGTTGTACTTAAAAAGTAACCTTCTTCTTGGAACCCCATATTTTTCCTATCACCTTTTCTTTTATTGATAATCATATCTCATTCTTAAGTTCCTGCTTATGTCTTGCATGGAATCTATACTCTAGATATATATTCTCATTAGAACTTTGTCTAGAATGGCTTGTGGAAAGGAGGAGGGTCAGTGAATAATGTACTTGAGCTTTAGTGCCTACATTTTGTGGCATCTATTTTGGTTGCTTGGAATCTTTTCTCATTTTCTTCCAATTTCTCACCCATTATCAGTGGTGAAAAGCTCTGGATTCTCCCATTCATATATTCCTTATGTAAATATTTAATAACCACTTACTGTGAGCCAGGTACTCTTCTAAGTGTTGAGGATATAAAAGTGAGGGGCAGAGACAAAAATCACTGCCTTTGTGAAGCTTATATTCTAATAGGATAGGGAATGAGAGGTCAAATAAGATACAGCAGAAAGTGTGTTTACAATATCCATATGTTCCTCTACATTTTCCATTCTCCTTTGTACTTAGGATAGCCATGTGATCACTTCCGGCAAATATTTAAGGAGCAATGATGGGTGTCACTTCTACCTCAAGATTAAGAATCTAATGTGACGTCTCTCATTCTCTTCACCTTTACTGAGACCACAGAGGGTATATATTGCAATGGTGTCATCCCAAGATAGGAGGAGACTGGATCCCTGAACCATCACTTGGAGGAAAGCTGACTAACTGATATGAGACTGTGATGTGAGCAAGAAATAAAGTGCTATGATAATTAGATGTGGGGTTATTTGTTACATGAGCCAGCATTAATGATCCTGACTACAACAGAAACTGGTATTTTGAAGTAGGGTATTGCTATAATTAAAACCTAAAATATGTGTCATTTACTTAGGAGTTCAGTAGCAAGCAACAAGGAAACTAATATTAGAAGCTAGAAATATGGTTATAATGATATGCAGTGGAAAAACAATAAAATGCTGCTATAATAACTAAAATTTATCTTGTGCCACTGAGTCCGCAGCTCTAAGTAAATTGATTAGAAGAAACAACTAGTCAGTGATGGAAACCATTGGTTGGTAGTGAATGGGAGAAGAGATTTGTAAATCATATATCCAATAGGGGTTAATACCCAAAATACATGAAGAACTCATCCCACTCAATAACAAAACAAACAAGCAAACAAATCTGATTAAAAGATAGGTAGAAGACCTGAATAGACATTTTTCCAAAGAAGACATGCTGATGATAAATACACACATGAAAAGATGTTCAGCATCGCTAATTATTGGAAAAACGCAAATCAAAACTGCAACGAGATATCACCTCATGCCTGTCAGAATGGCTATTACAAAAAAGGAATAACTATTGGAGAGTTGTGGAGAAAAGGGAACCTTCAAGCATTGTTGGTGGGAATGTAAATTGTTGCAACCATGGTGGAAAACAGTATGAAGATTCCTCAAAAAAACAAAAATAGATCATATGATGCAGCAAATCCACTTCTGGGTATCTATGCAAAGATAGAAATGAGAACACTAATTCAAATAGAAATGTGTACCCCTATGTTAATTGCAACATTGTTTATAATGACTGAGAAATGGAAGCAATCTAGGTGTCCATCAATGGATGAATGAATAAAAAAGCTGTGCATACACACAATGGAATACTACTTAGCCGTAAAAAGGAACAAAATCTTGCCATTTATGACAGCATGGATGGACTTTGAGGACATTATGCTAAATGAAAAAAGTCTGACAGGGGCGCCTGGGTGGCGCAGTTGGTTAAGCGTCCGACTTCAGCCAGGTCACGATCTCGCGGTCCGTGAGTTCGAGCCCCGCGTCGGGCTCTGGGCTGATGGCTCAGAGCCTGGAGCCTGTTTCCGATTCTGTGTCTCCCTCTCTCTCTGCTCCTCCCCCGTTCATGCTCTGTCTCTCTCTGTCCCAAAAATAAAAAAAATAAAAAAACGTTGAAAAAAGTCTGACAAAGACAAATATCACATGATTTCACTTATATGTGGAACCTAAAAACCAAACCAAAACAAACAAACAAAACCCAGACTTATAAAACAGAGAATAGATTGGTGATTGCCTTAGAAGGGAGAGAGTTGGTGGGTGAGCAAAATGGGTGAAGGAAATCAAGTACACACTTCCAGTTATAAAACAAATAAGTCACAGGCATGTAATGAACAGCATGGAGAATATAGTCAACAATGCCGTATTAACTTCGTATGGTGACAGATAGTCACTAGACATTGTGATGATCATTTCACAATGCATACAAATACTGAATCACTTTATTATACACACGAAACTAATATGATATTGTACGTCAAGTATACCACAATATAAAAAAAGAAGCAATTGGTAGCACATGGCAAAGTATCACAATAAGTAGATGATTTAGGAAATAAGTCACCAGTTTTCAAAAATAAATGAAAGAGAATACAAGGAGTCTAGATATTTGGGTCTTTGCAAAGGTAGAAAGGCTGACTGCTTTAGATCCCAAGCAGTAAAAATGGGATTTATAAAGACTCTGAGAGACAAAAGCTCAGTAAAACTCAGCCAGTGAAAAGATCAAATTTGAGGGTATGGTCAGATAGCTTCAAGGTTACCATGTAGTTGAGAGAGATTTAAAACTTATGTTTCAAAAAACACTTTGAGTGCAGTTACTGGAACATACAACTGATTGGATGCAAAAAAGAAAAAAATCACAAATTAGTTTATTTTAGAGAAAATTATATTACCAAAGAAACCACGAGCCCAGACAAAAAATTATTTGTCAGTCCAAGACTTATAATTTTCCATGTGCAAGGAGCAGACTTTGAATGTTGTATACTCTCCCCAAGGAGATCTCACATAATGTTTCTCATTTCATATGTGGCCAGGCAAGATAATGGGGAAGGAAGAACCTCACAGAGGTGGAAGGGAAAAGGATGAGGGTGGAGAGAAACAATGGACGAGGGAGGTCCTCTCCAAGGGCAAAACCAGAATTTAATCATGAAACTTAGCGAACTGCCAGGCCAGGGATATATAACAATACCTACCCATAGGATTTCAGAGTTACTCTGGACAAGTCTGTTGCATATCTTCCATTGTTTTCTTTTCTGAATGTGGTATCTATTATGGGTGTCCATCATTATATTTTGGACTTCATAGGAGGTAGATATCTTGTCCTGTTACATCATAAGTTGTTACTACACCGTAAAGCACCACATCTGGACTTGATAGAGAGGACTATACATCAAAGATCTTGAATTTAGAACCAGAAAAAAAAATGACTATATTGTTTTCCTTAGGGAGAAAATGAGTGTTTTTTAAATACAGGAATATATTAGTTTTCTATTGTTGCATAACCAATTACCACAAATTCAGTGGCTTAACACACAACACATTATTTCATAGTTTCTGTGGGTGGAAAATGTGGGCAGAGCTCAATGGGGACCTCTGCTTAGGGTCTCATAAGGCTGCAATCAAAACGTCTGCCAACTGTATTCACATCTAAATGCTTGACTAGGAAAAAAAACCCACTCCATCAATGTGTTGGCAGAATTCATCTCCTTATGGCTCTAGAACTAATGGCATCTTGTTTCTTCAAAGCCAGTAGGAGAATCTATCTTTCCAGTCTTCTAAGACAGAGTCTTATATAACATAACTTAATCAAGAGACCAATGTTTTATCACTTTTGCCATATTTTATTGCTTAGAAACAAGTCACAGACCTCACCCACATTCAAGTAAAGGGATTTACAAAGACATGATTCACTGGGGGATTAGTTCATTGTCTGTCACAGGTGAAAGTGGGACAACTGGATAACTGATGAACAGAAGACAAATATATTGGTTTTTACCAATCACTTTGTGCTTCCCTATTTTTCCCAGGATGCTCTATGGTTATGTGGCCATGTGACTAGTTCTATCCAATGAAATGTGAGCACAACCAAAGTGGGTCATTTCTAGATTGATGCAATTGCCCTTTAGTTGGTGCCAGGGCAGCCTGTGAGGCAAGCTCCTCACTAAACCTTAAATATGAATTGAAGAAGATTCTGGGAAGATAGTGGAGTAGGAAGCACCAGGAATCTGTTTCCACTTAGACAATAATTGCACTCTCAGAATCTGTCTGAGGTAACTATTTTAGAACTCTGGGGTCTGTTGCAGGCTTGCAACGTCAGGGGAATACTTGTATGGTAAACTGTGGTTAATTTGGGTCAATTTCAGTTCTTATTACAGTAGCAGCTACCCATCCCCCATCCTCAGCCACATGGCAGGCAGCTCTGTACATGGTCCTTGAGCAACTTGCACACAGCTTTTGGGAGGCAGGGTGGGCAAAAAGGACCCTGTCCTCCAAATATCTGGGATCTGTGCTCTGATCACTGATTGCTGCTTCTGATCACAGAGGTAAAGACAAAAAAAGCAGGTCACCAGTCTTGTCGCACCTAACCCCCTTGATACTAAACCCTCCCTTTCTGGCTGAAGGGACTTCTAAGGGATTTAAAGAGATGGTACCCTTTCTCCCCCTTTATTTTTTCACTTTTTACCCTTCTGAGAGCCAGACATTAAAGATTAAGACTTTCAAAAGTTACTGTATATACATGAAAAATTTGAAACTGACCATACATTCCCAGGGAAAGGGTCACCTGAGGAGGCGTTAAGTTTACAACTCAGGCTCGTCCTTGGTACAGAGATAGAGCACAACTTAAAAAGAAAAATAACAAAAAACATCAAATCTTGGGGAAGTGGGAGAATCTGGTTTACAGTTACCACATTATTAGAAAAGACAAGGGAAATTATTGAGTCTGGGGAACAGAAAACAAAAAAGACTTAAAACTGTTAACAGTGCCTAAGCAGCTAGTAGGACACCCCCAAGCAGACCAAAATATGCACCATGGGAGTCCTAGAAGGGGAAGAGAGAGAAGGGACAGAAGGAATGTCTGAGGAAATAATGGCTGAAAAATTCCGAAATTTGATGAAACACACGAATATAAACATCCAAGAAGCCCAACAAACTCCAAGCAAGATCAACGCAAAAAGACCCATTATGGGGCGCCTGGGTGGCTCAGTCCGTTAAGCGTTCTACTTCGGCTCAGGTCACGATCTCGCGGTCGCGAGTTCAAGCCCCGCGTCGGGCTCTGGGCTGATGGCTCAGAGCCTGGAGCCTGCTTCCGATTCTGTATCTCCCTCTCTCTCTGCCCCTCCCCTGTTCATGCTGTGTCTCTGTCTCAAAAATAAATAAACGTTAAAAAAAATTTAAAAAAAAGAGACCCATTATAATCAAAGTACCAAAAGACAATCTTGAAAGCATCAAAAGAGAAGCAAATCATCACAAACAAGGGATCCTCACATTAATCTAAGATTATCAGCAGATTTCAATTTCTCATCAGAGATTTTAGAGGCCAGTAGACAGTGGGCTGATATGTTCAAAGTGCTAAAAGAAAACAAAAATTCAACCAAGAATCCCATATCTGACAAAACTGTCCTTCAAGAGTGAGGGAAAAATTAAGACATTCCCAGATAAACAAAAATTGAGGGAGTCCATGACCACTAGACCTGCCCTGCAAGAAAAGCTCAAAGGAGTCCTACAAGGTGAAATGAAAGGATACTGGACATATAACTTGAAGTCATATGGAGAAATAAAGATCTCAATAAAGAAAAATACACAGGTAATTATGAAAGCTAGTATTATTGTAACAATGATTTGTTACTGCACTTTTTGTTTTCCCCATGATTTCAAAGATTAATGCATTTAAAGAAAATATCATTAATGTAAATGTTAGTATTACTATAACTTTGGTTTGTAACTCCAGATCTTGTTTTCTATATAATTTAAGAGGCCAATACATTTAAAATCATTATTGGGGCACCTGGGTGGCTCAGTCAGTTAAGCAACCGACTTCAGCTCAGGTCATGATCTCACGGTTTGTAGGTTTAAGCCCCATGTCAGGCTCTGTGCTGACAACTCTAAGCCTGCTTCAGATTCTGTCTCTCTCTCTTTCTGCCCCTCCCCTTCTCGTGCTCTGTCTCTGTATCTCAAAAATAAAATAAAACATTAAAAAAATTTTTTTAAAGAATTACTAATTTATTTTGGGGGCACACATGTATAAAGATATAGTTTTGTGACTGTATGATTCCACTTGTACGAGGTACTTAGGGCAGTCAAAATCATGAAGACAAAAAGACTGCATGGAAAGGAGAATGGGAAGTTATTGTTTAATGGGTATAGAGTTTCAGTCTTATAGGATGAAAGAGTTGTGGTGATGGTCACACAACAATGTGAACGTATTTAATAGCACAAAACTATACATGGAAAATGGTTAAGATGGTAAATTTTATGTTATGTATGCTTTACCACAATATAAATAAATAAATAAATAAATAAATAAATAAATAAATAAATAAATAAAACAAATTGAAGCAAGTGTCCCTGCCCTAACATACCCAGGCCAAAGCCTGGGGAGGGCATATGTTATGAGACGCACATCTGCCACACGATGGGCCTCTCCTATCCCTGTCTGCCTTCTTCTCCCATGACCTGCCAGAACTGGAAGAGATGTCCTTCTTTTACTTTATTTTCCTGTCCACTTGGAACTTCCTTAGGCTAAAAATGAGCCCTTCTGCTGTCCAACGTCTTCATACCATGTGCTATTTCCCAAACCCAGCCTCATTGCTAAGCCTTAATGAGGCCAGGATAGGAGCAAAAAAGTCGGGTTTATCAATAAGGGAAACTAAATCAGGGGACAATTCTAAAATATTGCAACTGCACCATTAACAAAGAATATTTAACGTCTCAAACAACTTCAATATATAATATCTCATTTAAGAAATGGATTCCATTGTTATCTCAACTTAATAGGTGGGAAATTGAAGCACCGAAAGGCTAAGTCACTTGCCAGGACTAGCACGAGGCCTCTGACTCCTCATCCAGTGTTTTTCCACCACGGTGTATTGTCCCTTTCATTAAGATAAGGTAGCTTTTAAGTTACTTTTCAAAGTTTTATTTCCTTAAGACTCACTCACATCACCCACTACCTCAGATCACTTATGCATTTCTTTGACTTCCTTATTAGTTTCTTACTGTCTTATTGTTTTCCTCTTTATAGATCTTTCTTTAAAGTATTTTCTCTTTATCTGTTAGAGAACGCATGCACGCACGTGCAAGGAGGGGAGAGGGGCAGAGGGAGAGAGAAAAAGAATCTTAAGCAGGCACCATGTCCAGTGCAGAGTCTGACCGGGGCTGATCCCGTGATCTGACCCGAGCTGAAATCAAGAGTCAGGCGCCCAAATGAATGAGCCAGCCTGGCACCCCTATAGCATCTTTCTTAATACTACCATCTCTTACAGGATTTTCAATAATATTCACATATGAAGAGCCCCAAGTTGCTCTCTGAATGACTATCACAATTTGGCTATCACAATTTAGGAGAAGCCAAAATAAACTTGAAGATGTGGAAAGAGATCCCCCAAGAGGATAACATTTTGGTTATATAATTAAGAACTACCATCAAAGCTTTCAAAATCCAAAATGTATACCATAGCTGTCATTTGTTCCTTGTTGGTGAACAAATATGTCAAATAAACCCAGAATTCTTACTTGGCTCAGAATTTCAACCTAAACATGATTCTGTCTTGGGAGAAAACTATAGCTTTGGCCAAAGAAAAGACATCTTTTCTGGAAGTTGTATCATTATTGAAACTTGTGCCAAAGCATTTATGTCATGATTTAGTTCAAGGTCACACAGAGGTAACAGGTGCTGAAGTTAATCTAAGAAGACAGAAAATGAAATAGCAGCCTAGAAAATACATTGTGAAACTAAAGGCAAGGGTGAGGCCCTAGAAAAATAATATAAGATATACAAAAAGTTTAATTATGATGCCCTTTTAAGTGTTATTCTCGCCCATGTCCTAGGGCCAATGTTATACTACATACAACTTACCCTTTCACACTGGTTTTCTCTGTAGGCCAAGCTACCTCCTCTGGAGACCCATGTCTCTCCCTTCTCTGCCCTGCTGTGTGTCCTGGGAGACTGACCCATATGGACTGCATCATAGACTCCCTTTCTCCCTCGCAATGGAAGAGACTAGAGGGTAGAAAAGAGAGGGGCTGGACTGTGTTTTCTTCCCAACTCCCTCCTTGAGTTGGTGATGTATTTCCAGCACCCACCCTGTCAGACAGCCCGGCTTCTACTACTCCAGGCCTCACTGGACTCTAGGACCTTATTGCCTTCCCTTACTCCCTTGTGCCTATGGACAGTAACAGTTTCCCCACTGTTTCTGGTCCCTGAGTGCCTCAACATTCCTTGTTGGTTATCTTAACTCTGCCCAAGTTTCTGTGAGTAGACTTTTCTTGACATTCTGTACAACTTTCCAGCATAGCACATCTTCTATTTTCTGCTGGGTTCCTGTTTGGCATTCTTTTCCAGGATATTTACACTTTACAAAATGATAGATTTAGGTACAGAAGTACATTTAAAGTAGACAGTTTTTACAATTCAGATCAATAAAGTTCAGATCAATAGAGCTCCAATCAATTTCCATCAGGTAATTTCAGACCAAGATTCATTGAGAGTTTACAACTCAGTTTTGAAGGTTCAAGAACTTCAATTTTATCAATTCACCTGGAGTTCACCTGTAATTCATGCCAAATTCACAGGACACTGAGTTATATTTCCAGACTTCCTTTTATTATCTTCAAGAAGTGAATCTGACACCAGAACCATAAGGTCATCAGCTCAGGTGGTCTCCTTTCTGGTGGATAAAATCCTTTAGAGACTTGGGGCACCTGGGTGGCTCAGTTGATTGGGTATCTGACTTTGGCTCAGGTCATGATATCACAGCTCATGAGTTCAAGCCCCGTGTCAGGCTCTGTGCTGACAGCTCAGAGCATGGAGCCTGCTTCGGATTCTGTATTTCCCTCTCTCTCTCTACCCCTCCCCCACTCATGCTCTGTCTCAAAAATAAATAAACATTTAAAAAAATTTAAATCCTTTAGAGTCTCAAATTATAGATCAAATGTTTGCATCACGGTGGACACAGAGTTAGAATACAGTCATTGTATATTTTTAGAGGTTTTTCCTACAAATTTAATTGCCATAATACATTGTTTTTATACACTTCAAGTATATGCCTACATGAAAACAACAACAAAACCAAATAGCACTCACATGGAATGCTATATAAAGTAATGGGAATGAACAAATTACAACTAACCAACAGTATGGGTGAATCTCACAAGTGTAATGTTGAGTGAAAGAAGACATACAAAGAGTCATACATTGTATGATTCAATTTATATAAGCACAAAGCAGGAAAGCTAATCACTGCCATTTAGAAGTCACAATAGTAGTTACCTTGGTGTAGGGGTGAAGGTGGGGATTATAACTGGAAGAGAACCATGAGGGGGGATTCTCGAGAGGGTGATATTCTCTTTCTCAATCTAGGTGCTCTTTACACAAGTGGATCAGTTTGTGAAAATTTACATCTACATAAGGGTAAATATTTTATGTTTATACTACACTTTAATAAATGATTTTTAAAAAAATTAACAGTACCACTTCTAGAACCAAAGCTTCTCTCTTTGGGACAATACTGTAGATCCACTGACCGATGACCACCAACTTGGTTTATCCAGTGGGGTATTCATTGTCAGTTTTGAAGTTTCTATCATGATATTATCTCAAATAATAATGTTCAACATCACAGCTATTTTTTTTTTTTTAGAGAGAGAGAAAAAGAGTACAAGCAGGGGAGGGGTAGAGGGAGAGGGAGAGAGAGAATCTTAAGCAGCCTTCATGTCCAGCGGAGCCTGAAGCAGAGCTTGATCTCACAACTATGAGATCATAACCTAAGCCGAAATCAAGAGTTGGATGCTCAACCAACTGAGATACCCAGGTGCTCCTTCATCACAACTATTCTAGATTATGAATGAATGATGAAATAATGATGATGCTCTGGTTTCATTGCACAAAATTCTTAGAAATAATTTCCTAGGCTGGACTATTTCTGGAAAGTGTTCCATGGATGTTTTTTAAAAACATTTTTTGGGGTGCCTGGGTGGCTCAGTTGGTTAAGCATCTGACTTCGACTCAGGTCAAGATCTCACGGTTCGTGAGTTCGAGCCCCACATCAGGCTCTGTGATGACAGCTCAGAATCCGGAGCCTGCTTTGGATTCTGTGTTTCCCTCTCTCTCTGCCCCTCCCCCACTTGTGCTCTGTGTCTCTCTCTCAAAAATAAATAAACATTAAAAAATTAAAAATATTTTTATGTGTCTCTGGATACATCAGAGCAGTGATTTGTAGTCAGATGTGTGCCTTGGAATCTCACCTCCACACCTGTTGACTCAAAGCCTCCATGAGTCGTTTCCCACTTTCTTGTCATATATATTTTCAGAATGTGTCCTGGGTGAATCATACGCACTTCCCTACTTAAAAACTGCTCTCCTGTTCCAACACATATTGGTACACCAAGGTTCATAGCAGCGTTATTCTCAATGGCTAAAAGGTTGAAACAACTCAAATGTCCCTGGATGAAAGAATAAACAAAATCTGGTATAAACATGCCATGGAATATTATTCGGCCTTTAAAAGGAATAAAATTCTGACACGTGCTACAACATTGGTGAATCTTTAAGATATTATGCTAAGTCAGACACAAAAGGACAAATCTTGTCTGACTCCCTTTATATGAGGTCCCTAGAATAGTCAAATTCATAGAAACAGAAAGTAGAATGGTGGTTGCCAGGAACCAAGGGGAAGGGGAATAGGGAGTAAATGTTCAATGGGTACAGATTTCAGTTTGGGAAGATGAAAAAGTCTTAAAGATGAATGATAAGAGACGGTTGTACAACACTGTGAATTACTTACTGCCACTGAACTGTACACTTAAAAATGGTTAATGTAGTGGGGCACCTGGGTGGCTCAGTTGGTTGAGCATCCAACTCTTGATTTCAGCTCAGGTCATAATCCCAGGGTCATGGGATCAAGCCCCGTGTTAGGCTCCACGCTGAGCATGGAGTCTGCTTAAGAATTTCTCTCTCCTTGGGGCGCCTGGGTGGCTCAGTCGGTTGGGCGGCCGACTTCGGCTCAGGTCACGATCTCGCAGTCTGTGAGTTTGAGCCCCGCGTCGGCTCTGTGCTGACAGCTCAGAGCCTGGAGCCTGTTTCAGATTCTGTGTCTCCCTCTCTCTGACCCTCCCCCGTTCATGCTCTGTCTCTCTCTGTCTCAAAAATAAATAAACGTTAAAAAAAATTAAAAAAAAAAAAAAGAATTTCTCTCTCCCGGCGCCTGGGTGGCTCAGTCGGTTGGGTGTCCGACTCTGGCTCAGGTCATGATCTTGAAGTTCTTGAGTTCGAGTCCCACGTCAGGCTCTGTGCTGACAGCTCAGAGCATGGAGCCTGCTTTGGATTCTGTGTCTCCATCTCTCTCTCTGCCCCTCCCCTGCTCACGTACTCTCTCTCTCTCTCTCTTTCTCTCTCTCCCTCTCTCTCTCTCAAAAATAAATAAACATTAAAAAAAAAAAAAGAATTTCTCTCTCCTTCTGCCTCTCTCCCCAGATCATGCTCTCTAAAAAAAACAAAAACAAAACTTTATGTAGTAAATTTTATGTTATGTATATTTTACCACCCAACAAAACCACTCTTCTGGAGTTTTATTTAGCTTATTTTATAACAAAATAAGCTAAGAGTTTACACTATTGGAGGAAGATCATAAAACCAAACCCAAGGGCCATTAAGAAACTCTTGTGGCACCAGCAGCCCTCCATTTGAAGTCCAGAATTCCCCATAGACTTGTATGTAGACAAAGGATTTGTACAGTGGCCATTTTGGTTCTTGTTTATTTTGTCTGGATGTTGACTGGTGGGAACAAGCATTATGTAGTCAGTCTAAAGCCTACATATGGTTCCTGTGGTGCACTGATTAAAAACAGCGTCATCTCATTGAACTCCTTAGGAAGCAAAGCCCTACCTGGCAACAGTTGCCATGCCAGAGGGACTTTGTTTAAACAACATTCTGAAACATCACGAAAGAAACCCTGCAATAAAGGCTTTCATTCCATTTTGCCTTGACTCATCTAAAGAAAATATTATTTTTCTATGAGAATTATCATGTGATTGTTTACAATAATAATGGTAGTTTATTATTTTAAGCATTTGGTATTATTTATTATTATTATTGATTGATTGATTATTTAGGCATTTATGTTGGTTTAGTTTGTTCGTAATAAGATTTGTCTCACCCACCTAGCTGTCAAAGGAAACCAGAAAACCCTTGTGGCCTTCATAAGCTCCTTTTGGGGAAGAATTCTGGTTCATTACAACTTCAATGAGGATATTCAACAGAAGAAATTTTTCAAAATGCTTAGCATGTATCAACAAAGTTAGCAAATTACACTGTCACTAAAATTGTCCAAATATCTCTTTTGTAACCATTGTATTCCTAACAATCAGATTTCTAGAGGTAGGTGTCCTAATACAATTATGAACTCTCCAATCCACCACTTTTTGAAATCCAGTCCCAAATACATTCTTTTCTCTTTTGTTAACTAAAGTTGTGGCAAATATAGGTGCTATTACACCCCCAATCCACTACCACCACCAAAAAACCCCCAAAAACAAACCAACTAAACCTTTTACAAGCTAAATAGCTGATGAAATTAAAGTGTGAGGGGACTTTTCAGCCAACCGTGGTTCCAAATTAAAGTGCATTGGGTAAGGCCATCCTCTTTTTCGATACGTCATACTTTTATGATTGCAGATGGCCCCCAGTGTATGATGGTTTGACTTGTGATTTTTGCAACTTTACGATGGTGCAAAGGTGATATGCATTCTGTGGAAGCTGTACCTTGAATTCTGAATTCTGACTTTCTTCCCCAGGCCAGTGATATGCAGCACAATACTTGCTCATGATGCTAGACAGGGGCAGCAAACCACAGCTCCCCATCAGCCACACAATCACGAGGGTCAACAACCAATAAACACACTTACAGCTACCTGTACCCATACAACCCTTCCGGTTTTCACTTTCGGTATCGTGTTCAATAAATTACACGAGGTATTCAATACTTGACTATCAAATAGGCTTTCTTTTAGATGATTTTCCCAACTGTCGGTTAATGCAAGTGCTCTGAGCATGTTTAAGGTAGACTAGTTGCTATGGTGTTCAGTAAGTCAGGTTTATTAAACACATGTTCAACCTAACGTGATTTTCTACTTACAAGGGGTTTATCAGGACTGATTAATGAGCTGTACCAAAGCAGCAATGGGTTTTGGGGGTTGCACAACACTTCACATATTTATTACCTCCTGCCAGAGAAACGTTTAGAACCTGTTTCCTTGGTAACAGAACACTGTATTAGTTTTCTACTGCTGTTGTAACAAATTACCACAATTTTAACAGCTTGTAAATCACAAATGTATTACCTTGCAGTCCTAGAGTTCAGAAGCCTGGTATCAGTTTCACTGAACTAAAAAGTCCAAGTGTCATCAGGCCTGCCATGGGGAACTCTCCGGGAGTCTACTTCCCTGCCTTTTCCAGCTTCTAGATGTCACCTATATTCCCTGCCTTGTGACGCCTTCTTCTATCTTCAAAGCTCATCACTGCAACCTCCCCTTCCATTGTACCATCCCCTTCTTCTACTCTACCTTTAACCCTTTTGCCTCCCTAAGGACCCTTGTTAATACATTGGACCCACCTAGATAATTCAGGATAATATCTCTACCTCAAGATTCTTAATGTGATAATATCAGCAAAGTTCCTTTTGCATGTAAGGTAACACATTCATAGATTTGGAGGAGGAAGCTGGCCATTAATCAGTCTATCATAAGTAGCTGTATTTCCAGCTGAAACATTAAATTTACAAACTTCTCTCCCAGATGCAATTATAAGATTAAATTTTGGCCAAAGAGACGTAATAGGCAGAACTTCTAGAAAGAACAGTTAAAGGAAGTTGATTTAACTGCAAAATGCACTCTTTTGTTCTTCCTCTTTTCTTCCTCCCTTCTGCCCAAAACATAGACATGATGGCTGGATGTTAGCAGCTACATTGGACCTTGAGGTTAACACTGGAAATAGAACTCATGACTAGGATAATGAAGCAAAAAAGACAGAATAAGCCTGGGACTTTCAGGGTCACTGTACCAGACTGAAATGCCAAACTCTGGACTTATTTTACATGAGAATAAACTCTTGGGTACATAAGTCACTCCTTGTGTTTATATTACTATCAGCCAAACACAGTTCTTGTCTGATATTGTCTAATTCAGAAGATCTACCTTGTCAGTTGATCGGAGGGTACTTTTTGAGAGTCACACTGCACTATGTGCCTCTATAATTAGTTGGGCTTTCAAACTAAATTTAGGAAAAGGAAGGAAGGAAGGACAGAAGGACGGAAGGAAGGAAGGGAGGGAGGGAGGGAGGGAGGGAGGGAAGATTAGAGGGAGGAAGGAGAAAGAAAGAAAAGAAAAAGGAAGGAAAAAAAATGTGTCGACTCCCATAAATGAAACCTTCAGTTAGGGTTGGCACCAGGCACAGCCTGACTTTAAGCCAAACTAGAACATGAAGACCCAGGCTGACTTTGCCTTCTTAGGACATCATCATCTGGCTGGTTCCTCTCATGGTAGCAAAATGGCTGCAGTAACCCATCCTTCTCATATCTTTATTTCTCTAAGCCTAGAGGAAGAGTAAAAGCCTCTCTTCCTGAAGCCCTGTAAGGTCTCCTTAGGTCTAATTGATTATGATTAGATTATGTGCATATTTCTGAAGCAGTCACTGAGGGGGATGGGAGTTGGGATATATTGTTTCCTTTGTTTTACACCCACACCAATCAGGACCTACCCCTACAGATGTGAGTGGGATCCATCCCACACAAACAACATGGCTAAGAACCAGGGGAGGGTAGTAAATTGCCAAGTATGTTACAGAGACATTGAGAATTCCTAGGAGGTTTACTGGGTCAGCCTACCAGTTTCCTAACAGACTTCTCTAGGAACTTTGAGAATTTGAGCCATACAATAATTAGCAAAAATGTTTCTACCTCAAGAAGTGAGGATTTAATGCAAACATGTCTAATTCCTAGCCCACAGCTGGCCTCAGTCTTCCATTCTGTTTACACCATCATTCCTGAACTCTTGTCTTCCCCAGAACAGAAGAGAGTTCTCTTGGTGGTAGCCCCAAGGTTAAATCTACTCCAAGTTTGTTGGCATATACATTCTGCAAGAAATTACATGGCCCTGAGACACTATTTCCATGCAAACTCTAAAGTGGGTAATGTCAGCACATCACCTCCTAGGAACAATAGAAGCTTGCTTCTCCCTGTTTTTATGCACATAGATTCAGCTCATTTCTTGTGTGCAATTCAACCAGTCTAGTACCTTCAATGTTCAGGCTTTGTTTTCCCTTTCCTTAGTGAATGTACACCAAATCCATATGCACATGTACACTCAACCTGTCACACAGTAGGTTCTTTTACAAATAGGTTTAATCTTAAGTAAGGTAAATTTACGGGGTGCTGGGAGGCTCAGTCGGTTAAGCATCCGACTTTGGCTCAGGTCATGATCTCATGGTCTGTGAGTTTGAGCCCCATGTTGGGCTCTGTGCTGACAGCTCAAAGTCTGAAGCCTGCTTCAGATTGTGTGTCTCCCTCTCTCTCTGCTCCTCCCCCACTCATTCTCTCTCTCTTTCTCTCTATCTCAAAAATAAATAAACATTAAAAAAAAACTGGGCACCTGGATGGCTCATTCGGTTGGGTAGCCGACTTCAGCTCAGGTCACGATCTCAGGGTCTGTGAATTTGAGCCCTGCATTGGGCTCTGTGCTGACAGCTCAGAGCCTGGAGCCTGCTTTAGGTTCTGTGTCTCACTCTCTCTCTCTCTCTGCCCCTTCCCTTATCACTCTCTGTCTCTCTCTCTCAAAAATAAACATTAAAACAATTTTTTAAATAATATAATAAGGTAGATTTTATTTCCTTTCTTAAGTTTTCCAAAATACAGAAAATAGACTTCCAGGTATCCATGACTGAGATTAAACAAGCATGAACTCTTTGCCTTATTTATTTTAGTTTTTGTGTATTAAATATTATTTTCAGAACCAAGATAGTTTAGATATGGCTAAAACCCCATACTTCCCACTTTTCTTTTTCCTTTTCTTCCTCAGAAATAACCACCACCCTGAAGATAGAATATATCATTCGCATCCTTTTTTTTTTTTTTTTTTTTTTTTTGGTGTTTGCTAACATTTTTCTCCATATGTATATATCCAGACACAAGATATACTCTGGTTCAATCCTAATATGGCTAGGATCCCAGCAAAAAGCTGATGATGGCACAAAGCGTTAATTAGAAAGAGAGTGATAAAGAGGGTAATGCAGAGACTGTTTATAGAAGTATGGGCAGTTTTAGGGGCGCCTGGGTGGCGCAGTCGGTTAAGCATCTGACTTCAGCCAGGTCACGATCTTGCGGTCCGTGAGTTCGAGCCCCGCGTCAGGCTCTGGGCTGATGGCTCAGAGCCTGGAGCCTGCTTCTGATTCTGTGTCTCCCTCTCTCTCTGCCCCTCCCCCGTTCATGCTCTGTCTCTCTCTGTCCCAAAAATAAATAAAACGTTGAAAAAAAAAGAAGTATGGGCAGTTTTAAAGAACAAGACATGGTAAAACATCCAGGGAGTAGCAACAGTGGGAAGCCCTTGTCACCTCTGAACATGAAAGGGCAGAGAGAGGGACTAATGTTTCCAGAATCTGCTGTGAGTTACAGCATGGGACAGGGGTTTGACAGCAGCTTTGACTTTCAGTAGAGGAATTAGAAGATCTCAATTGTTGTTCAAACCAAGGTCAACCAGGGAAAATCAATATCAGGCTCTCTTTCCTCCCTCTTCTGATCACCTGCCTGTGCCTCCCATTGGCCACAAACCAACTGGAAGGCAGGAGAGGCTATGTGATCTATTTGTAGAGGCCAGTTTCTTATGGCAGAAAACAGGAAAGAGAAGGGTAGCAAATGGATCCGAAAAGGCAAACGGATAATAACACAATTTCTCTGTATTTTAAAAACTAACATATAGGGCGTCTGGGTGGCTCAGTTGGTTAAGCATCCAACTTTGGCTCAGGTCATGATCTCACGGTTTGTGAGGTGGAGCTCTCTGCCCCTGCTTGTATGCACTCTCTCTCTCTCTCTCTCTCTCTCTCAAAAATAAAATAAATATTTTTTAAAATTAACATATGTATTATCAAAAAGTACATGAATTCAATTTTTAATTGATGTGTGAACTGCTTCCTTCCATAAAACCATAAATTAAAAATTCAAGTTACTAAACTAGAACTTTTATCTCTGAACACTACAGCTGTTTTCAGAGTTTTGCATCCGTCCCCACAACCAATTTTACAACATCCTTATTTTCTCAGTAAGAATTCCACACCCCTTAGCTGTTACTCCACTACCCTTTCATTTTCAACTCCCTTTGTCACTTGCTATCACACACACTACAAGAAGTAATGTATGCAATTTCCTAATTTACACAATTTATAATTTTCCTGTAAATTCTGACTCCAAAATCTCATGAACTAAACCAGATATATTTATGGTAACATGGTTGACATTCTTCCCTTATTTATGTATTACCCTTCAATACAGATGCCCACATTAATGTGTCAAACAAATCAATAACTACATGCTCCATTCTTATTCTTTTAAGTTACTATTAGATATGCTCTGAGGCTTTTAATTATGTTGGGGAGATTTCAATTATTTCTGGCTTCTTACAATATTGTCTTAGGTACGTAAAATAACCTTTAGGATACAATATATTATTTAAAAGTTTAAAATTATATTAATGGGGGCAAACAAAAGAGAAGATGAGATACTCTGAAGGTAGTTCTGCTTTACTAAGGATTTATCAGAACCTTTATTGATGTACTGCCTCTAATTTGAATTCCTTCATTTGAGTGTAATGTACAGAAACAAATGAACATCTGAAGGAGAACAAACAAAAAATATAAAAAGGAGTGAGTATGGAGAAAATAGAAGTGGCTCTTTGCATCGTCTCACTGCGCGAAGGAGAAGGCTAAGGAACACCTTGGCGGTCCTTAAGTTTAAGGAGAGTATGTTAGTTCATTTCCGTCTCCTCAGATGCCTACATATATACTCTTCCTGGACAATACCCTCTACTTTCACCATTTCTGTTACCATTTATATTCCACATGCAGATTGTGGATTTATGGCTCCAGCACCAAACCTGTCTTTTGGTTCTAGACTAACATATCCCACTGAACATCTTTACTTGGAGGTTTCATGAAACTCAACATGCCAAAACTGAACTCATCTTTCCCCATAGCAGCAGATAGACTCTAAGGTGACCCTTCATTCCTGCCACACAGTGTTCACACCTTTGTGTGAGCTCTTCCCCTTGAGAGTGGATGGGACCTGTGACTTGCTTCTAACCAGTAGAAGGTGGCAAAATTGAGGAGATGGCACTTCTGGGACATGATGTTCTCTAAGATTCCCTCTTGCCAGCTGACTCACACTAGAGACTCTCTTTGCTGGCTTAACAAAGTTGGTAGTCATGTTGGCAGATTCCATGTGGCAAGAATCTATGGCCAACCTCTAGAAACTGCAACTGGTGTTCTCAGGGAGCTGGGGGCAGCCTCCAGCCGATCATCACCAATGAAGTGGGGTCCTCAGTCCTACAACCATACGGCATGAATTTTGCCAACAACTTGAGTGGGCTTACAAGCAGATTCCCTGGAAGCAGATGAACTTCCAGGTGAGAATGCAACTTGGCGAGCACCTTGACTGCGCCTGTGTGACCTTAAGCAGAGGATCCAATAAGTCATGTCCAACTTCCTGACCCACTGAAACTGTGACATAATAAATATGTTAAAGTTGCTAAGTTTGTGGAAATTTGTTACATAGCAAGACAGAACTAATACACCCCAAACTTCATCTTCTACTTCTTTTCTCTGTTTCTCTCTTTTTTAAAGACTCTATTTTTTAAGTAATCTCCACACCCAACATGGGCTAGAACTCACAATCCTGAGACCAAGAGTCGCATGCTCCACTGACTGAGCCATCCAGGCACCCCTTTTCTCTGTCTTTTTAAAGGACTGTATATTCTACTCTACTTATCAAGCTATCTTGAATTCTTCCCTCTTCTTCACCCCACATTCAACCAATCCCTTTGGGCTACCACTTCTGCCTCCTGAATAGCTTCCTAATTCTTTAAGGATGGCATATATAAATTCAGATCTTTAGAATCATTTGCCCAGATATCACTGCAGCCTTTTTAATCAGTCTCTCTGCCTCTAACCTTTACTGTTTCCAATCCACTCCCATAGGACTACCAAATGTATCTTTCTAAAAGCATAAATCTAATGAATTCACTCCATAACTAAATGACTTTGGGGACTTGGAAAAATCAGACAGGTTCAAGACAAAATTCAGAGTCCTTGAGGCACCTGGTTGGCTCAGTTGGTTAAGCATCCAACTCTTGATTTCTACTCAAGTCATGATCTCAGGGTTTGTGAGATCAAGTACCACATCAGGCTCTGCACTGTCAGTGCAGAGCCTGCTTGGAATTCTCTTTCTCTCTGCTCCTCCCCCACTCACTCTCTCCCTTAAAAATAAACAAACTTAAAAAAAAAAATTCAGAGTCCTTAGCATAATTTTGATCCAACTACTCCTACTTGCTTAGTTTCCTTTCTCACCATTTCTGCTCTCCTCACACCACACATCCAGCTCCCCACATGCATCTTGTTTTCTCACTGCAAATATACTGGTATAGACTGTTCCTCCTACCTGGTGCTCCCTTTCTGTCCTTAGTTAACTGGAAACTTCCTATTCATCACTTTTTACTTAATTCTTACATCATTTCCTCCAGAACACTTTCTTAGACCTCACTACCTGGACCCTGTCTAAGTTAGATGCCCTTCCTATGTGCAGTCTGAGCCACCTGGGCTTTTCTTGATCACAGAAAGTTGGGTTTTTCTTTTTGTTTCAGTCTTTCATATGATAGTGACCTCCTTATCTTCTGGAATCTTATCTTATTAATTTCTGTTTGCCCTAAAGTTTCCATAGTTTCTGACCCAAGCAAGAAATGGTCACTTATTTGGTTAATGAGTTAAGTAAGTTCACACTTCTAAGATATATGGAAGTTGACAGAGAATACAGTTAACACTGGCCCTGTTCTTGATTTTCCCCAACAGTTCTTCTAGAATTACACGGGCCCGGGGCACCCAAGTGTCTGCTTTGGGTTCTAAGAAGTTAAACTGCATTTCTGATCATGAATTTGTCTCTTCGCCCTAGCGAGAGCTGAATCCCTGCAGTTTATGTACTCTTTAGAGACACGCTTACTGTGAGTAGATTTAAACCGCCCTGTGCCTGTAAAATGTTGCTACATTTGTTGAGATGCTTATGTTCTCGTCTGGGAAGTTATCACAGATCATATCCTGTAATCCTGAGAACTGCAGGAAGCATGTGCAGATGTTTTCATCTCACACGGAAGAAGGCGTCACAAAAGGCACCAGACTGGGTTTGACAAAGTTCATCTTGAACTGAATTACGGCTGTCCAACATCTGGTGTTATTTAATAGGTAACAACACGGGTTTGAGAAAAGTTAAAAATTTTTTTTTTGTTTACTACTTGAAAGTGAGGCATTTAGGGTTGCTATCCTGCTACTGTTGGGAGTGCATCTCCTGTATTGAAACTGGATACTGTACATCAAGGTTCATCCTGGGGAAGGGCATACAAGCTATTCTGAAAGACATGGTTATTTTCACAGCCAAGCATCTTGGGAAGAGAAAAACCCTAAATAGGGTAAGAAGGCATCTCTCTCTCTCTCTCTCTCTCTCTCTCTCTCTCTCTCTCTCAATCTCTCTCAGCCTTTGTTGCAAGAATGTACCTGAAGCCCCTTATAAGAGGAAGGAAACTGGCTTTTACCATGAGTTCATGTGTTAACTAGGCAGAAGTGATGCTGTACGGATGAACCAGAATTACAAAAACAGTCGTATCTCGTAGCCAGTAGTCTGTATTATGTTTCCCTTCCATTTCCCCTAAGACTACAGTCAAGTTTTGTTACGATGTAGAGCCTAGTTTCAGCTCAGCTTGAGGATTTAAGTCTGTCTGTGCTTGATTTGGAGTGATTTATTCTGAAACCCAAGTGAAGAGAGTGTGCTAATAAAAAGGAGGGTAATCAATGGTTTCATGTGCTACAAAGAGGTCAAGAAGAATGAAGGCAAAAAAAAAAAAAAAAGGCTACTGGGACTCTGCAGAATGGAGGTCAACAGGGCCATTCTAGATGGCCGTTACAAGAACGTAATGAAACTAATCACCCAATTACAGTGCCTAAAGATGGACAGATAAAAGAAATGGATACAATCAGTTTAGAACATTCTTTCCGTTACAAACTAAAAGAATGAATAGCCTTTTTTAGTTAAAAATTATTTTAACTTTCATACTGTCAAATGGCAGATAAAGAAACTGAGTCTCAGATTATGAATTCCCAAAGTCACCAAACTAGAAAGTGGTAAAGTCATACTTTTCCTCCCTCAAGTTCAATTATTTTCCCCACCAGCTTTACGAAATGAGCTGGTGGCTTGAGAACCAAACTAAATAGCTGTATTCAGATCAATGGATGTGTTCAGTTTCCAGAAAATATCTTTAGGAAGGAGATGTGTTCTTCTTTATTAGTTGTTTCCTGATTTCTGGAACACAGACATGATGGGTAGAGCCTGAGGCACCATCTTGGACCATTAGGGGGGCATTTACTTGCTAAGAATGGTAGACAACAAGAGAGAAATCATCTAGCCGGCATCTGCCAGCCCTGAACTGTCTACCTCCAGCGTTTTCATGAGAGTGAAACAACGCGCCCATATGGCTATCTTATTTAAGCCATTACTATTTTGAGCTTACTGTCACTAAAGGAAAGATCTAATAACGTTAACTGACACAACTGGTAAAGTGGACAAGGGAGTGTAGACATGCTGATAGGAAGGAAATGGTTTGTGATCTTGGTAATCTCAACAGGAATTAGGGGTTATGTGTGACATTATCCTTATTGTGGTCTTGCTGGGTTTGGCTAGTAAAATGATGAACTATGGTGGACATTTGTTCTCTTTGTCTCATCAGCACCCCTTAATCCTTTGGAGAATTTGTTATTTTTTCCATGTGTTTCTAGTGAGATTGCCATTACATTACTACCCCTCAGTTTAAGGGGGTCTGCAAGTGACTCAGGCAATTCTGCCTTATAACTGTGCCCTCTTCCATGTATTGGGATGATTGGCTCAATGGCAGACACTTGACCCAAGCCAAGCCAATCAAAGTCCTCTGAGATTGCCTTAAATGGCTCTAGAGGATAAAGCATCCTTTGACTCCGAATATACACAATAGGAAAGAGGTAAAACTGGTGCTGGTTGAAGCCATGTTTCCTGAGTCCGCAACAGAAATGAGGTCAAGAAGAGATAAACAAGGGCACGTGGGTGGCTCAGGTGGTTAAGTGTCTGACTCTTGATTTTGGCTGAGGTCATTATCTCACAGTTTGTGAATTTGAGCCCTGCTTTGGGCTCTGTGCTGACAGTGTAGAGCCTTCTTGGGATTCTCTCTCCCTGTCTTTCTGCCCCTCCCCTGCTCACACTATCACTGGCTCTCTCTCTCAAAATAAATAAATAAACATTAAAGAAAAGATAAGCAGAAGTGAGAGTGGGTAGATGGAAGTGGTTGAGAGAAAGAGAGATTGGGCCTCAGATTTCATGACATAATTTGACTCCTTGGATCTATTTGTGCCTTAGCTAACTGCAGTAGTTTCTTATTACTGTCGTAACAAATGGCCAAAAATGTAGTGGCCTAAAACATTATAATTTATTACCTTACAGTTCTGGAGGTCAGAAATCCAAAATCAATCTTAATGAGCTAAAGTCAAAGTATTGGCAGGACTTGTTCCTTCTAGAGATTCTAGAGGAGAATCTGGTTCCTTGCTTTTACTAGATGCTAGGGCCTGCTTGCATTCTTTGGCTCATGGCCCTTTTCTCCATCTTCAAAACCAGCAGCATAGAATTTTCAAATCTCTTTGTCTCTATGTCTCTATTTTTCTTTCTGACCTCTGCTTCCTTGGGAGCTTTCTACCACAAAAACCTTTAGGATCCTCTACATTAGCCTTTTAATCACACTAACCCCATCCCTAGGCTCGTAAAAAAAAAAAAAAATTATTTTCTTCTTCTCTTCCTCTTGTCACTTGCAAACAGGAGTCCTAACTGACCATACAACTTCTTGTACAAAATCTAACAGAATAAGTATTTTGAGTCCATTTTGATTTATCATTGCCTATAAGCCTCTTCACGCAGGTCAACATGGCTTCATCATAGGAATTCATCCACCCAGTGTACTCTAGTAAAGATTCTCAGGATTCATGGGTATTGATGTCCTGGGTAAATCAAACAATGATCTTGTCTTTTCCATATTCCTAACCCCAAGAAGTTTAAGATGTTACAGCAAAATCACCACCAAATAGTAGTATATGAATTATTAAGATATTATTTAGAATGGGCTTATGCCCTGGAAATCTCAACTCCTTAATTCTTTACAGGAGTTAAAACCTTATACAAAGAAAAACTCTAGACAATATATGAAAGGAACTACTTGAGCACTCTGAGTAAAAAACAGCAAGTCATGGAGACTTCTCTCATGGAGAAGACTGAACACTTGAAAGACCTCTACGGGGGTGAGTTGCTTTGCTTTGCTTTGCTTTGCTTTGCTTTTTTTTTTTTTTTCTCTCTCTGTTATCTATTGTTTTAGTGTTGACCTAAAGAAAACTTCAGTTGTATGTAACTATGTATCAACATGGACAACTATAACTCTGAGAGAAATTCCATCTTTCTAACCAGAGTACTGGAAAAGGGGCCCTCAGAAATTGTAGAGAATAATGGAAATATCAGAGAGCAGAGAGCTGGAGAATATCTTCTAATTCTGTGTATGAACCAACATAAGCCCCAGGCTCACTCTCAAGCTATGCATGCATGGAATAGATGTCAGAGCCTCACCATATAATATTTTAACTGTCCAGGACACAATCTGGAATTACTCAACATACAAAGAACCAGGAAAATATAACCAATTTTTAAGAGAAAAGACAATCAACAGATGCAAAGTCTGAGATAACCCAGATCGGGGCAAACTTTTTCTGCAAACAGACAGATAGAAGGAATATTTTAGGTTATGTAGGCCATATTGTCTCTGTCACAACTCAACTCTGTCATTGTGGTACAAAAGCAGTTATAGATAATATTTCCATGAATGAATATAACTATGTTCTAATAAAATTGTGTTTACGGAAACAAATTTGAATTTCATATAATTTTTACATGTCACAAAATATTAGCTTTCTTTTGATTTTTCTCCCAATCATTTAAAACTTTAATCTTAGTTAAAGCTTTAGTTTAGTCTGGAAACAATTCTTTGCTCATAGGCCATACAAAAACAGGCAGCAGGTTAGATTTGGTTCACAGGCCTTCACTTGCTGACTCTTGGTCTAGCTGTTGGAAGTAACACTCTAAAGTGTATAGGAGCACCTGCATAGCTCAATAAGTTAAGTGTTCAACTTTGGCTCAGGTCATGATCTCACAGTTCATGGGTTCAAGCCTCGCGTTGGGCTCTGTGCTGACAGCTCAGAGCCTGGACCCTGCTTCGGATTCTGTGTCTCCCTCTCTGTCTGCTCCTCCCCTGTTCATGCTCTGTCTGTTAAAAAATAAATAAACATTAAAAAAATTTTTAAGTAGCTATTGTAACAATACTCCATCAAGTGAAGGTAAACATTCTTGAAATGAATGGAAAGATACTCAAAGTTTTCAACTGAGAAATGGAAATTATCTCTATCTACTATAACAAATTGGAATTTTGAAACAGAAAAATACTGTATCTAAAATAAATGTCAAGAAACTCAGGAAATCTTCAAATACTCTTTGTAATGCTCTGCTCCACCAAGATACCCAGTAGGATTAAAATGAGCTCTATGAGGAATAAAACAGATAATTTCTGAAGCAGAATGAAGTTTTATAGCACAGGACCTCAGACCTAAAACCTCTAGATACTGGATGTTATTTTATTCTTATGGGGACTGGGGCAAGGGAATGGGAAATGTGTTATCAACTAGAGAGTACCTGGGAGATAAAAACATTTTTGTCCTTTTTAGTATTTGTTTTTTGCTTTATTATCATATCTTTTTAAGTTTTTATTATAAAAGTAATACATATCTATAAAAAATTTCCCAATGATACACAAGTATTTATGTTAATACATAAAATATAAAGTGGAAGGAAGTTAGTTCTCATCTCCCAACTCCAATCCTGAGAGATAAATACTAACAGTTTATGTATCTTCTCAAACTCTTTACTAGGCACATAAAATAAATATATTCAAAAGTTTTTCTTTTAAATAAAAATAGGATGACATACATATCTTACAATTGTTCTTTTCATCCAGCAATGTGAGGTGTACATTTTCCATTTAGTATATTCAGATATACTCATTCTCTTTGATGGCTGTTTAGTGTTACTGTACTATTATTACCTAACCACTTCCTGTTGAAGATTGTGGTAGATTAAATTACAGATTCCAATTTTCCACTCTCTTATAGTCCATCTAACACCCTTGCTGTGGCTTCCTAGTGATCTTGGTATAATTTCCTATGTCTTGACTTCAGCTTGGCCACATTACATACTTTGGCCATTGGGATGTTACTAGATGTGACACAGGCAGAGGCTTGAAATGTGCTTGTGCACTTGCGATGCCCTCTGGTTCTTCTATCACTCTCAGGAAGAGCATGCTCCAGGTAGTCACTGACCCCTTTTGCCTTCCTCTCTTGGAATGAGACCACATAGAGCTTTCCCAGCTAGCTTGTAGACATTGTGATTCTGAGAATAAATGCTTTCTTTTGTATGACACTGAGTTTTAGAGTGTTTTGTTATGTGGTATCACATTTTATTATAAAAAATTTATAATAAGTATCAATCTGTTTATGCAACTTTCAGCCAGATAAATTCCTAGAAGCATAATAGTTAAGTCAAATCTTAGTATTTTTTAAGCTAGCTAGCTAATGTGGGTGATGGTAAATATTAACATTTGTTAAGCATTTTCTACATTCCAGACTCTAAGTTTTTCACATGCGTCAAGAACTGTAAAGGGTATGAGATTTTATCCTACTTGCAAGCTAACAAGTTATCTTGCCACAGTTTCGTAGACGCTGACAAAGACATGAAACTCCTGAATCAGAGACAAAGGACTTTGTTACTTAGGACAAGCAGCATATGTAGCAGCAGGTTTGTATTTGTTCCCCTTTCTCCTAAGCACCAGAGAGGCATCACAGATTGGCCCAGGTGGATAATTGCACATGGATTATGTTACAGGAAGGGATCCTTGAGTTTAGGGAATCCAAATCTTTTATAAAAGTTAGTAAGCAAACCTGCCTTTGTTCCAGTGGCAGACATTCTATGTTTCAAGACTGTTCCCTATACAAATTTTCTTGAAAAGATAGACCAGAACAAAGGGAGGTCAATGCCTCTCCTTACAAGTCATAGAGAAATAGGAGAGATCTATGGACAATTGTCTCCTAATGGTATTATTAACTGAATTCTCTCTACTTTACAAATATGTAGACTAAAGCACAGAGAATTTAGTAACTTTCCCAAGGTCATACAGCTAAAGAATAGGAGAGTCAGGCATAGTGGTCAATATTTCTAGGACAAAGATTTTTGTTTAAGAAAAATCTGAGGGGGGCGCCTGGGTGGCGCAGTCGGTTAAGCGTCCGACTTCAGCCAGGTCACGATCTCGCGGTCCGTGAGTTCGAGCCCCGCGTCGGGCTCTGGGCTGATGGCTCAGAGCCTGCAGCCTGTTTCCGATTCTGTGTCTCCCTCTCTCTCTGCCCCTCCCCCATTCATGCTCTGTCTCTCTCTGTCCCAAAAAATAAAATAAAACGTTGAAAAAAAAAATTAAAAAAAGAAAAATCTGAGGAACCCAATTCTTTCATTATCATATAAGAAGTAGTCCTTTTGATTTTATTAAGCTGTTCAGTTTATATAAGAAAAGAAATTGTATCTTGATAGCACTATAGCTAGAGAAGACTTTTTTCATAAATAATTATTTTAAGAAGCCAGGATGCTTTCCAGGAAGGCAGTATATAGGGGTAGAAAATGAAACCAGTCAAGCTGTCAAGGACTTCAAGAGACAATATGCACTTCAGACCTAATGTAGAAGCTTGATTTTATCATCAATAAGTTTGATTAAATTTACTACCTTGGCGGGCCCTCTGTATTGATTGTTATGGAGAAACAATGAAGAAAGAAATGTAAATATGGATTTTCTATTTGTTGAGAGCCAGAAGAGAAACAATTCTATTACACTTTGGATACAACATATTTCTGCTGTGACACTGATACATAGCTTACCTCAGAGCCTTGTATTTTGAGGGGCTGGACTAATCTTTGTTGACTATAACCAAGAGCATTCTTATTGTTTTCAGGAATACTTGTTGGAATGCATTACTTGTGTTTAACTCATCATATCAGTTCTTTAAGATATGTGTGTATGTGCATATTTTCAATGTGTTTTTAAGAGAGAGATGTGATTTTCCCCAAAGTCATAGAAAAATGAATAATGTTTTGACCCTTTTCATTCCATAAATAAAACAATTTTATGCTATTTATCTGATTTATTGACTCGTGGAATTCAAGGACATACTCAATATCTAAGAATGTAACTACGTCTCAGAAACAACTGAACCAAGGTCCTGACTACAGTTACAACATTTCACTCAGATGTTGAATTCTAAATAACCACTTATAGATCTTATTTTGCAACGGTTTTCCCATTTTTGCAATGATTCTCTTGACCAAAAATCATGTAGAAGAGAATTTTATGCTGAGGACATACATATAGAACCATGTAGGAAAATGGAAATCCCCACAGTCACTATGGAACTAGGGCGTAGGTTGTAAAGAAAAGGAGCAGAGCTGGAGAGACCCTCAATGGATCCATCAATGATATCCTGTACCTTCCCCCTGATATTCTAAAGCAAGTTGCAGTTTACTCTTTGTACGTAAGATGCCACAAATGAAAATAGGCAAGAAAAGGAGATATAAATAATAAAAACAAAATAACTAAGTCTGTGATGATAATACTTATGCTACCAAACCTGCAGGTTAAGACTACAGGTCTTAACGATTGGTTCAATCATTCAATTCTGATACATATGTTGTAGACATTTAGAATTAGCTATATAATATTACCCCATTCTCTCCAATAAAACTCAGGTAGTCCTCAATGCTTACTGACTGATTCATTCATTTATTCAACTTTATACATTGAGATTTTCTATATGCTGGGAATTTTACCAGTTCTGAAGTACAATTGAAGTACATCGAAGAAGTACATTTATTTTATTTTTTGAATAGGTCATACATTCAAACGATTTAAAAATCAAAATAATCCTGGGGCATTTGGATCTCTCAGTCAGTTAAGTGGCCGACTTTTTTTTTTTTTTTTTTTATGTTTATTTTTGAGACAGAGCATGAGCAAGGGAGGGGCAGACAGCGGGGGACACAGTATCTGAAACAGGCTCCAGGCTCTAAGCTGTCAGCATAGAGCCCAATGCAAGGCTTGAACCCATGAACTATGAGATCATGACCAGAGCCAAAGTCAGATGCTTAACCAACTGAGCCACGCAGGCGCCCCTAAGTGGCTGACTTTTGATCTCAGCTCAGGTCTTGATCTCGGGGTCATGAGTTCAAGCCCCACACTGGGTTCCACACTCGGCATGAAGTTTACTTCAAAAAATAAAATTAGGGGCGCCTGGGTGGCTCAGACGGTTAAGCGGCCGACTTCGGCTCAGGTCATGATCTCGCGGTCCGTGAGTTCGAGCCCCGCGTCGGGCTCTGTGCTGACAGCTCAGAGCCTGGAGCCTGTTTCAGATTCTGTGTCTCCCTCTCTCTGACCCTCCCCCATTCGTGCTCTGTCTCTCTCTGTCTCAAAAATAAACGTTAAAAAATTTTTTTAATAAATAAAATTAAATAAAATAATAAAATCAAAATAATACTAAAAGGTATATACTGTAAAGTTTTATTTGCATAGAAGTTCCCATCTACCTTTTTCCTCATCCTATGTATCCTACAGGTAGCGTGGCCATATACCCTGGTTTTCCTAGAACATTTCCAGTTTGTGCCTTTTGTCTTGTTTTAATTATTAATAATGTCACCTTTTATTTTCAAAAGCGTTCTAGTTTAAATAATAAACATGAGAGGAAAAAATCAATAAACTTGAACACAATCAAAAAATCAATGAACCCAAAAGCTACTCCTCTTAAAAAAAATCAATAAAATTGATAAAATTTTAGCCAGATTAACCAGAAAAAAAAAAAGAGAGAGAGAGAAGACAAAAACTACTACATGGAAGAGAAACTGTCATGACAGATCCACGCAGAGAGTAGAAAGATAGTAAGGTAAGACTACCAATAACTCTAAACCCATAAATCAACAACTTGGAAAAAATGGACAAATTAAAAAGATACAAACTACCTAAACTCACTCAAACAAAACAACAAAACAACAACAACAACAACAACAAAAAAACAAAAACCCAATAGTCTGATAACTATAAAAGATATTGAATTTGTAGTTAAAAGACCTTCCAACAAAGACAATTTCAGGTCCAGATGCTTCACTGGCAAATTCTAAAAAATAATTAAGAAAAAAATAATGCCAATTCTATACAATGTCTTTCAGAAAATATAAGAAAAGAAAATACCCATACATTTTATGAGGGTAGAATTATCCTAATATCACAACCAAACACATTATAATGAAAGAAAAATAAAAACCAATATCCTTCCTCAAATATAGACATAAACCTCCTTGACAAACTATTAGCAAATCAAGTCTAGGAATATATAAAAAGGATAATACAGATCAACCAAGTGTGTATTATCCTAAGAATGCAAGGTGGTTAAACTTTTGAAAAATCAATGTAATTAATCAGATTACTAGACTAAAGAAGAAAAAGATATATATAATTATCTCAATAGTACTTGACAAAAATGAATACCTTTTCACAATAAAAACTCTCAGGAACCTAGGAATGGCCAGAAACTTACATATCCTGATAAAGGACAACCATAATAACCCTACAACTAATATCAAATTTAGTGCGAACAAGGCAAGGATATCTTTCTTTCACTACTCCTATTCAACATCAGAGTAAAAATCCTAGTCAATGTAACAAATGAGAAAAAGAAAGTTATTCAGATTATGAGGGGAAAAATACTCTATTTGCAGATGACAGGATTTTTTATGTAGAAAATCCCAAAGAATACATTTTTTAAAAGTTCCTAAAACTAATAAGTGAGTTTAGCAAGGTCACAGGATAAAAGATCAAAATACAAAAGTCGAGTATGCTTCTATACACTATTTCTATATTCTATATATTTCTATGCTGTAACAATGAGCACTCAGATTTGAAACTTAAAAAACTGCTATTTAAAATAACACCCCCAAAATGAAAATGTAGATATAAATCTATGAAACTATGTATAGGACCTGTACGCTGAAAACGTCAAAATACTGATTAAAGAAGTCAAAGAAGACCTAAAAAAGTGTAGAGATGCATCATGTTCATGGATTGATAGACTCGATAATATATTAAGTTCTCCCCAATTTGATATATAGATTCAGCATATTCCCAATTAAAAAGAGAGCAGAATTTTGTGTAGGTATCAACAGGTTGATTTAAAATTTTCTAAGGAAAGGCAAAAGAACTAGAATAGCCAAAAAATTTTGAAAAAGAACAAAGTTGGAGGACTACACCTCCTGATTTCAAGAATTATTATAAACTACACTAACTGAACACAGGGTAGCACTGGTGGAAAGAGAGACACAAAGATCAATGAAACAGAATTGAGAGGCCAGAAACAGGCTCATGACTTTTAGGTAGATTAATTGATTTTTGACAAACGTGCCAAGGCAATTCAATGGAGAAATCATGGGTAATTTTTCCAACAACGGTGCTAGAATAATTGGATGTCCCTAAGCAAAAACAAAAACAAAACGCTGACAACATATACCTCATACTTTATTCATATACCTAAAGGTAAAACATAAAATGATACAACTTCTAGAAGAAAATGTAAGAAAAACAATTTGCATGACCTAGGACTAGGGTAGGAGTTTTTAGGTATGATATCAAAAGCACTAATCATAAAAGAAAAACTGGTAAGTAGGACTCTAACAAAATTAAAAACTTCTGGGGGTGCCTGGTTGGTTCAGTCGGCAGAGCAAGCAACTCTTGATTTTAGGGTTGTAGGTTCAAGCCCCACATTGGGTATAAGGATTACTTAAAGTTAAAAACAAATCAAAAACTTCTGCCATGCAAAAGAAAATGTTCAGAGAATAAAAAGACAAGCCACAGATGGGGAGAAAATGTTGTCAAAAAATATTTTGATAATGGGTTTGTATCTCAAAAAATTTATTTGAGAAATAAACCACCATTTAATTAAGAAAACAAACCACTCGATTTTAAAAATGGGCAAAAGATATATACATGTTGAAAATATGGTCAACTTCGTTAGTCATTGAGGAAATGGAAATTGAACCACAGCAAGATACCACTACATATTTAGTAAAATGGCTTAAAAATGCTAACAATATCAAGTGTGGACAATGGTGAGGAGCAACTAAGAATGTCATACAATCTTACGGATGGACATGCAAAATGGTAGAGCCACTTTGGAAAGCAATTCGGCAGCTTCTTATTAATTTACCTAATAAATAATGCCACAATCCCACTCATAAGGGTTTATCCGAGAGAAATGAAAATTTTGCTTTCACACATAAGGCTCTTTGCAAATGTTTATATCTGTTTTATTAATAATCACCAAAACCAGGAGCACCTGGGTGGCTCAGTTGGTTGAGCATCTGACTTCAGCTCAGGTCATGATCTCACAGTTAGTGAGTTCAGGCCCCATGTCAGGCTCTGTGCTGACAGCTCAGAGCCTGGAGCCTGCTTCAGATTCTGTGTCTCCCTCTCTCTCTGCCCCTCCCCTGCTCATGCTCTCTCTCTCAAAAATAAATAAAACATTAAAAATTTAAAAAAAAAATCACCAAAAACTGGAAACAACCCAAATGTCCTTCAACCAGTGAATGAATGAGCAAACTCAGATGTATCCGTTCGGTGGAATGTTAGTAAGTTACAAAAATGAATTATTATTATTTTTTAAACAACAAAACCCACTTATTTCTCACAGTTCTAGAGGCTAGGAAGTCCAAGATCAAATGCTGGCAGATTCAGTGTCTGGTGAGGACCCTCTGCCTAGTTTGCTGATGGCTGTCCTGTTGTATCCTCACATGGATGAGAGAGAGAGATCTTGTGTCTCTTTCTCTTTTTCTAAGAGCATTAAACCCACCCTCAGGACTTAGTCTAACCCTAACTGCCTTTCAACAGTTTTACCTCCCAATACCATCATGTTGGGGATTAGGGGTTCAACATATGAAATCTAGGGGTGGGGGTGACATTTAGTACATGGAGCATTATTTCTGCTACATCATGTTTTCCTAAAGTTTGTCAATGAAAGATTGAGGGAGGTATTGCTAGCCTATTACCGAAGCAGTGTCACGAAAATGTGTTTTTTTTAGGCTTTTTTTAATGTTTATTTTTGAAAGAGAGAGCACAAACAGGGGAGGGGGTAGAGAGAGAGAAGGAGACACAGAATCCAAAGCAGGCTCCAGGCTCTGAGCTGTCAGCACAGAGCCCCATGCAAGGCGGAACTCACGAATTGGGAGATCATGACCTGAGCTGAAGTCGGACACTCAGCTGAATGAGCCACCCAGGCGCCCCTATTTTTAGGCTTTTGAGAAGGAACCAAGTGGAGGAGGAAGGTGGGTGAGTGAAGGAGTAAGCTCCCTGGGGAGATAGTGGGAATGAGAGCATGCCTGTGTCTGTATAAAGATAAGCAATTCCAGGGGCGCCTGGGGGGCTCAGTTAGTTAAGCCTCCAACTCTTCATCTTGGCTCAGGTCATGATCTCATCGTTCATGAGATGAAGCCCCGTGTTGGGTTCTGTGCTGACAGCACGGAGACTGCTTGGGATTCTCTCTCTCTCCCTCTCCTCTCCCACCTCTCAAAAAATAAATAAACTTTAAAAAAGAATAAGCAATTCCACATATAACTATTTATTCAATTTGTTCTTCCTTGGGGTCTTCTCAGGACATCATTATCAACCTTTCAGCAACCTTATTAATTTAAAACAGTAGGATACTTTAGATAATCTTCAAGACCATGCTTTATCTTTATAGCTTTTTCTAGGAAGTCTATCATCCCAGAACTGAAAAGAACTTTCTAAGTTACAAATGAATTATTGATTCATGTAACAACATGGATCAATCTTAAATGCATCTGGTAACTGAGAGAGGTTAAACCCAAAAGGGTGGGACTCCATTAATGTGACATTTTGGAACTTCAAAATTATAGGTATGGAAAATATATCAGTGGTTGCTAGCGGTTAGGAGGTGGGGGGAGAGGTTGACTAGAAAGGGGAAGCATGATGGAGTTTTGAGTTTTGAGAGCAAGGAGAGTGTTCTCATGGTGGGAGACTAAGACTAATAACTTGTCAAACCCCATACAACTCTACACCACAAGAAGTGAATTTTACTGTATGTAAATTAAATAAAATCAACCAGGATGCACACAGAACACAAGATAGAATGCAGACTGGCACTCATGAATCTAACTGCATTACAAATAAATCAAATAGCCACACGGAAGCAGGTAGAGAAGAAAGGGGCTGATCTAAGTAACTTTGGAAAACTGTTTTGACTGGGTACTGTAAGGCTAAGGCATAAAGAACAGTACTCAAGCAATATGCTCTAGTTTTAAATTGTGTTTCTCTTTGGGCATGGGTTAGCAAGTTTTAAAACGACTTTATGCGTGTACTAGGGTTGAACAAACAAATAGATACATTGTAGATAATGAAAGTCAGGGCTCCAACAGTCAGAGAAAGAAGTTAAAAGTCAAGAAAGGACAAAGGGTGGAATAAGCTGTGGTGCTAATTTGAGTGGCAGTATTAGTAGGAACTCATGTTTTGTTTATTTATGTATATGCAAATATATATACAGATAGATAAAGAAATATAGACATGTATGTATATGCATGGATTGGTATATAAACATGTATTTTCTAGCTCTACCTTTTGAGAGGAGCTATCAGCAGCGATACCCTAGCATTTGATTTTAAATACCATTCTTTCATAAAAAGGAACAGGACTCCTTGGAAAAGGGGTTAAATCTGGTGGTGGTGGTGAGGCAGGGAAAATACAAGATGAACTTGGAAATCTTGCAGTGACAAAAAGTAAGGAAGTGCTAAAAAAAAAAAAAAAGCAAGAAGGGACACAGCAGCTCCTTCATGATCTCTGAAAGGCCAAAGCTAGAACAATTTTATTGGTCGAGCCATAAAATGACAACAGTATTGAATTATAACCCAAAGGATAGAACAAATATCCATAAGCCCACACTGATATAAATACACAAATGAACAAATCCAAATAAATAAATGGGAAAAAAACATAAATTCCTCCCTACAGAAGAATTCTAATTAATAAATGAGGAATATGGAAAGTCACCGTTAAGCACACCGCAATAACTGCTGTTGGTGAGACAAACTAGCTAAAATTAGTGAGTGAAAGTTTAAGGAGAAACAGGATACTTACAGAGCCTCAAAGTATCTCCCCCCCAATATTTAATAGTAGTGCAGACAGGAACACAGAAATATTTTACTGGAGAAATCTAGTAGACATCACCTAAACAGGTGATGGACCTTAACTTTAACAGTTATAAGACATACACATTGTGTGCACCCCCAGACCTGATACACTCAAGAAGTACACAATGTCACTTCTATAGTATTCGTCTCAAAATGAAGAATCTTGACCTAATCATGAGAAATCATGACAAACCCAAAATGAGGGGCATTTTAAAAAATAACTGACCAGCAGTCTTCAAAAAATCCCAGGGTCATGAAAGACAAAAGCTGAGGAAGGAGTCAGGACAAGTAAATGCAATGTAAAATCCTGGATTGTATCCTGGAACAGAAAAAGGACATTAGTGGGCAAACTGATGAAATTCAAATGAAGTTTGTCGTTTAGTTAATTGTTTAACACCAGTATTAATTTTTTTGATTTGATCATTGTAGCATGACTATGTAAGAGGTTAACATTGGCGAAAGCTGGGCGAACGGTATACGGGAACTCTCTGTGCTGTTTTTGCAGCTCTTCTGTAAATTTAAAATTATTTCATAACACAAAATTGGTAAAAATCATTTTGGGTAAGATGAAAAATTATATGGTTGCCTTACCTGCAGAGGTAATAAAAGGTATTAATGTTGCTGGTTTCTTGTGTATCCTCTCAGTACTTATTTATATAAATACAATATTCTTATTTCTCCTGTTTCCATGTACCTTGCTTTTTTCATTTAAAATGTATCCTAGAAACTTTCCATAAATACATAGATTTCCCTCATTTTCTTTTCAATGTATTTCTTATCTTATAGTTAGATGCTGAAATTTCTGTCTTGACCCACTGTTGTCAAAATGTGCAGGAGATGGAATCAGATTCAAAAGCAGGACTTTGAAGACAGACCCAAGTCCCAATAACCATTCTGTCACTTACTGGCTGCATGGCTATCTCCTATGGGAACACAACTGCATCTTAAGGCTACAGCATGAATGGGGGAGGGTCAGAGAGAGAGGGAGACACAGAATCTGAAGGCTCCAGGCTTTGAGCTGTCAGCACAGAGCCCAATGCGAGGCTCGAATTCACGGACCGTGAGATCATGACGTGAGCCGAAGTCAGACGCTTAACCGACTGAGCCACCCAGGCGCCCCTTATGTATCATCTTATTAAGACAAAAAGAGTATTCCAGTCTTGGGAAATGTAAAATAGAGCTGCAGCAATATCACCATAATCTTGATCTGAAATTCGGTCACTAGAACAATCTGAAAAGCTACTTGGCCACAAAATTTAGTTGGTAAAACTAAGTGACAGAGACCTTGTAAAGAAGTGTTGTTACTCTAGACTGATGGAAATAACAGATTTATTTTCCCAGCCCTCAGTCAAAGCACCAGTTCAATAAAAAGTCCAAGACCCCTTCAAATTCTAATCTCTATGTAGAGAGCCAATACTTTACCAAAAGGTCTGGACTGCACACATCAGGTGCTGGACTGGTTAGTGAACCTGCCATTCTTTTTTCTCCATTGTACCAGCTCTTGCTGGTATGAAAACTTTGAGTTTTTGTGTTTGCATTTCTCTATCCACAGAATACATTTCCAAGGAGAAGTGGTTGCAAGTAACTTTGCTATCATTTTTGTAATCGCAATGGCAAATCATTGCCAGCTTTGGAAGAAAGTAGATGCCTTTTTTTTTTTTTGGCCTACAAATAGAATATATATAGAATATATATATATATGTATGTATATATATATATATGCATATATAGTCAAGAGACTGAGAAATAGCCTCTGTCTGTAGAAGCATTCATTAGTTCACTCACTTAATAAAGAGGACTTACCAAGCATTGTAAGCCTGGCTGTGTGCCGGGCATTGTGCTTGGTGTTGAAAATAATAAGCTCAAAATAAGAGCAAAACTCCCATCTTTAACTTACAGCCTAATTAAGGGTAGATAAGACACACTGACAGTTATAATGCAGTGCAGTAAACTATGGGAGCAAATAGAATGGCTTCACAGAAGAGGTTACATTTCTGTTGGGTTCACCAGGCAGACTAGAGGAAGGGCATGCCTGGCAGAGGATACACAGCCTGCACGCACAGAAACATGCTGGTATGCTTGAATTCAAGCTTTTTTCGGGTGACCAGGTGCAGATATGACTGGTGGATTAGGCTGAAGTCATAAGCAGTTTCTATTTCTTCCTGTTCAGTGGAAAGCTACTAGTTCAAAGGGAGAACTATTAAATGGTTCTTTTTTTTTTTTAATGTTTTTATTTAGTTTTGAGAGAAAGAGAGACCAGCGCAAACACACATGCAGGGGAGGGGCAAAGAGAGAGAGGGAGAGAGAATATCCGAAGCGGGCTCTGTGCTGACAGCAGAGAGCCCAATGCGGGGCTTGAACTCACAAACCAGGAGATCATGACCTGAACTGAAGTCCAACGCAAAAAGACTGAGCCACCCAGGTGCCCCTATTATATGTTTTTAAGCAAGAGACAGAAATAATTGGATTTACAGTTGACTTTCAAACAACATGGGTTTGAACTGCATGGGTCCACTTATATATGGATATTTTAAATAAATACAGCATAATACTCTAAATGTATTTTCTCATCCTTACGATTTTCTTAACATTTTTTCTTTAGCTTACATTATTGTAAAAACAGAAAATATGTTAATCAAATCTATTTTATTTGTAAGACTTCAACAGTGGACTATTAAGGATTCTGGGGTATCAAAAGTGATACATGAAGTTTTGAACACATGGGGTTTCAGGGCCACTAACCCCCATGTTGTTGTTGGGCCAACTGTGATTTTTAAGATCACTTTAGCAGATATATAAAGGTTGCATTAGGAAGGGTGATCAGAAAACCGATTAGAAGTCTAATGTGGTATTTTAGTGAGAGAATATATGGTTTTCATGGAATCTCAAGCTTTCGATGACTGAAAAGACTTTTATCAATGGGTCAAGACATATAAAAGCCATTTATCACTTGAAAATCAAGAGTGAAATCAGACAAAATCTTAGGCACTTAAAAAAATAAAAACAGACTTTTTATATAATGAATTCTCAGGTATCCAAGACTGATTCTCTAGCAGATGAATTCGTTTATTGAAGAATTCAGATTCTGTTCTCTAACTTTGTAATTGCTTAAGTTCTTATATGGTTTTCCAGGTGGTAGAAAGAGGAAAAGAAATGAAAAACAGTAAATTTAATCAATTGGCTCCCTGACTGTTGCTTAATATGCAGATTCAGGAAGGTGAAAATGCTCATTACATTGAAGTGTGTGGATATCTGTGGAGGGCATACACATATAGCTCATCTCCGCAGATAAATCAGACATCATTGAAAATGTACATACTGAGAGAATAATTGGCTCTTTGTGTTGATGCTCTAAAGTACTCTCCCACTTTTCCTATTAAAAGCTTTATTTTGTCCCTCCACCTGAATAATGTATGCAGGGCTCATTTCTCTTTTACCAGACGGGCTCACAGTTTAATGAATACATCTTACAGCTGTGGTTTGATAGACATTCTTTCTATCTCATGTTGAAGCTTGGCTATCCGAATTATCAAAATAGCCAGATCATTTCAGTCAGGCACTTGCTTAGCAAATGAGGACTCATCTGGAATTTGACTGCATTCATTTGAGGGCTAAAGTTATTCTCAGCTGCGCCCCCAAGGAGATAAGAGAAACGCCTTAATTGCCCTGATGGTGGTAACAGGTGTTCTCTTCAGCTACCTAAATGCAAAGCCATGTTGTCTTTTCACTGGAGGCTTCTCGTCAAGTGTGAGTTCCCAGTCTTACAGCAAAACAACTCTAAAACGGCTGCAGTATTATTTTCAAATCTTTCTTCTTTCTTAGCTATTTATAGCCCTATTTAGAAATACCTATTCACTTCCCGGTTGACAAGGCAAGAAATAGATTATGCTGATGAAACAAAAGACAAGCGAACAGAAAACATGACTTTTACTCTCCGTCTGGCCATGGACGAGGATGAAGAAGCCCTTGGGTTTTCCTTCGAGAGAAGAATGTTTGAGTTTGTATTTTTAACATTTTTTTAATGCTCATTAACAAAGTCTGTTGTATTTTCTTATCGTTCAGAAGTTACTTGTTACTTTAGTCCTCCTAAAACTAAAATCATTTTCTAATCATGGATTTCTCCTGTTACAGGGTATGTTTGCCAAATTGCCTAAGTGCCGCCGGTTCACCCGGGTAGAACCAGTAATTCTGCCAAGTAGACAGGACAATCCGCGAGGTTGAGTGGGAGGAAACTACATATCCCGGCATGCCTCGCTCGCGAGCACAATGGAGCCCTGTCGTCATCCGGGGTCACGGGGCTGAGCGTTCCTTACGCACCGCCGGATTCCGGCCTGGGTCCCGCCCCGGGCGGAGGGCCCTCCTGGGCCGGGAAAACTGCAATTCCCGGCATGCGCTGCCACGGATGCGCCTGCGTACAGGAGCTACCGCGCCGGAGCGGGTTGGTTTAAAGCGCGTTTAGTTCCATGGAACCCCGCCTACCTGCTGCGGGACAGAGTTACAGGCGGATCGATGGACTGTGGGGTAAGGGTGACCGTGCAGTGGACCGGTTAATCCGGGAACGGAGGTGCTGGGCCCGCGGGGGAGAGCTGGCAGCTCACATAAAACCACCATCACCTGTCCCTTTTGCCCTTTCTCCTCCCTGACAGAGTTTAGTCTCGTCCTCTGGACGTCGGGACCCTGATTTACGGCGCTTCTGTGCTTGACGCGAGTGAAAACCGTTTAGGAGCCAAGTTTGCATTGGCCTGGCTCTAGCTGAGGGAAGGAGGATGGCTACCAGAGAGGGCCTCCAGATGAGCCCCAACACCACCTTTTCTTTATGTTTGGCTGGAGGTTATCGGTTCCTAGAAAAGCCATTTTGACGTTTTTGTTTGTTTGTTTTTAATTATAATTAATTATAACACCGGTTATATTCCCTGATCTGTTTATTAGAATGCAGGTGTCAGGAATTGGCTTTCGTTCATTGAAGTTTCCTCAGTGCCTGGACAGAATACATGTTCGTTAAATTTTTCCGAAATTTCCTCCTGTTTGTTTGCCATCTGCAGTGTCCCATGCACTGTGCTAGGCTCTGAAGATAGAGAGGGATTAATTTGACCCTACTGGGGAGAAGCTCACGATCTGGCTTGAACACCCACCCACTCCTCATGTCCCTGACTTGTGAGTCTTGGAGCACCCAGGACTAGATCCCTTAATCCTTTCTGTTATCTGTTAGGCAGTCTTGTGCCTTTACACACTACATGTGTGTTGAGAATTTAAGAATTTATATCTCCAGTCCACAACTCTCCCTTGAACTCTGTATCTACAAGTTCAGTCGTGTTGGTCGTCTTTCCGGTTTTAAATTTTACATTTCCAAAACAACTCAATCTTCCGACTAAAGCTAATTCTTCTGAAGGGCTTCTATTGTCTAAATAAATGGCAGCACCGTCTTCCAATTGCTTCCTTGCTCTCATGTTTTATATCTAATTCATTAGCAAAACCAATCTTTAAAATATGGTTGGACTCTGACCACTTCTTACTATTGTGTTGCTATCTATCACCCTGGTCCTATCCAGTGGCACCACCTGCCTGGATTATTGTAGCAGCTTCCCAACTGGTCTTCCTACTTCTGTGGTTGTCCTCCTACCATCGTGGGAGGGTATCCAGAGTGATCCAGTTAAAGTAAGTTAGATCACAGCACGCCTCAGCTCTGTACCCTCCAATGGCTCTGAGAGTCACTGAGAGTAAAGACCAAATCTTTCCAATAGCCTTTCAGGCCTAATATGATCTGGTCCCTTTATTACCCTCTGACCTCACCTCCTGTAGTTCTCTACTTCACTTACTCCTCTCCAGCCAGACTGACCTCCTTACTGTTTGTGAAGATCTTTGTACTCATCGTTCACTCTTTCTGGACTTCTCTGTCCCCTAGATGTTTACATGACTCACGCCTCCACCTCCTTCACAGGTCTTTGCTGAAATATCATCTCAGTGAGGCTTTCTTTGATCAGTCTGTTTAAAATGAAAGCCAGCACCACAGCTCTTATCGTATCCTCTTTCCTACTTTATTTTTCTCCATTGCACTATCAGCAATAAACAAACTATGTATTTTACTTAATGTCTGTGCTCCTTAGTTGGAATATAAGCTTCACTAGGGCAAGGAATTTTGTCTGTTCACTACTGTATTTCCCAGTGCCTATAACAGTTTCCAGCTCATGGTAGCATTCAGGAAATATTTGTTGGCTTTATGAGTGAATGAAGACAGTATTACTGAACACATTATTTTCCAATGGTTGTGATAACATCAAGTCCCTAGCCTGTTATTTTAGAACCGACAGCATGTAGTTGTACCTATTGCCAGGTGTAGGAATGGAGCCTATGTCCACTGAAGCAAGTGTCCATATTTTTTTTTTTTAAGAATTTATTTTTCAGTTATCTCTATACCCAATGTGGGCTCTAACAATCCCAAGATCAAGAGTTGCATTCACCACCAAGTGAGCCAGTCAGGAGCCCCAAGTATTCCCTTTACTGTCACCTGGCTTATACTAGGATATTACTTATAATATTAGTCTTATTCATGCCATCCTTTCAGTGAGGTAACCTACTTAGAAGCTCCTTAGAAATACTCTCCCTAGAGTGGAAAATGGGTGATGGGCATTGAGGAGGGCACCTTTTGGGATGAGCACTGGGTGTTGTATGGAAACCAATTTGACAATAAATTATATTTAATATAAAAAATAAAAATATGCTTATTTACAGTTATAAAAATAAAATAAATAAAAAAATATTTATTAAAAAAAGAAATACTCTCCCTAAATTAAGTTGATGATAATACATTTTTAAAAGTAGCTATGAATGAACTTTTTTAAAAACTAGAAGTTTATATCTCAGTGATTTTATTACTGTTACAATCAAGTATCAGGACTTAGGTTCAAGACTACAGTGATCTTTTCACCTTTTCAAAAGCAGCAAAGCACACATAAGTCAAGCCATAGTCTCTTTGCTAGAATAGTAGCAATTGGAGCTATATTCTTTTCTTGTAAGACTGTTCTTAGACTATGAGCTTTTGAGCTATAACTTCAGAAGATCTGCCAAGTGGCCAGTGGATTGTGTGTGGGAGCCTGCCAAATAAGGGAAGACAGACAGGTATGAATAACTGTAGTGAAATCAGAGTCTCTCCCAACTCAACAGATTTACTGGATCCCAGGTAGTTACCTCACTCTTTCTTTAACAGGCTGCCAGGTACTCAGGGACTCTCCCTGGTGGATATTAAGGCTGTCTCCCTCTTGCTATTCATCTACCATTGCTTCCTTGGGCTTTCCTGACCTTGACATTTTTTTTTTTTTTCTCTTTCCTATTGTAGGGAAGGTTTGTGGAGGGATGGTTTTCAGCTAATCCTGACACCTGTTTTTAATCATCAAAGGGTAGATTGGCTTGTTTGCTTTTCTAGTCAACTTCTTGGATGACTTGATCATGCTCATGAGTGATTCACTAAGAATATTTCAAGAACGCTGCCATGTTCACTAAGTAGCTTTATCCCTGCCTGCCATCAGTCTGTCCCAGGCACCTCAGTCTTCCCTTAGGGTGAATTTTCTGTAAATCTCTTCCCCCTCAGAGTCTAGGGGCCAAGTTTATTTCTTCCTTTTTGTTTATTTTTTTTCATCTCTGGAAGCCTGAGTAGCTCCAGTGTAGATCAAGTGGGTGTGAGTGATGATGCAAATCAAATTCTTAAACATATATGGACTTCCTCTTTTTTTAAAAAATGAAGCAATTTAATTTGAATTGTTTTCCATTTTGTTTTTATGTCTGAAAGAGCCTACATACTGTAAAATAAATGTGAGCATTTTATACATATAGGTACCTTAGGGACATGTCGGCATAACCGTGATTTTTTTCAACAATTACATGCAGAAATTTTAGGTGGCAACCTATATCCCATTCAAAATATGTGGGAAGCTTGTATTCCATTTCCTGTATTTTTTTCCCCTAAATGGACTAATGTTTGTATTAGTATTTTGTGCTTGGCTTCTGGTATAAATAAATAGGGATCATCCTTTGTATTATAACCGGATACTTCAGCCTAACAAGTTTAACGAAGTTGTCCTCCCCCCACTTCCCAGCACTGCTTGTCTTTTCTTTTATGGCCTCCTTCTACTTGTTTCTCCACCAGCTATTGCCTGGGACTACTGTGTATTAGGAATATCTTGTTGCAAGCAACAGAAAAAAGTGTTTAAAACAAAAAGTTTATTTTTCTTAAATAAGAAGTTTGGATGTTACAAGTTTTGAAAAAAAAAAGGCTAATTTGAGTTTCTCTTGCCTTTTCCTTGTGTTTCTCAGATGCTGGTGATCTCTGGCTGTTTATATCTAAAAGTGAGGTACTACATGACTGACTGAAAGAGAGTTCTCAAAACTCTGGGCTTCATATGGGGAAAGAAAGGACAGGTGCCATCATTTCAGTTTTTTTAATGGCAAAAACAAAACCCTTCCCAGAAGCTCCTTGCAAACTTTGTGCCCAAAGCCTCATTGGCCAGAATGTGTCCTATGGGTGTGCCAGTTGCAAGGGAGGCTGGGAACATGAACTTTTCAGCTTCTGTTAGGGAGAGAACAAAGGAGCCAACTATGTCTACCCCAAACCTTATTAAACACCTTTTACATTTTCTCCTCACTTCAGGCCTAGTTTATCTCTAGGTGGACAGTAAAGAGACAGCAGGTGACAGAAAATGCAATGGAGGGTAAATCCATGTGGTGTTTCTCCATTGTTACCGTTCCATTTTCTCCCTACCCCACTCTAGTGGTGGTTTCCCCAACCCTAGCCCTAGTTTCATGGAGGCTCTTCATTCTGTTACCAGAGAAATACTATCCTGGTTCCTGTGGTAACATGAGCAGGAGTCTCCAAATCTGGCTTTTTTCAGAAACATAGATGAACCTTACTTCAAATCTTTGTATA